>NC_081190.1:73844177-74185427 GCF_902713425.1 Acipenser ruthenus | reverse complement strand
TAAATATGTATTTCTGTATCGCCAGATACACCTTTACATATGAAGACTGCCTGAACCATATGCCATATGAATCTCAACTACAAGGCATACTGCTAATTTCTTATATGTAAGTAAAATTCAGCAATGGTGAACACTGAATACATCCGCTTGCCTCAATAGTAGCAGCATTCATTATACCTGTACAACATGCAAAGAATCAGGCCAGGTCAATGTCAGTTCCCAGATCATGGCATTAATTTTCAACAGATGATCTTTCACTTCGAAGTGTTTTTATAGTCTTTCCATCATTGTTTTAAAGTCAGAGCCAAGCTTTCCAAGCTCTCTCTTGGACCAACTCTTTCAAGCTTTTCTGGCTGAAGATAGCACAGGCCCTGGAGCCTATTCTAATCAAAAGCAACATACGGTTTTGGATCTGGTTTGGTTTTACTTGGAACAAATCTTCCATTGACAATATGTATAAAAACCTGGGCTTTTATTTTCAAAATAATATGCAACAATAGTGGTTACAAGCCTAGATTTAGATTAAAGCATGGAGAGGTACGGAGAGGAACAGCAAGACATACATTTGTGTGTCTTTTGTAAGCATTTAAATATTGAGGAAGATTTGTTTCATAATAACTCTAGAGAAAATGATCAATTTTGAATGTGACACTATTTTTCTTAATTAATAAATATCATATTTAATCGTGAAATATCTTGAAATACCTATTTAGACGGTGATGAAATAAGCAATGTTTTAACCTGAAAAAAATACAGCCATAATTTTCCGTAATCCACCGCAACCTAAAGAAATTTTAAAAACACCAGTTTTGTTCCTGAGCCTGACAGATGGATTAGAGTATGACTCACTTAGAATGAAATATAAAAATTGTTGAGAATAAGGTACAGTACTGAAAAAAATATGCAGGGGGGTCAAATGACCAACACAATATTATAATAAGTTTTCAAATGATAATTAGCATTTTGTGTTATTATTATTATTATTATTATTATTATTATTATTATGGTTGGTTCCTAAAAATTCTATTAATTAATTATGTGGGTACCATGGACACAATGAATAAGCCTCAATAAACTGTTGTTACCATGAATACAGCAATTGTACCAGTTCAGAAGATAAAGGTTCCTGACCCTCCCATCGTAATTCAAAGTGAGTACCTTATTTATTTTAAAATATGTTGGAAAGTTTTGGCCCAGATTCTAACTGATTATAAAAGAATCCATACATTATTTCACCAACCGTCTTACCTTGATGGAGCTTCTTATGCTGCTCCCATACATTGAAACCAAAGTATGGGAGCTATTTATCTGAGACATGACCCGTGTTTACTATAAAGTAGCTTTTAAGATGGGAATTACGATAAAATGTTTTTAACAGTGTCTTGTATTTTTGCTGTACCTCTTATGTATCCATAATACTGGCTAATTGTATACTATTTGTGTGCCAAAGAAAATAATAAAAGAACAAATGTGCCAGAATTATTGCCACCTTGTAATTTCCTTTGCTGCAAGGCTTCATTGAGTATTATGCTCTATAGCATTTATAGCTCACAATGTATGTTCCTCCCTAAATAAAAATGTAATAAAATTTAACCCAGTGAGTCCAATAAGCAATAGGTGTTAATATCAAACGCCATGCAGACTGTTGTACAGATGGTTTATAGAACAATCTTTCATTAGTGGCACATGTGCCAGAGGGTTTTTTTTTTATTTGCAAAAGTTCATGTATCATGTGTACTTGAGCTCTCAGTGTGGCAGTGGTAGGGGTACTTATGTGCCTAATAATATTTTAAATTGCCTTCACAAACATCAAAAGATTTAGAGACCACATACAGTATATTCACTATATTCTTATTTTGGTTAGTGTAGTGGTAAAATTGCTGATAGAGATGGTGGCGTACATTAATTCAGTACTGGCAGTTCAATAAATATGTTTTTAAAAAAGAAATGTAATGCTTGATGAGTGAGGCTTAAATTGCATTTTGGGTTATTTTCCTCAAAACATTTCAAAACATTAGTGTAATCATAGGGAAATGTATTCTATACTTAGGTCTCTTTTTGTATTAGTGCTGCACTATTGAGATGTACCCTGTGGGCACAAAATGAATGAACTGAACTATATACACTACTCAACAAAATGAAAGGAGCATCATTTCAAACTTGAATTTACAATTACAATTAACTAGTATTTCAAGGAAACACTCTTTACATAATAAAACTAACAGATGAATTACATTTTATTATGTGTGTAACATGAGTGGCACACAACTGAATACTAGAAATAAAAATGCCTATAGGCCTGGTCTCTGGAGATCAATTTTTCATGCAGTATAAAAATGGTCCATATGAATGTCTCAGTGTCAAGTATGGCTCCTCTGGAGTTGGTGCAATCTCTACATCAACAGGAGATGCTTCTAACCAACAAATGGTCTTCCTAAATAGTCCTAGACTGTGTATATCTATACCATAGAGCTGGAAGCACAATAAGATCTATGTGAACTCCTAAATAGATGCCTCCCCACAGCATAAGTCTCTCACTGCCACCTCCTGAAGAACTCTTGATCGACCCCTCCTACTATGCACTGGACTTACCTGACCAAAGCACCATGTTACTGGATGCTCAGCTGATGCACTATCCTTGCACTATTGCACCATTTTATACATTATATAATTGTATAATATACATTCATGCTTTCCATGTTAAAATACATAGGCTATATAAAACAAAACAAAACAAACCTAAATACTTGCCATTCAAATAAATATTATTTGAATTTTGCTTTTGTAAATAATTATTCAACAACCATGCTGCATTCTGTACTATCTATAGAGCAGGAAGCTGGGAAAATGGTTCAATATTGCATGGAGCATTTAGCCGCACCATAAATATGCAAGCTATTGTGGATACCATTTGCAAAATAACTTGAGAGCCTGGTACTGTTTAAGTGCCAGACTAGTCACGCAGAGCTAACACAGCATGACTCGAACATAGCACAGAAAAAGATTATATAAGACAGAAAGACACATTTTACTTGAGCTTTGAGAAGAGGTGCGTTTCTTCCTCACTGAAAAAAGAACCCCCTTGGTGATTTTATTGATTGGCTTATTTAGCTAGGATACCTTGCAGATTTATTCACTTACCTAAACGAATTACATTTAGCAATGCAGGGAAAAAGTGGTCATATTTTTCAGCAGCACTGCAAAATTGAGGCATTGAAAGTAAAGCTGCAACTGTGGCAGAAACGAATGACAGAATGCTGTTATGAAATGTACCCACTTCTGTCTGAACTTATTGAAAAGAACGAGGGGTTTGATGTCTCCGTTACCAAGCCTGTAATTGACCAGCATTTAAAAGCCCTTTGCGATAAGTTTCAGGAGTACTTTCCTAGAAAGCCACATGATGGATGGGTTGCTGATGTAGCAAATCTCTCTTTGCCATATCAACTGGAGTCACAGGTCATCGGTCTGTCATGTGACCGCTCAATAAAAGGTGCATTTAACAATTTACCTCTGAAGAAGTTGTGTCTCCTTGCTGCAGGCAAATACCCAAAACTAGCTGGTAAGGCAATTTCAGTTTTACACAAGGAATGTTTTATCAACAGTAGTATTTTATTAAGTACACCAATAATAAACAGAAAACAGAAAAGTCAGAAAGTAAATCTCTTAGTCTCTAAGCACAAAACACAATTCAAAATTCTCACTGCACTGGCTAGCAGGCAATTGAAATATGACACCGCCTGTCTCCTCACACATAAAGCAGCAGCTCGAGCAAGCTGTGACGTAGCTAGTAGCTTGCTCACACACACACACACACGCTCACATACAAGCACAGCCTCAACCGAAATGATGCAGACAACCTTAGAATATATCACATCAAGCTTATTAATTGTATATAGATTAAGGAAATGGCAAGTTTACTTTTAAAGAAATTCTTCATTCAACAATATGAGGTAGATTACTTATAGTTACTTCATCAAGTTTCACAAAAAGTTATTTCACACGCAGAGTGTGCAAACTAAATAATTAACAGATCAATTCTATGTGAATATGTTACAATTAATTCATTTAGTTTCATGAAAGGAAAATGCAACTGTAATTATACTCAACGGTTCCTTGAAGCTTAGACTTTTGGTCCACTGGTTTGGAAACTCAATCTGTCGAAGTGTCCAGTACAAAAACTCTCCTCTCCGCAACTAAGTCTTCAATCCTACACTGGATCAAGCTCGGCAACAAAGCTTTCAGTTCTCAATAGAATCAACAACAGCTGCAACATAGTCTTCAGTCCTCGATATAGGATCCACAACAGCGCCCATCCTCTCTGTCCTCTTCGCTTAATCTTTTAGCTATATAGGTAGCAGGGCACAGTTTCTTTTGGATACTGTGGTTTCAGGTGTACGGCAGACTGGTTTGTCTGATAACAGTCTCTGTAAGTGTTACGGCAGTCCTCCAGCCAGGCCTCAGTCTCGTTGCTTGTGGTAGGGACTCACTTGCAGCTTGCTTCCTCTTCTTGGGTCCGTTTCTAGGCAGTCCCCCGTCTGAGGTCCGTTTTTAGGCAGAGTCCTGGAGTTGCAGCTTTGCTTAGCAGAGTGACAGTACCTTGCTTAGCATTCGATGTGGAGCGCAAAATGTTCAGTTTTGCTTGGATATGTATAGTCTTTTCACTCTGCTAAGTAGTTACTTTCATGAGGTCATTTGTGTATCTTGTCTCCCAGTCCTCTGATGTTTTAATGTCATTTTCCACTGGGGCATCACTAGTTTATGTCGTCCTTGCGTCAAAACGATTGTTGTTGCACGTGTGAATTATCTGTATATAATTCAACTGCCCTTTCAGCCTAATCCAGTTCAGGCGCCACCTAGCCCCAGTCACGTCGTTCAGTAAGACATGGTGTGCTTCAGGTTGAGAGGACGGAGGCGCATATTTGGCTGCCGCTTCTCTCCGGGTTGTTTTTTTTAACATCTTACTTAACATCTTATTTTAAATTTTTTATAGTGCCTTTTCAGAAGTATTTATAGTTTTGAGTCACTATCTTCCACCGCTCTACCGCCCTGTCTGGCTTAAGACATTGCTTGATCTCGGCTGCCTGGTTTATTTTATTATTATTTTTTGACTGTTTCTTGCTGCTTCCCTGAAGTTTACTGTCCTCCTGATTGTGTCTGCTCGTACTCCTGTATATTGCTTGTCTCTCCACGCACTGCCTTGTCGTTGTTCCATGCCAGTGGATCTGTCTGTTTGCCTCCTTTGACCTGTGTGGCTGCTGCCTGCCTGTGCTTTCCCGTGTTGGGAATTTGGTCCTGTCGTCTGTTGCTCCTCTTCCGGGCCATGGCTGCTGCTGTTGCTGCTGTGTCTGGGTTGTGGCTACGTGTTTGAATCGTTCAGCCCTGCTGCTGCTGTGCGCCCCTGCCTTGTTCTCCTGGTCAGCGAGGTGGCTGTAGCTACCTATAGTTACCTGTGTATGTGAGCTGCTGTTTGAACAACAACAGAGGATTATTTGGGATTTTGACTATTTACTGGCTAAACATTAAAATGGTGCCTGGTTGAAGCAAAATAAAATGAGGTACAACCTTATGATAGTTTTTTTATCATGATAATGGTGATTACTTACTCTGTTTCTCAACTAATGATACTGTACTGATCAGAATTTCTTGTGTAATGTACAAAGGCAAGACTCAATGCATCTCAGGCTTAAACCTGTAAATGTAAAACCAGTAAAACTGGCACTTTTTAATGCTCAGTCTCTTACAAAAAAGACACTGATTCTTAATGACTATATCTCTGATAATCAGTTTGATATTCTTTGTGTTACTTAAACTTGGCATCATGACTGCGATTATTTCATATTGAAAGAGGTAACGCTGCCTGGTTACAGTTGCTTAGAAAAAGCTAGGATTACAGGTCGGGGTGGGGGCTTAGCTTTATTTTATCACACTGATATCCAACTCAGCTTATTACCTTTTCCTCATTTGAGTTCTTTTGAGTGCATGGCTTTCAAATTAAAAACATCTCAGCCATTAGTAATTTTACTTGTCTATCGCCCTCCCAGAGTTAACTCTTCTTTTTTAGCTGAATTTTCTGATCTTGTTTCTTCATTGTGTCCACCCCTAAATAGAATTCTAATTTAGGTGATTTTAATATTCATGTGGACATGTCACACGGCTGGCTGAGTGGTGACGTCAGAACAAGGAAATGAACAACACAGACAGGACGGATGAAATGGTAAATGCGCTTGCTTGCGCCGGTTTATTTTAAATAAAAGGTTTGAACAAAACACAACACAGGACACGGCACTTGCGGCCAAAATAAATAGACAAACAAAACGAACAGACACTAACAAACAGGGACGGACACTAAACAAACATGTACCATGCTGGTCCTCCAGCACCACTTAGCAATTGCTTCTTAATCTTTCTCTCCTCACTCTCTCCCATTCCTTCGCCCTAAACACACAACCCCGAGTGAGTTAAACATGCATCTATATATACTGTTGTGCCGGGATTCAATTACTAATGAATTATTCACTTGAATCCCAGAACGTTAACTACTGTAATTATGTGCAACCCCGTGCTCACATATTAAATACTTTAAATGCACGTGAAGTGAAGTGCAATCCCCGTGTCTAAATACAATTATACATTTTAAACACTCGTGCTCATTACCCACATTATATCCCGTGTACCAACTCCAATACACCAACATTAACACACGCAACATACAACATAAAACACAAAAATACACACGGGGTGGGGCACATTGCCACAGGACACTATGAATTGCCCCTTTGCTGTTGATTTCCAGAACTATTTGGAATATTTTGGCCTCTCCTACACATAATCGTGGGCACACATTAGACCTTGTTATTACTGGTAGTGTATCTGTCATTAATGTTCAGGTACTTGAGCTTGATATCTCTGACCACATGGCTGTATTTTTTGATTTCCCTGTCTCTTCATCCCTGTTTGTTACTGAGCGTGCCATGCAATTTCGCAATTTAAAATCTATTGATACAGCACTGTTTTCTGATAAAGTGAAGGATGTGATCCTTTCAGAATACAATGAGTTTTCTCGGACAGATATGGTGGACAAGTATAATAACTCTTTGAGTGAATATTTTGCTCCAGAGAAAACCCGTTTTGTGTCTTTCTTGTGATCTTCTCCATGGTATACTGCACAGCTGTGTACCATGAAATCTACAGGCCGTAAGCTGGAGCATCTGTAGAGGAAGACATGTCTTCCTGTTCACCTACAATCTTTTAAACAACATCGACAACATTATTTTGCCTCTTAAAAATCTGCAAAATCATTATTTTATTAAAATCTCATAGAGGGTGGTCGTGGTAACCCCAGGCTGCTCTTTTCCACTATCCATTGAATGTTAAAACCAATTGTGTTACCAATCTCCATTACCAGCCACGACAGATCAGAGTAATTGCTTTTTTAATAACAAAATTGAAAACATAAGGCTTCAATTACTGGGCGACAACAATGGTATTGTTTCAATTGCAAATACCCTTATCCTTACTGGACCAGTCTCATCAGACTTTGCTGATGTTACTCCATCTGTCTTGTTTGAGGCACTAACAAAGATGAAAACTAATAGTTGTCTCTTAAATCCCATTCCCACTTCCTTTTTTAAGTCCTTTTTTTCAGCCTTGGGTTCCTTCATTACTAATCTTATTAATAAATATTTGTATTCAGGGGTAGTGCCCTCAGGATTTAAATTGGCTGCTATTACACCACTGCTTAAAAAGCCCAATTTGGATGCATCTGCATTCTGCAATTATAGGCCCATTTCTAACTTACCCTTCCTGGCCAGTTTTAGAACGGGTTGTAACAGCATAATTACAGTCCCATTTGGTATCAAATTTATGAAACCTTTCAGTCCGGGTTCAGACCCGCCCATAGTATTGCAACTGCTTTAGTTAAGGTAGTTAATGACACTGATGGCTGCAGACTCTGGTTCACCATCTATCATGGTTCTTTTAGATCTAAGTGCTGCTTTTGATACTGAAAATCACAAAATTTTGTTACACCGTCTGAAATCTGTGATTGGTCTTTCTGGTATAGTTTTGCAGTGGTTCACATCTTATCTTTCTGATAGAACACAGTTTGTTACATTGGGTGGGACTAAATCTAATGTTTGCCCATTGAAAACTGGTTCTTTTTTGGGACCAGTTTTATGTAGTATTTATTTATTCCCTCTTGGTCAAATAATCAGTCGACGTAGTATTCAATTCCATTGTTATGCAGATGAAAACTACACCAGATATTACTGTGGCTGTCTCTCTATTGAATAATTGTTTAGCCGACATAAAGACTTGGTTGCAACAAAACTTCCTACAGCTTAATTGCAGCAAAACTGAGGTAATGTTAGTGGGTTCGTTGCATCAGATCTCAACGGCAGCTGATTTTAGCCTTGAAATTGATGGACAATCTTGACCCTATGCTATTGTAACACCTGCAAGGTAGCCCTGACTACGCCACCCTCAGAATTAAAGTTATTTTTTTCAGAGGGCAAATCAGGGAAGAGAGCAACCAGGACACAGTTGTTGTCAATTAAAATAATGTTTTATTGCACAGAATTAAGAATTAGCAGATCATTACAATAGCATGTAAGTGCTTTGTACAAAAAAAAACCAACCAAACAAGGGTTTTGTTTAAAATCACAACAAACACAAAACACCAGTAAGTACAGAGGAGGGGACATCGATAAACATTATTCCCAACGACATCATCATCGTCATCATCATCACAGCAGCAGCAGGATGTACTAGGTTTACCATTTATTTTTGTTTTCATTCCGTCTCAGGTCCCCTCTCCTACACGCACAAAGACAGACAGACAGGCATGTGCCAAAATAAATGTGCTTTAAACAAGGTGATAAAATCCAAAAGACAACATTAAATAAAAAGTAATGTTTAATAATATATTGTAACGACGGGTTAGTTTGGGACTGCTTGGGAGTGGATATGTATTGCTCTGTGTGCTGTCCTGTCTTCCCTGCCGTTTGTGTGCGTCACCCTGCATGAGTCTGTGAGTAGAAGCGCGTTTTGTGTCTAGGCAGTTGCTGGCATGCTGCCTGGGGTGTCATGTGCACAGTGCAGCTGTATGTAGATGGGGGTCTGTGTTGGCTGTACTGTGATTTGTGTTCGGTTCTGCCAACCAGCTTTTTTTGTGGGACCGTGGGTCTGAGCGATTGGACCTTTTATATGTTAATGTAAACCTGTGTGTGTGAGCCAACAGGACTCAGGGGGGATCACTATTTAGGAGCTGCCTGTGTGCAGCTCGGGGTCGTGTTGTGGTTTTCATGTAGCTGTGTGGGGGTGTGTCCTGGAGCTGTCTATGTGAGCTAAAACATTTAATAAGACAGCGTCCATTGGCCTGCTGTTCCAACGCTTCAATAAAAATAGCAGTTTTCACTGCTTTAAACTGCATTCTGTGCCGTCTCCATTTCTTCCTGCTGCGGACCACATACACAGCCACTTATAGCAGATTGTTAACTATCTGGAATGTGAATTGAATGCATTGATTGCTAGATTACTATTTCTAGTAATCGGATAATGGTGTTAAATGACAATGAGTACTGGAGTACTGATGTTGACACACGTCAGCGTACCTGTTTTTACCTTGTTTTAATGAATAAAGTATGAATAATTGAGAGACACGTTTGGGATATAGACTTTTATTTAGCGGGAGTTGCCGTCTTTTCTCTTCGGCAACATCTAAGAAGTGTTTCCTATTTAACTTTTCCTGGGACAAAGCACCTTGTGTCTGAGTAAATGGACTGAAACATCTCTCTCTGTAGTGCCGGCATCTACATTTTCTACAATATACACCACCATTCGATATATCTCAGGTGTTAGGGTCCAATATAAATCTGCTATATATCGAGGGCTGCGATATAGCAAGAGACCCATAGAAAAACAAATAGACTAATAACAAATACTGTACAACCACTCCCTCATTTTATCAGGGGTGTCAGGGTCCAATATAAGTCCTCTACGCAACCTGCTTTTTCTCAGTTTTCATATAAAAAGCAGCACACCGTTTTAATTCGTACTGCGGAGGGTAATTGCTTCTCATCAACTTCAGTCTCCAATTAATTTCATGAATCTTCCTCTCCTTTCTCAAATGCCCAAAGAAAGAATCCACTCCAGACAGGCTTGTTGCTAGGGAGCTGATGTCACTGCCCTGAGACTTTTGCTAGTGCATTGCTGCTGCCACAAGAGAACACCTCGCTGGCTAAAATAAAAACCGCTTTATCAAGTAGATATTTAATTTGCTTTGTGTTATTGCGCAATGCGTGTGTATATGATAACAACAGTACAATATTAATGCTTTGTTTTTAATTGTTTTGTATATTTTTGTTTGTGATGTGGAGTACGAAATAAAACGAACAGTAATTCTAAGTGCCTATGTATATTGCAGTTAAGGCATGCGCAGTTAGACAGTAAAAATGGGGAGTCAACTCCAGGACAGCGATATATCAGAATCCACAGTATAGTAAGGGGCGATAAAACGAGGAATGGGTGTGTGTGTATATATATATATATATATATATATATATGTATCACTAAGAAATATATACAGATATACAGTTGTAGTCAATAGTTTACATGCCCCAATGGAAATGTATAATTTCTAGAAATGTATCAAAAACAAAGAATTTTGTGGATGAGGGAAAAAAAGTTACAAGAAATAGTCTACAATTATTTATTTCAGCAATTTTTTTGCAACACTCCAAAAATGTGTATTCAAAAGTATTCATACCCTGACAAGGAAAATGAAATTAACAGCTAGTTGAGGCACCTTTAGCAATAACAACCTCTTTTAAACGATTAGGATATTTGTGCTTTTGGCAAGATTCTTTAGTGATTTTTGACCATTCATCAACACAAAATTGTTCCAATTCATTCAAATTCCGTGGACTTATTTTGTGCACAGCCTTCAACTTATACTAAAGATTGTCATGATGCTTTCTTTTTTCTCCTCTGACTCGTCACTTTGAGAAAAATTAATTTCTTCTTCACTGGATTTTTCGAAATCTTCTAAACTACTTTCAGTCACTGACTTCTTCCTCCATCATCTCTGCAAGTTTTTCAGGCTGCTGTGTCTTTCTCTGCTGTCTGCTCTCTGCCATGATGCTCTCTCCAATTTTGTCTCTGCGCTTCTCTGTTCAAAATTTTTCTCCGGCTTTTGAAGAGATACTCCGCAGGTTCCACCTTCTTTCTGATCAGAGACAATTTGGGAACACCCTCTGTTGGATTTCTCCGCTCAGAGACGACACATGACCTGTAAAAACAGTTGTTTTTTTTGTGCTTTGGATCATTGTTGTGTTGGAATGTATAGTTGCACTTTAAACCAAGTTTTGTAGCAGAGGGTTTCAGATGACTGGCCAATATCTTTTGGTATGCTATGGAATCCATTTTACCATGTATTGGAACTAAATTTCCTGTGCCATTAGAGAAAAACAGACCCATAGAAGGATATTAGGACCTCCATGCTTGACAGTAGGTATGGTGTTCTTTTCTTTATATGCCTCACCAGACTTTCTCCAAACGTAACGACTATCCAACCAAATTGATCGATTTTTGTTTCACCACTCCACAAAACCTTTTGACCAGAACTCATATCCATCATTCAAATGCCGTTTTGCAAACTTTAAGCGACTCTCCTTGTGATGTTTTCCTAAGAGTGGCTTTTTTCTTGGCCTGCAACCATTGAGACCTTCACCATGCAATACTCGACCTATAGCTGAAATGGAAAACCCAGTCCCGCTTGCAGTCAGCTGACTTTGGATATCTTTGGCAGTCAATCTCGTATTGTTATTAACCTTCCTCACAATTCTTCTACTTGTTCTTGGTGAACGACCCTTCTTTCTTCCAGACCGAGGGAGCGTTGCAACAGTACCATGAGTCTTGTACTTCTTGATAATAGAAACAGTAGTTGAAATTGGGATACTCAAATGCTTGGAAATCTTCTTGTATTCTTCTCCAGCTTTATGTCAATAAATAAATTTTCTTCAGGTAGCTCTTTACTTTTTTCCCATATTGACATATTGGTAATGACAGCAATCATCCTATGCCTAACCCTTTTAAACTCTCTAAGAATGTTCACCTACAATCCAGCATTTTCTAGACTTTTCTAGAATTTGGTTCTGCATGAAATTTCTAGCACCTTGTAGACAATATTATCATAGCATCAAAGGCTATGAATACTTTTGAATTAGCATTTTTGGAGTTTTGCAACTGAGTTTCTTGTAACTTTTTTTCCCTCATCCACAAAAGCAAAACTGTTGCTGCAAAAGATTATTCCTAAAAAACTTTTGACTAGTCATACTTTCACTACAACTACATAACCACTACACTACACAGATTCACATCTTAACCCTTTCAACAGACTAGGCTACTATTTACATTTACCATACCCAAACAGCAATACATTGCCTCAATATAGGTTGAATAATTTTGCTATTCCCGTGATGTGTGTGTGTGTGTGTGTGTGTGTGTGTGTGTGTGTGTGTGTGTGTGTGTGTGTGTTATAAGTGAAAAAAGAAGTGATATCTGAAACAAACACACATTGGAAATGTGAAAAAATGTCAAGTTATCATAAGAGTGCCCAGGCAAGTGGAGATATCAAAAACAGGAACAATAAAAGTGGATCGAACGCATGAAAAACACAAGCCATGTCAGTCGAAACATGTGCGGCAACCTTGACCCCCACTGCTTTTACAGTTGTGCCTATTTGCTTGGTGCTGGCCAAGGTTGCCCCAATTGTTTCTTCTAACTTAGCTTGTGTTTTTGATACAAGTTAGAAAAAACAATTGGGGCAACCTTGGCCCCCATTGGTTTTACAGTTGTGACTATTATAACAACCTTGACTTGCATAAAGGAGGAAAAACATTGAGTGAAATAGCTTGCATCACTCGATTTTCAAGGTGTGGTATCCGAAGCATAATCAACAAGTATAGAGAAACATCATCTGTAATTGACAAACCTAGGACTGGAAGACCCAAAAAGCTGTCTAACAAGGATGAGCAATACTTGAAGGTAATATCCGTATAATGGAAAGAACACAAGCGTAGAATTGACAACAGAAGTGGCAGAAGGCACAGGTGTCGTTGTCCATCAAATCAACAGTACGAAGGTCACTCTTGAAATCAGGACTTAAAGGATGTGTTGCAGTAAGAATACCCCTGTTAAGAAAGGGGAACAAGACTAAAAGGCTAAAATATGCACAAGAACACAGAAATTGGACTATGGAACATTGGTCAAAGGTGCTTTGGACTGTTGATGGATGGACAACAACACCTGTGCCTTCTGTCAGTTCTGTTGTCGATCGAGAGAGAGAGAGAGAATTAGACTTGTAAGATCCTTTATCATAATTTGAAAATCATTTCAAATTAAAATCAATTAAAATGCAATAATAAGGTAAAACTAGGGCTGTCACTCAATTTAAAATATTGATCGGTTAATTTATGGGCATTAGTTGATTAACTGATAGATTAATCGGTAGATTAATCGGTGCACATGTTTAATAAAGGTAACAATCTTATAGCGGCTGTCCTGCATAGTAATACTAAAAAAATCAATAGAATCTATAAAAAAAAAAGGGACGCCCAATGGGAATTTGGTCATTTTAAAACCGTTATTATTATTTTTTTTTTTTAGTAATTGTAACAAATGTTACCTTTCCATCCTATTATCCTAATAAAACAGATTTAGGTACCTGATAACTCAGTCACTCAAGCCCCAGGGGCCAGAGCAACACAGTTATATGCATACTGTTTAACCACTCTGAGGTAACCCCTAAACAGCAAAATTAAAAGCAATGCACAAACACGGAAACAGGTTTATAACTAAATCAACAGTTTATTATGTTTGTTGGTCAGTATGAATGCGCCACGCGTGATTTTACCACAGCATTCACCACAGCTCTGGTTACAATGCACACGAGTAACTTTGCAGACACATGTTTGGCAATCGTTTAAATCAACGTAGATAAACATTCCACAGCACACTATCAGCAATCCTTGTACAAAACAAGACAACAATTATGATTTTTACACAACTTTATCCTTTTTTTATACAAACTTAAAAACAATGTCCTACCACCTCCTGGGAGAGAGAGCACACTTCAAAACAGCACTTCCCTAAATAGCAGCACACATTGCTCTCTCTACCCAGATGCACTTTTAATGCACAATTGTAAAAAAAAAAATGAATCTGCAATTAACTCTTTACTTGATGAATCGGTCCGATTAATCTGTTAATCAGAACAGCTCTAGGTAAAACACAACAACATTAAGATTCTTGCTGGCTCTGAGGATCAGTTGAAACCTCCTTAAAAATAAATTTTAAACAAATTAAAGGATCATAAAATAGCAATAAAAACACAATAAAAAAAAAACTATATAAAATATCTAAACAGTGTTTTTTCTGTAAAAACAGAATAATAGCAAATACATAAAAACACTGTAAAACTATAAAATACAATCAGACCGCAAAAACGTTTTTTAAAAAAAGAAAATCAAAACTAGAAGATAAACTGATGCTCACACTCCTCATTCACTGAGCACAAGGCGTCTCCCACACTCCACCTCTCCTGAAAGCCCTCCAGGTTACTGACCATTTTAAAATAATTAAAACCCACCATTACCCGACTACTAAAATACGAAAAAATCTGACTACATATTTTAGCCCTGCCTCTAAAATCTTTAAAATAGCCAATTTTGCTTGCCCTAAAATAAAGTTAATTAAAACACTACTAGTTTTTATTTGGAAATTATAGGGGAACCCAAAAAAATCACCTTACTGAAAGTCACCCCAGCCTGACACAGTCACTGAACGTGTGGAACTCTGTCTCACTGTTCTCACCACAGAAACTGCACTCAGTACTGATGCTGGGGTCCACTCTGTGGAGGAACCTGCCTGTAGACACAGCACAGTGCACGATCCTCCACTGCAGGTCCCCTGCTCTCTTGGTTAAGGGCAGTTTGTATATCACTCCATACTGGCTCTCTTTCTTCTTTTACCTGTAAGTGACTTCTCCATTGTGTATCTACAATCCCTTTAGCTGATTAAACTGGACTGTCTTAACATGCAGCTCATATACCTTTTTCCCTTCTGCTCCGTGGAGAGCTATATTATTCACCTTTTCCACTTTCCCTAATCTTGCTCCTTCTCCTCCCTTTCCTCACCTAAACTTGGAGATAATAAAACTGTAGGGAAAATGGGGTACCCTCCCTGATCACACCCCCCAGACAGCCCCTCCCCCAAGGCCTCCCTGAGCCTCGAGGAATCGAGGTGCAGTCCCACACGGAATGAAGCTGAGTTTAAGCTTTGCCACTTTTTTAAATTATTTTTTATTTTAAGTATTTCTCCTTTAAATTGCTTAATGCTGACAGGTATATTTTAAACAGACCAAAAAAAAACTTACAGTGTGTTAACTGCAAGATCTACTGCTGTTTCATTAATTGTATTCCATATATTTTTTCTAATGAATAAAGTGATCAGTAATTATGTATATTATTTTGTGGTTCCTTTTAAACCAGTCCTTAACAGAAAAAATAAAATAAAAATGAAGATACATATATTGGAAATGCGCAAAGTATCTGAAAATCACATTCAATATGGTCATTTTTAAATAATACCATATATTAACATTTCATGTATAAAAACAAGTTGTAAAGAAAAATATCTTTAAATATGTTACATTTTAGATTTTGTTTTTAATAAGCCTACTTTAAATCTATTTTTAAGTGTTTACTGACATTTTTCAAATACTATCTTTAACTTTTTTAAGTTATTATTATTAGTCGTAGTTAATCTAACTTTAATAACATGAAATGAAATTATAAGGTTTGTATTTGCATTCAGAAACATGTGAAAAACAAATACAAACAAGAAGATACAAACAAGTTTTTATTTTTATTTTTTCACAACACTGTTTCGCGCTGCGGTTTAGTCCCATATTTCTCAATTCCTGTGAAATCTTTTGGTAGATTTTATCGTTTCAGACGGTACAACCTCTGGATCCATTCCAAAAACAAATCCACACCACTCCTCTGTGCACCTGTGTTCACTGAATTTGACGTCTCGTTCCACAGTGCAACTTCTACTTTGAACAGTAGTTCGAAAGCACCCGAACCACGCTGGGTGGGCTCGGCTTGGCTCACCTTAAAAAATTAGCAAAAGCTTAGACTCTCCTGAATCACAACTCTCAGGGCTCCACACTCACCTCCTGGCTTCTCCCACAATCCCACAATTCCGTCGTCATATATGTATATATATATGAAAATAATTGGAGATAACAATAGTCTTCCCGAGGGGCATTTCATTTTCCACTGTTAGCTGAGTCTGCAATACATATTTAACACTAGAACCACCACGGCAGTCATTTTGATGGTTTACACTTTTAAAATTTAAATTACTCTACATGTGTGAAAGATACGCGGTTGTACGCTCTTGACTTTTCCTAAATACATGTATTACATACCCTGACGGTGTTTGAAAGGCAGGATCGCAAAAATAAAAGTTATAATCCCCTCTACCTAGAACCGCCAGAGCAGTAATTTTGACTGCCTTTTACAATACATGTTTTTATTTTGAATATAACCTACAATATTCTATTTCATTATTATATACACGCCTGTTATTATCTCTACTGCACCTGGCAGCCATTAATTCTTTCATTTTGTACAAGGAATGCACTGGGGAAAATATCATAGGAGAGATTTTATCTTGAAGCTAGCCACAACTCTTCGGCAGAAATATTTTGACCAGAAAACTGCAAAGCAGCTGGCTGCAGCAGCTAAACCTGGATTCTGTCTTGCACCGAGTGACACAAACGCAAGAGAAAACATATGTTACTTTCGTTTTAAATTAAAAACTTTTTACAGTTTTGTATATACATATACCTGTTTACACACTAGTTTATTTTGAAATGTTTATTTTATAATAGTTTTTCATTTTTTGAAGTAGTGCTTTATGAGTCAGTCAAAATAATAAGAGAGGCAAGGTTGGATAGTTAATATGACTTTATATACTGTAAAGCCATAAATATTTGCAAGCATTTTATTATGCGTTTTTCGCGTATGAAAAAAAAACTTAAACATTTTTGACACAAATATCTTAGTGCTGTACATATAATGAAGTAATATACTACTACCAGTGCAACAGGTTGCCAGCATTTCTGGAGCAAAATAGGTTTAATGGGTGTGATTCGACAAATATTTTGACTTTACAGTATTTTATTTAAATATAGCTGATACAGCAGAAGTAAGTATGTTTTGTAATTCATTTTCTGTTAGGTCACAGAATTGCAGTTCAGTAGTTCTTTCATTCAGCCATTGTATCTTGTTGGAGTGGAGGTGGAGGGCGTTCCTTTGAAAAGGGGCAGGACTGACAGTGATGTGAACCAATCACATGACAGACGGAGACTATTGCCCAGTGGTGTATGGATGTGAGGGCAATAGTTAAATCTATTTTTGATCCTATGATGAGGTTTTAACCAATCACAGCCCAGAAATTCCAAGCACTAATATATATATATATATATATATATATATATATATATATATATATATATATATATATATATATATAACTGCAGTGTACAAAATTGAAGGCATATGAAAGAAAAGGTTTTTTAAAAAATATACACAAAAAGTTTAAAAGACTAAAAAATATTTTATTTTCAGGACGTTTCGGGCAAAAGCCCTTCTTCAGCTGTTTAAAAAGAAAAATAAACACCGTGCAGTAAACTTGTTGTTATTCAAGAAATTCTGTGGATAATGTCATGATTATTAGAATAGAATGTTCATTCCCAGAGGTTCCGTATACAGTATATATATATATATATATATATTTTAGCTCAAAGAGCCAGCTGCCCAACGTTTCGATATGTTGTACATATCTTTCTCAAGGGAGCCTGTGTTTGAATTCAAACATTGGAGGTATTTATAGGTTTTTGACGGCATGACAACTACTTGTTATTGTTTACATTCAAATTCATGATTTATTCTTACATGATGTAATGGTGTTCTATATATTGTGACATCATTTTTACTTATATCTTTGAATCTGTATTAATTCTAATTAACACTACTTTACATAAACTTATATTTTTATTATATCATGCAATGCTGGCTCTGAGGATCAGTCTAGATTTGGCCTCCCCAGCGCATCAGCATGCACAACTTTTGAATGAATTTTGTTTATTTATTTAATGTTATATATTTATTGAAGTTAATTAGTTCATTCTTTTCTGTTGAGTCCCGCTGGCATAATCGTGTTCAGCCTATTTATCCATTTACTTTCTTTTATTCTTCTATATGTCGCATTGTCTAATTTGAGCTGTTCTAATACTACAAACTTTACATCATTTATGTCATGTCCCTGACTGGTGAAGTGCTGTACTATTGGTTCATTCATTTTTTTATTTCTAATTAATGAAAGGTGGTTCTGAATTCTTTTATATAAAGTAGTTCCAGTCTCTCCAACATATTTGATTTCATCACATTTTTCACAGGCTATTCCATAAACAACATTGCTATTTTTACAGTAGGTATTAGTTTTTAGTGGATATGTGGTGTTCTTATGTTTAATTATATTTTTACGTTTGTCTATGTGTTTACACACTTTACATCTACTAGTGCATATGTTAGTAGAACCTATTTTGTCAATTATTCTTTTATGTTTACTGTGAACTAAAATATCACCTAAATTAGCTTCTCTTTTGAATGCTACAACTGGGGCCTTAAGAAATACTTTTTTTAATTTTTCTGAATTATGTAGAATCTGCAAGTGTTTCCAAACTATCTTAGAAATATTGGGCAAAAGTTTAGAGTAAGTCATTATTAATGGGACTCTTTTGACCTTTTTATCTCTATTTTTATAATCTAGTAGATCATCTCTTTTTAGTTTATCCACTTTTCTTAACTCCGTCTCTATAATTCTTTCTTTGTATCCTCTTTTTTTAAGATTTGTTTTTAATACATTTCTTTGTTTTACATAGTCACTTTCTTTTGAGCATATTCTTCGTATTCTTATTCCTAGACCCTTTGGGATTGCCCTTTTAGTGTGTATCGGATGTGCAGAGGACATGTGTAAATACTGGTGCATGTCAGTAGGTTTACAGAAGAGGTCAGTCTCAATTGAACCTTCTTCAAGTTTTACTATGGTATCTAAAAATTCTATTTCTTTCCTTGTCCATCGAAGGTCCACCTTAATATTACTGTGTATTTCATTTGCCATTTTATGAAACTGGAAAAGAGATTCTTCTCCATGTGTCCAAACCCCAAAAATATCTACAAACCGAATGTATTCTAAAGGTTCTCTTTCTGATTTTCTAAGTAATTGTTCTTCCCATTTCCCCATGTATGTACTGGCAAAATGCATTCCTAATTTAGATCCTATTGCGGTACCATCATTTTGTTTGTAATTCTTATCAACAAATGTAAAATAACTGTTTTCTAAAACTATGTTGATCATGTTCAGTACCTCTGCTGTAGGTATTGATTTATCTAGTCTATTATCTAGTGCTTTTTGACAAGCTTCTAAAGTTTCTTTACGAGGGACACTTGGGTACAAGGATTTTACATCCATGCAAAATAAAATTGTATTCTCTGGAAGGTTGTGTTTTATTGATTCAAGTCTTTTTAAAAATTGTGTTGTATCCTTAACATAGCTTGGTAATTTCTCAATGTGCGACCTAAGTTGTTTTTCTGCTATTTCAGCTATTATGTGTGTTGGATTATCAATTGTACTGACTATCATTCGCATAGGGTATATACATATATATATATATATATATATATATATATATATTGTAATGACTTCAGTTTATCTCAGTGTGGTTAATCAGGTTATGTCCTTATGAAGACGTTCTTTCTTTTTTAATAATAAAGCATTCGACCAAAAAGTCAAATGATTCATGCTGTCGCATACTTTTATTAACCAGGAAAAACAAAAGTAAACAAACAAAACCTAATCCGTTTTGGGCTCTAAACTAAACACACATGTTTTCTATTAACCAATTTAGAGGGCAGGATAAGTCCCAATTTAAAGACAGTACGTTTCACTGTAGCCCTTGGGATGAAATTGTTAGCTAGGTGGCTTTTTTTTTTTTAATTAGCCGTGGGAGAAAAACACTTCAGCAAGTACAGTAGAATCTGCCAGAACTGACGGACGCTGTATCTACTAGGTTTAGATACTAATGAGAGCATAACCGAATCATAATCCACACTCGTTGTCCAAATCCTTGCATGCAGTTCGGGTCACCAGTGTTTTTCAGTTCACTTTTCTTTTCACTAATACACTAATGCCTTGTTTCCTCTGGCGGCCCGCCAGGCCCGTAAAATTGGGTGTTTCCATTGACGACTCGATCTGCTACCAGACGCGGCCAACTCGCCCACAAAGGAAATACGTCATTTCCAGCAGTGGAGGCGTGTGCTTGAATTTGTAGACTGACAGGAAATAGAGGCACACATCAGCTATGTCGGAAGATAGGATGTCAGGTGGCGTGTGGCATCACAGGGTTGGAATCTAACAATATTGTGCTACTAGTCCAAAGGACTAATACCTTTTGAAACTTGCTAGTCCTGATGTACACTTGCTAGTTCTTAAGTGAAGGTCCTAAGTTGGAATCAACAACAACAGTTGGGGTCCCTAAAAATAGGCTTAGATTTTACTTTGCTAAAAAATAAACATTGTTATAAATTTAGATTTACATTTTTTTTTTAACAAAGCAGCTTCATAAATGCTCTTACAGATCGATCAATCACCTGTTTGCACCTCGTTACTGAGCGACTGCTGTACTGTGTGCTGAGAAACTGACACTGACAACACCAGACAGGATGACAGAGGAAAAAATTCCCTCAGTTGTGTCACCTTGTCGACCATGAAGCTCCGCCTGAAATTGACACCGATGACACAAGTAAAATGTTTATTTTATTGTACATTACATGTGTTGCTATTTACAAAAATGCTGGCTGGCTATGAATTACTATCTACAATAATTAATGTACTCACGTACACATGCATTCTTCACTGAAGTCACAATTTAAAGACAGTACATTTCACTGTAGCCCTTGGGATGAAATTGTTAGCTAGGTGGCTGTCACAAAGACGGCCGGAGTGGGTGGCGTCAGACCAGAAGCAGGGAGTAAACAGACGACAGAGAGATGGGGTTTTGGTGAGTCTGAACGCGTGATCGCGTTCAGCATTTAATAAACAGAACAGAAAATAAAAGGTTTGAAACACAAAAAAACACTGGACACGGCCCTTGCGCCAAAATAAACAGACATACAAAACGACTAAACACTAACACACAGGTGAAACGGAGACGAACAAACACGGTGAGTACAAACAAAACACTTTACTTTTAATGATTTTAACTCTTCTCTCTCTCTCACCCGTTCTCCTCTTCTGAACACCTAACCCTGAGTGCAAGAAACGTGCGTCTATTTATACTGTTTGTGCTGGGATTCAATTACTAATTAATTATTCACTTGAATCCCAGCACGTGAATTCATTACGTGCAACCCCGTGCCACACATTATATTTTAAATGCACGTGCGTGATGTGCAATCCCGTGCCTAAATACAAATATACACTTTTTAAATACACGTGAAACACAGACCCGTTTATATCCCGTGTACCAATGACTATACACCAACATTTACACACGCAACATACACACAACACACAAATGCACACAGGGGCGGGGCGCATTGCCACAGTGGCTTTTTTTTTTTTTAATTAGCAGTGGGAGAAAAACACTTCAGCAAGTACAGTAGAATCTGCCAGAACTGACGGATGCTGTATCTACTAGGTTTAGATACTAATGAGAGCATAACAAATACAAAAGAAAAACGAGGGAAATGCAGATCTTTTCAAGAAAGCTGGGAGACTTTGTATTAATGGATTTTATATTTTTAAACGCTGCAGTGTCGTGAGAAGATAAAAAAGACGGACTGAGTACAAAAAAATTAAAGACAGTAACAACAGGAGCGGGAACAGCCGAAAAACCTTCCAGTTTTTTAAAAAATTGGACAGTGTTTTAGGCTGTCGTCCTGTGAACGATCTGCAGCAGGGTCTTTTTGTACAACAGCTCCACGGAGACCGTCAGTGTGGAAGATGAACAAGATCCCGTCTGTCGACCAACAGGTAAAGTTATATATCATTCATAAATTGTAATTTACTGTAAAGCCTTACACCAGAGTAATACTGTAAAAAAACTTTGTTTAAGTCTATTTCCTAAGTATTTTAGGGGGTCCTAAAAAGGGGGGAGTGACTTATACACCAGTGTGACCTATAGGCTTTTTACTGAAATTGTTGTCTCAAAAAAAAGGGGGGGGGGGGGGTGTGACTTATACACCGGTGCGACTTATACACTGGTTTTTACGGTATGTATTATTTAAAATACTGCTAACATTGTTTTTTAAATTAAAAAAAACCTAATTTGTCTCACACGTGCCATTAATTGTAGTATGAGTAATCATTTGCTGGAGAAGAGTTACTGCTGAAACAACTAATTAAACAAAGTAAAAAAGAATAATAATAACAAATACACACGATTTAATTGCTGTTTTCAAAGCTATGCATTTAAAAAAGGCATTGCAGTTATATTTTTGTTTTTATAACGCTGTCTACAATAGTGTAAAGCACATGGAAAAAAATAGCCACAAAAGTCCTTTCCACATCAGCCTCCATCGCTCGTAGAGTTGTTTTCTGTCCGTGCTTTTTAAAAAAGGCAATACAATATTATCCCACAATCCCTCTCGGACCTCCTACAGGCGCAGACCTTCCGACAATGGCCAGGTTTGCAAAAAGTTCAGGAACGGGGGCTGGGCCAGCCGCAGCGGCAGTGGAAACAAGGCATTAGTCACTTGTTTTCTCCTCTCCCACACTGCAGTTGGTATTAACAGCC
Organism: Acipenser ruthenus; assembly: GCF_902713425.1. Lineage (NCBI taxonomy): Eukaryota > Metazoa > Chordata > Actinopteri > Acipenseriformes > Acipenseridae > Acipenser > Acipenser ruthenus. The sequence goes on along the minus strand of NC_081190.1, from coordinate 74,162,500 downwards.
TTTGTAAAGAGCACTCAATTAACTTATCATTCAGTGCTCACCCAATCATTTAAACAATTAACCACTCCATTAAAATCATTAACCCTTTAATTGTCCACTTTAACAGCTTTTACCAGATGTAGTCTACATTCCTCAAAACCCAGGGCCCTAAAGCCTGTAAACTCTGGTTTGACACGTGAACTCCATGGTGAACCGAGAGGACCCACGTACCTGCAGGATTGCTGTTTGTCTGGGGTAGTGCAGAATGAGGTGCCGGAGACCAGGAGTGAAAATGTTACTTATTTTAATTTTCCAAATGAAAGCAATAATAAACAGTTTTATAATGCTAACAAATACTAATACAGTCCAGAGCTTATGTTCCAGGTTCGTGTCCACAGTGGCCGTGGACCCTCTGCCGTAGAGTTCCCAAATGAGTTGGCGTTGTTTTTCCAGTTGGTTGCCTCTGTCGTCGTTTGGTGTTGACTTTGAATTTCCCTTTTTCAGGTTCCCAGGATCGACCACCAGATGGCGCAGCAAGGTCAGGCTTACCAGGTAAGTAGAACGACAGGGTTTGGTGCTCAGGGTTGCCACTGCCGGTTCACTAGAGTACTGCACTTCAAACTGCTCCCAGCCGACCCTTAATGGATACAGAACAACAACACTGCTGCACAGGTTAGTATTTGGCAGGTACTATGCTTTCAGGAACACTAACGTGTTTATAATCCACCGTTCTTCTTTTAAAGGTCCCAATTCCCTTCCTGGAGTTTGGTGCAAGCTCTGTTTCTTCTTATATATGGATCATGAATCAACCCGTTATCCTCTGAACAGTAAAATAAAGTTTTCTTTTTAAACCCAGCTGCTTTCTCTGAGTGTTATTGAAAACCTGTACACAGGTGTAAGTTTAAAACACAGTTTGTATTACTGGGTAGAATGTCCAATACTTTGTGCACATTCATATACACAGTTCCTTCCTTTAATCCCTCCATGAGCACAAAGCCAAACAGACACCACGTACTCACTGTGCTGTAGGTCCGTGTCTGTGTGCGTTGTTCCAATCCGTTACTCCTTACAGCGCAGCGTCATTTCCTTGCCTTAATTAGAAGTCTCGCTTGTGTATCCCAGCACCTGTTCAGTGTCTTAAAACAATGTTGTGTTCGCTCCGTGATAAATGTGGTCTTCAGTCGCAGCTCGACTTTGTTACTACGTGAAGTCTTATTTTTATTCCCCGTTGTTTTCATCAGAGATGGTGGTATGCACTGTTCCACTCTCGTCTCGGACTGCAATTATCTTTTCAGTTTCCATCTCCCTCTTTTCCTTCTCTAACTTGGGCAGCTTTTTGAAGCTAGGGCTACTGGGAAGTGTAGTGTCTAACTGCGAGGTGTGAGTGATATTTAAACACCCAGATTCTTTCGGACTACATGTGGGGCTTCGGTCTGTATTTGCGTCAGGTATTTGTGCTGCTTTTGTGGTATTTAACCCTCTCGAAACCCCACCTGTACCACAATATATATATATATATATATATATATATATATATATATATATATATACTACGTGACATGTTTCTCAATAAACCTGTACTTTTTAACTTGGCTTATATTCAAACCAAGCTAATGAAAATAAATGGAACACATATGGGTTTTTAGTGATATCAATGCACAGATTTACACACCATATGGGAGTGGGTGAGCAGAAAACCTTCTACACTTAGTATGTAGGGATAAATAGGGATCAGTCCTCATCAGTAATAGCATTTTTGTCTGTCAATACTTTTATTTATTTCTTAACAGACGCCCTTATCCAGGGCGACTTACAATTGTTACAAGATATCACATTATTTTTTTTACACATTATTTTTTACATACAATTACCCATTTATACAGTTGGGTTTTTACTGGAGCAATCTAGGTAAAGTACCTTGCTCAAGGGTACAGCAGCAGTGTCCCCCACCTGGGATTGAACCCACGACCCTCCGGTCAAGGGTCCAGAGCCCTAACCACTACTCCACACTGCTGCACAGTATAGCCTACCTTATAAAAGTTTACGACAGTAAATGTGCATGCTAATTTTGCAGTTTCCCCATGCTTTTCCAATGGCTCTACCATGGTTTGCCATGCTTTACTAAAATATACTTTAATGCACTTTACCACACCTCTCTGTTTTACAGTGTTTACCTATACTTTACCATATGCTTTTACGAAAGTAAACTTGTATAAGGGATTCTGTGATTTCTTTTAATTTGAGCTGAGGATTATGTTTTTTCCACGTGTTTCACTGCAAACTTTATTGTTGTTCACAAAGCTGAAGCCTGGATTTTAAAAGATATCTGAACTGAATCAAGAACTGTGACTGACACATGCAATACAATTCAGGCAACTGCCAGAGCATTAAGTTATTATTACTGATGGATACCAATATATTTAGAGGTAGGTTTACTAAAGTGTTGCGCCTGTCGCAGTAGTCGCAAACCAATTGCAAACGAGTCAGAAGTCTTGGATGAAATGTACTAAACAAGCGCAATGCTATTTGTGACTTTTTAGCTTTGCGACTACAGTTTTTCTTTACAGTTTAACCTCAGATGAATATGTAGTTATGGGCGTTCCTGCATAAATTCACAAAAAGGGGGTGGAGATCAGGGTTCTCAAATATTATATAAGAGATGTACGAAAGTTACAGACAATTGCAACACTTACAATTGCATCATTTTTTTAAGAACTTTTGAAAGCATGTCCCAGTCCGCCTTTTCTCGTGCATTGCCAGTTGTGCTCAATGTATTTCTGAGGTGAACAGCGAAATACCTATTTTTCCCTCAAACCAGGGAGCCATAGACTGCACGCATGTGCCGCTAACCCCTAATAATAATAATAATAATAATAATAATAATAATAATAATAATAATAATAATAATAATAAAACAAAAACACTAAAATCATTTAGTTTCAATTGAAAATAATATTTAATTCAGCAGCATGATTTACAGGCTAAAGTAAAAAGAAAGTGTGCAGTGCTGAATAGTAGGATAACAGCAAAAAAACTGATTTACTTCAAGGAAAAAAAATAAAAGCAACCATTTGCATTCTTGCATTTTGCATTTTAGCGTGGCAGTATCCATGGCCTGTCCAGTGCATTGTTTTCGGAATCAGTAATTTTAGGTCCACAACAAATTTGAAGGAGAAAATTGGTTTATTTGGGAAAACCCCTCTGTGGCGTGTAAATAGTGTCTGTCATTGTAAATAGGGAGTTGTCATTTTTTATTTAAGTTTGGCAGGGATTGGGGTTAAATCCACCAAACCATACAATAATGAGGACACAAATAAACTGATCATTCTGATTTAGAGAAATGGCTGCAAAGATAGCCTGTGCCACACTTGCTTACATGCAGCTTTTATAACAGCTGTTATTTCAAAGGCAGAAGGCATGTAGAGTTTTTGTTGCAGCAGTTCAGTAGAAAGCAACGGGTTAAACAAAGTAATGGTAACCAGTCTGCATTTGGGAATATTCCTATTTGATCATTATTCTGTTATTGCCAACATTCCAGTGCTAGATCCTGGGACCAATTACCTTTATATATACAGAAAAGAAAAATAATGTTAGAGTTGTTTCAAGGTGAATTGAAAGCAGAATATTTAGTCTATAAGTTTGGCAACTGATGTACTATTATTTTAAATAGTGTTTTTATTGCATTAATCAGATACACTGTATCTCCCAATAAATCTGGACAGAATCACCTGACAAACTGATACCGCACCCGTACCAACCACGAATGTCACATAATGCTACAATGTTAACTTTGCAGCCAGAACAACAGTCTCCAGATACAAATAACGTTTACTTTTGGTCTGTTTTTAATAATATTAGTTCACAGTTCTCTTAAATCAATAAGGAATCTGGAAGTAATTTGTGGTACCCAATCAAAACTATTTGGCATCTACATTATTGGAACTATATCCTTCAAATGCTAGGAGGCATTTCGCTTTTTAGGTACATCGAGGTCCTAGAGGTGTATTTGATCTAATTTGGTCGAATTCTTAATTATAAACACAAACTTTCTCTGAAAATGCTGTTTTACTCCCTGACCTGGAAGCAAATTAATACACACAGCAGGGCTTTATTAATAAAAACTCAAGAACAAGAAGAGCAAAGCAAAGCAACAAAACTAAGGCAGAGAGTGGGGCTGTTTGGAGGCACTTTTATTGGAGTCATCAGCAAGACAGCTCACCTGAGCACAGGCCCAGTTCCCATCTAAAAGCAGCCTGTATGTTGAAGTTTCAGAGTAAAGTCAAGTCAGTCCTTAGTTCATTACTTTCATTCCTATATATCCTCTCCTAACCAGACCCTTTTTGAGCAACGTCACGGCCCAGCCACCAATGGCCTTCAGTCCTAAGCCCTCCCGCACATGTTCACAACGCAGGGATTAAGTATGGGCCCCTTTCTAATTGCAAATCCAACAAACACCCCAAGCGGACCACGGATGCCTCTCAATCCAGCCGGAAATTAGTACCTGAATTACGGGACCATAAAATTAGTCATGTTGTTCTATGGCGGCAACACTCACAGAATTGCTACAATAAGAATATAACAAAAGATGGGGACAAGATGATCAAGCACTTATCTAGCACACTATTCTTCCCTATCTGAAAGAATCTAAAGTATTAGTGTGCTCAATATATACGACTGCTGTACATGTACTGGCTTTGTAATGCTTTGAATGAATACTCTCTGAAATATGAAGACGTTGAAATTAAATAATAGTGATAACAGTGTATTTACTAGCTTATCATTGAGTTATTATTTGGTCAATCTCTCTACAGAAAATATGTTTACAGGCAGTCCACTCCCCACTGAAGTTTCCCTTCAGCAGTAGTATTAATACCATATGCAACAGCACAGAACAAGCCCTTCAAGCCACACTTGGGAAATTTAAATTACAGAATGCAATGTGATCTGGCGAACATGGAATTACATTGCTGTTTAGAGGACCCTGCAAGCAACATATGGCTACATTTAAGATGTGACATCCCTTTTTCCTTTCCCCCAAACCATGTCGAATACCGGAAAATGTTCCAGATAATTATTGGGAGGGGGGTAAGATATCACATATGTTAGGAATGACATTTACCAGGAGTTTCAGTGGTCTCAGAAGAGGACTTTAACTGCCTCCCCTTTCCAATCTTTTATTTCCTGTGGGAATCATAAAGGTTTGGGAATAGAAAGAAGGCAGGTTGTGAAACAATTCTGGTTATAAACACTGCACAGCCCTGAGCAGATTATCTGGAACTGTGTTTTGATTTCTGTTCTCATCATTGAAATGCATCATAGAAATCAGTTACACTTGACATTCAGCCAAAACTAAAGAGATAAAGAAAGAAATGTGTGAATTAGGAAGTAGGGAGCGTTAAATATCAGATACAGAAAATTGATAGTTAGATGAGATGGAGTTAAGAGCTCTATAACCACGAATGCAGACTAGCCTTGCACTTTGGCATGGCGGTTAAGACATTCGCTTGCAGTGTGCAAGGTTACCTGTTTGTTCCCAGCCTTGGCCTGTTGCATAGATAATCATAATTTCAATATTATTCCCCTGAATAGTCAGCAATAAATGATGATCTTGATTACATTTTTTAAAACCAGGGTGGAAACATCAAGGTTAGTGTTCCACAGCCCATAATCCAATCAAGTATTTCTGGATACAGTTGAAGAGCTTGGTCAAAGAAGACAATCTTCATCTACTGAGCAGTTGAAATGGATCTGTGAAGAACAGAGGCGAATCCCCAGACCAAATTCATTTTTTAAGATGGGTGTTAGTATGATACCACTGACAAGTCAAAAGCACACATTAGCTTTCAGCTGAAGGCGTGAGATTTAGTCAGTAAAGTGCGGTGAGGTCAGTGGTTGAGTAGGCACTGGCCAGTCTCACTCCCCAATTTACATAGATTCGATTGGCAGGCTTATAGAGAGCAGCTCAACGAAAACCCTGATGTAATTACACGATTCAACTGACAGATGGCACTGAATTTCAATACCTACTTTATTACTATCTGACCTCAATGTCAAATTGATGGTTATTATTGTCTACAAAAGAATGTACTGTAAAGCGTATTACACTGATTTAATTCGTAATATTAGTGTTTTTAAATGCCCAAATCTACAGTTAACCTGTTACCGTTCTTTAAACATTTGCTCACCAATACCCGACAATTAAAATGAAAATAAATAATTGCACTTACATATCTTCTTGTATATGAAGTCCATCCTTCTTCTGGACGATGATGTCCATGACATCACTGTAGAATTGCTCTCTCTTGGCCTGAAGTTTTAAAAGTCTCTCCTTTTCAGTGGAAATAAGCGCCAGGGATGAAAGCTGCCCTTCATCGGTCCAATTCCAAGTGTGGGTTTTGATCCGTTTAAGTTGACATATAAGTTGACATATAATGCCCCCAAAGGCAGAGAAGGTCTGTGCCTTGCCAACGGTTGTTCCCACAGCATTTTTTTCCGCAAGAACGCATGCATCAATATTAACTGTGCAATGGAATTAGTGTAGTCAGGTGACACAGTTAAGGCAGTGACGCGCTGTGCTTTTTATCTCACTCATTGCTGAGACTATTACGTTCAAGTTCAGTGGTAGGGACAGGCAGAACGCATTGCTGCCTCTCGTCTTTTCATCGAATTTTGTATATTACCAAAAAAAAATCCACTATGCAGAAATGCGTTGTGACAACGAAAGGTAATAAACAGTCATACACAATTTAATTTTTTTTTTTTGCTGGATTCGCACTATGTAGGCAGTGCCCACCTTGCCTACCCTGACCGCACGTCACTGGATTTAGTCAGGATACCAGAGTTAGGACCCCTGCTTTTCATTTGGAAAGGTCCATGAGATATTTGATGTCCACTGAGGGAACACAGGATCTTGGTTTTAACATCTTTTATTAAAGAGAGCACATCCAACAGCACAGCAGTCCCCAAACACATACACTGGCCACTGGTATGATGTTTGGATACACGGGAGAGTTCCTGCAAACATTGAAGCCTGAAGAATAGTCAAGCAATGGCCTTCATCAAGCCTCCATACCCTCTGCCATCCAACCACTCAACCACTCAACCACCCTTTGGACTGTAGCACATTTAATGAACTTGACTGCTGATTTTGGTGTTGTTTGGTGGATAGAAAGAGAACCAAGCTGCACTATATGGCAATGTCCTTTCTGGTCTGAGAATTGTGTGGTTAGGATTCTGAAGAACCATGTGGGAGACAAGCTGAAATGCAGCCGTGTGCTCAAGCCAAAGAATGCAGGAAGGGGTATTCTGAGTGGGTGTCATTTCAAAAGGTACTGTAGGAGGAAAAGCAATAGTAATCTGAGAAACTGAAAATAATCAGTATGATGACTGGTAAGATAACTGGGAGTGCTGTATACAGCCCTCAGGAGAAGCAATGGAATGAAAAAGATGTAAAACATAATGACAGTACATGTCTGGGAAATGTTTAGTTTTAATCTATCCATTTGTTTTTGTTTTTCAAATTTAAAGGACAAAAAGGTGACATTGTAGTTACAAGCCTCTCCAAATTACAAATTAATATATTTTAATTAGTGATTTATATATATATATATATATATATATATATATATATATATATATATATATATATATACAGACTAGCTCAAATTTGTTGGTACCCCTCCACAAAAAACAAAGAATGCACAATTTTCTCTGAAATAACTTGAAACTGACAAAAGTAATTGGCATCCACCATTGTTTATTCCATATTTAATAGACTTTGCTTTTGATTTTTTATTCAACATAATATTGTAAATAAGAAAACAAATGAAAATGGCATGGACAAAAATGATGGGACCGCTAACCTAATATTTTGTTGTACAACCTTTAGAGGCAATCACTGCAATCAAACGTTTTCTGTAGCTCTCAATGAGACTTCTGCACCTGTTAACAGGTAGTTTGGCCCACTCTTCCTGAGCAAACTGCTCCAGCTGTCTCAGGTTTGATGGGTGCCTTCTCCAGACTGCAAGTTTCAGCTCTTTCCATAGATGTTCGATAGGATTCAGATCAGGTCTCATAGATGGCCACTTCAGAATAGTCCTGTGTTTTGTTCTTATCCATTCTTGGGTGCTTTTAGCTGTGTGTTTTGGGTCATTATCCTGTTGGAGGACCCATGACCTGCGACTGAGACAGAGCTTTCTGAGACACTGGGCAGTACGTTTCGCTCCAGAATGCCTTGATAGTCTTGAGATTTCATTGTACCCTGCACAGATTCAAGGCACCCTGTGCCAGGCGCAGCAAAGCAGCCCCAAAACATAACCAAACCTCCTCCATGTTTCACTGTAGGTATGGTGTTCTTTTCTTTGAAAGCTTCATTTTTTCGTCTGTGAACATAGAGCTGATGTGACTTGCCAAAAAGCTCCAGTTTTGACTCATCTGTCCAAAGGACATTCTCCCAGAAGGATTGTGGCTTGTCAATATGCATTTTAGCAAATTCCAGTCTGGCTTTTTTATGTTTTTCTTTCAAAAGTGGAGTCCTCCTGGGTCTTCTTCCATGGAGCCCACTTTCGCTCAAAAAGCGACGGATGGTGCGATCAGAAACTGACGTACCTTCACCTTGGAGTTCAGTTTGTATCTCTTTGGCAGTTATCCTTCGTTCTTTTTCTACCATTCGCACTATCCTTCTGTTCAATCTGGGGTCGATTTTCCTCTTGCGGCCGCACCCAGGGAGGTTGGCTACAGTTCCATGGACCTTAAACTTCTTAATAATATTTGCAACTGTTGTCACAGGAACATCAAGCTGCTTGGAGATGGTCTTGTAGCCTTTACCTTTACCATGCTTGTCTATTATTTTCTTTCTGATCTCCTCAGACAACTCTCTCCTTTGCTTTCTCTAGTCCATGTTCAGTGTGGTGCACACAATGATACCAAACAGCACAGTGACTACTTTTCTCCATTTAAATAGGCTGAATGACTGATTACAAGATTGGAGACATGTGTGATACTAATTAAAGAAACTAATTAGTTTGAAATATCACTATAATCCAATTATTTATTATCTTTTCTAAGGGGTACCAACAAATGTGTCCAGGCCATTTTAGAATATCTTTGTAGAATAAGCAATAATTCATCTCTTTTCACAGCTTCTTTGCTTTATTCTATGACATACCAAAGGCATGTAAGTATACATGATAAAATAGCTTTTAATTTCATCACTTTTCAGGAGGAATGAAGCATTATTTCAATGAGCTGTAAGGGTACCAACAAATTTGAGCACGTCTGTATATATATATACAAATCCTGTGTTTTATGATGGGCTGTGTATAATCAGTTATTTTCTATACTAGCTCTGGTTTGTGGTGCAGTCATATTCCCATGACCTAAACCTACAAGAAGTGGTGAGGGAATGAAACACAAAAAAACAGAAATCTGAAGTAAAAAAAGTTTACATTACACATGAGAGGCCTTAATCTTGGCAACCACATAATATAACTAATGACTTAAACTCTAAGTGTAAGTTCTTCCATCTACTTGTAAGGTCAGGGGGAGTTCAGCGTTAAAAAAAACCAAAAAAAAACACCTACAAAGAGAATTGGCACATTTCCGTCAAAAACACCAAGGTGGAGTTTTTTGGTTTGCTTTTGTTTTAATGTTTTTCACAGGAAAAAGGAAAATGTTCTTTCAAGCAGGGTATCTGAATCATGCTTCCAGTGGGACAAGCACTTACAGGACAAGTGAGCTCATTTTTGTGTCTGCAGAGCAGCTTCTCATGCGAAGCTTATCTGTTAAAAACTGAACATCCATGGTGTGTCTAGCTACAAATAAAAAAAAAATGATTCAACTTGGTCTACTTGTACTTACAAATAAAAAAAAAACATGGATGTAACAGCAGATACGGAGACAGAATAAAAAGCAAAGTGTGCTACTATTACAAAAACTGAAAAGTCTGGGTTAAAAAAAAATACCCCTGCAAAAGGCCTTCCACAAAAAGGTGCATGATAATAAGATGGTTACAGCATATTCAGCAATGAATGTATGTCTTTTTTTTTTTTTTTTTACAACTGTACTTGGGCCTGTGTTCTTTCAGCCTTCTAGCTGCCACGTTCAATTTTAACCACAGCATTCAACAGCAAATGCCTGCAGCATTGTCTGCACTGGTATTTATTTTATTTCCGTAATCGATTGAATGATTGATTGCCGTTTTATCATTTTAAGGAGCATACAAATGTATTTCTTTGAAGGCTTTGGTAGAACTCTGTTTAATTTGCATGTGTACAGGTCATAGTATGAGACACTTTAAAATACCTGAAAAAAATAGCTACTTGCTATACCAGCTTGGACAGATTTAAGAAATCAGAGCCTTTTCTGGCAAGGTTCCATCTGTACTCTTTCAACACCAGTGTTTACCACAGCATCAGACATAAAGATACTGCCTGAAAATTAGATGGGGTTCTCAAATGTGAAAATGTGTTTAGCTACCCTGTTCCACTCCATTTTCCTGTCCAAAACTCAAACAAAGCAGATTTTCTTGAGTGTCTTCCTGTTTTTATTATCAAGCATCAGGAGGGATATATTTCCATCACTACCATCAGCCCCCTTCCCCCTGAAAGTGTTCCTATTGCTGTATATTTTTAGGATCACATCCTTCTGCGTCCTTGATAGGTCTTGCGCTCTCGCTCTCAAGAAATGCAGCTACAAGCGAGTTGTCCCTCATGTAGGAAGTTTACATTTCTCATTCTCATGCCAACCACTCAGCTGCCACCACTCTCTCTCCCCACGTCAGTAGCTGTTTTTAAAACTTAATTTACTGTTTACCCTGTCTTTTGATTTAACCCATGCTATGTATGTTGTAAAAACAACACACTTGTTATATAAATGTATGTGAGACATTTCACATTTCACCAGTTCAAGGATATGCCTGGGGAAGTATACCACTCTAGAGCAATGAAACTTGTCAAGTAGAAATACTAGGCCACCGCAAAGAGGATGGAGTGATTTCCTCCTAGAGGGCGCTATCAAGGCATAATTTCTAAAGGAGATTGAGCTGGATGCTGTAAAATATTCGACCATTCATCATGCTATTACTTGAACAGCACGTTACTCTTACAATGCCAGTGGTGTAAATACTAAGGTCACTTGGTGCGCTTATCATCAGAAAGTTTAAATACACTGGCAGTGAACGATACTCCCAGGGCGGGTCCCAGTGCAGACCTGGAATGTATAGCACAAGTCCATGTGGAAGGACAATGTGTTGCACACGAAGCCCCAACATTAGTATAGTACAAGAGGTTGCAGTCTTGTTATGTAATCATACAGAATTCAGTGTCTGCTTCAGCTTCTGGAGAGGGATCTACAACAAAGCACTTTGCAAATAGATTTTCCATGATTTTAAAGTGCTTTTCATAACTCCATATTATCCCAAGCTTTGATATGATGAAATACACAATGATCTGCTTTGACCGAGATAAACTCAAACTGGCATTTTAAAATTCAGAAACTTAACTCCATCTGTTCCTGTAGCTAAACAGAAGCATTTGTCTCTTGAGGCTTGTAACAGGGCGAGCAGCCCTGTACATTGTTTATTTATTTTTAGATCGGGGTCTCCCCCTCCGCCCCTGTGCAGTGTGTTTTTCTTTTGTATTTAGTTTTATTGTATTATATTTATGACGGCGTAGCGCCGTGTTTTGTTTATTTTTAAAACATGTCCTGGCAGAGGCGAGATCGGTGCTCGTCCTCTGCCAGGTGTAATAATTAAAACTCGTGCAGAAGGTGGCCATCTCCCGAATTAATTAGGCGATTTAATTTGTTGCTAATCGGGAGATGGTCACCTGTTATAAAAAGCCTGCAGCTCTCTAGATCGGGGTGGGTGTTTTAGGTGGGTGTTTTGTGTGGGTGTTCGACAGGAGGAACGGGAGAACGAGAGGAGAGAAATTGAAATTTAACAGTAAACAGGAACAGTGACGGCGATCTGCCCAGCCTGACCTGTGTTTTTGTGTTAGTGATTTCTTTTTGTTTAATTATTTATTTTGCTCTGTGAGCGAGTGTTTTCTGTTTGAATATTTTATTTATTTTTTTGGATTCATTAAATAAAACGGCGCCCGCGCCACTGCACAATACCTTTTTGTTTTTGTTGTCCCTTCTTCTGCCGTGACGTCAGACCAGTCGGCCATTCCTGCCACACGGCTATATATACCAACATTCTAAATTCAAAAAAGAAAAACAGTCGTCAGTGTTGTTTAGATGCCTAGTTTTGCCTTGCATTGTAATAAAATCCCCAAACTGTTGTTGAAATCCATCCATTTTTTAAACTTCACAGTCTTGTCTAGCCTTTTTGTTCTGCCTTATAATGGTTGTAGACACATTTCCAAACCGTCTTTTGTATGAATAAGTTCAATCCATGTCTTTATAATACAGAGTACATGATATTTGAATAAAGTCTTTATCTAACATGTATAATTAAGTCTTGAGATAGATTTGGAATGCACCTAATGGCTCCTCGTATTTCCATTTTTTTTTTTTTTTTTTTTGGGGGGGGTCCCTAGAGATATATTATATTTGCTATGGATCTCTCATGAATTATACAGTAAGGTATAGTCCTCATGTGTAACATCTGTGATATTTATGATAAGGGAAGCTAGGTTACAATACAGCAGTTTAAATTAGACACTTTATTACAGTGCATTTGTAAATTAGCCTTCACCTCAAAATCAAACAAACAAATCTAAGAAATGAATATTATATTAATAGTGGTACAGGGTATGCTAAAATTTAAAACATAAATAATGTAATATACTTTTTCAATTGTAATGGGAGTGTGAAATACTAATTACATTATATCAGTAGTACATATTTAGTATTATTTCTTCTTTTTTTAAATCAAAAAAGATTTATTTTTGAATATTGGGTTTCACTTTCTTGGGTGTTTTTACTGCTGAAACATGTGCTGAGGAACTTTTTGTTTTGTTTTGTTTTGTTCTGGCCTCCAACTGCAAGAGTTAAATGTAATCATTACAGTTTTCCAATTTGTCTAGTGAATCACCATCTTGGCAAGTTCTTTTTTAATCTCTTTACTGTTTATGTAAATAATTGTTGATTTTTATTATTAAGTCTTTTTAACAACATGTCATTTTCATGGAGAAAGTCTCACAGGATGGGTATATTAAATGACTTAAAAAACAAAATTTCACCACCGACATGCAGTACATATTCAAAAGTCAATCCATTCTCAGCTGAATCAGGCAGTAAGACTTTACCAGTGTTAGTACCATAAATAGGTTTACAGCATGTAGAATAGATTAGAATATCAAAACAAACACACTGTATATGCCATGTTTCATCAAACTTGGTCACCATGAAATAAATAACCCTGCTGCAATTGCATTAGAAATGATCTAGACTGAACTAAAAGTGTAATAGTAATTATTATTATTATTATTTATTTCTTAGCAGACGCCCTTATCCAGGGCGACTTACAATCGCAAGCAAATACAAATACATTCAAGTGTTACAATATAAGTCATACAATAAGAACAAGAAATACAATAATTCTCAAGTGTGACAAACCACAATTCAATAATACAGCAGATAATAGTGAAAGTTACATCAGGATATGATTAAGTAGTGATAGTTACATCAGGATATGATTAAGTACAAAATACTACAGATTAAACACTTGGGAGATTACAATATTCTGAGGTACAGGATTAAATGCAGTAAAATAGGGGGCAGATAAGAGCAAAATAAAGCATATTTAAATGAAGGGTGATAGTGTCCCAGGATACAACAGAGGAGTTCTACAGGTGCTGTTTGAAGAGGTGAGTCTTAAGGAGGCGCCGGAATGTGGTCAGGGACTGGGCAGTCCTGACATCTGTAGGAAGGTCGTTCCACCACTGCGGAGCAAGGGTGGAGAAGGAGCGGGCTCGGGAGGCAGGGGAGCGTAGCGGAGGTAGAGCCAGTCTTCTAGTGCAGGCGGAGCGGAGAGGTCGAGTGGGGGTGTAGGGAGAGATGAGGGTCTGGAGGTAGCTGGGTGCAGTCTGATCAAGGCATCTGTAGGCTAGTACAAGAGTCTTGAACTGGATGCGAGCGGTGATCGGGAGCCAGTGGAGCGAGCGGAGTAGTGGAGTAGCGTGGGCGAAGCGAGGTAGAGAGAACACCAGGCGAGCAGCAGAGTTCTGGATGAGCTGGAGCGGACGGGTGGCGGACGCAGGGAGGCCAGCCAGGAGGGAGTTGCAGTAGTCTAGGCGGGAGAGTACCAGGGCCTGGACCAGGAGCTGGGTAGCATAGTTGGTGAGGAAGGGTCGGATTCTTCGGATGTTGCTCAGGAAGAATCTGCAAGTGCGTGCCAGAGTGGAGATGTGCTGGGAATAAGAGAGGCAGGGGTCCAGGGTGACTCCAAGGTTTTTAGCTGAGGAAGAGGGAGAGAGTGTGGTAGATTCCAGAGGAACAGAGATAGAGAGATCAGAGGAGGGGGAGGAGGAGGGAAAGAAAAGGAGGTCAGATTTAGAGAGGTTGAGTTTGAGGTGATGCGAGTGCATCCAGGAGGAAATAGCAGACAGACAGGTAGAGATACGGGAGGAGATGGTGGAGTCAGAGGTGGGGAAGGAGAGGAAAATCTGAGCATCATCAGCATAGAAATGGTATGAGAAACCATAGGATGCGATGAGGGGGCCCAGGGAGCGGGTGTAGAGAGAGAACAGGAGAGGACCCAAGACTGACCCTTGGGGGACTCCAGTCAAGAGAGGGTGAGGTGTGGAGGTTGCTCCACGCCAGGTTACCTGGTAAGTGCGGTTGGAGAGGTAGGAGGAGAACCAGGCCAGAGCAGTGCCAGAGATCCCCAGGTCAGCAAGAGATGATAGTAGAATAGAGTGATCAACAGTGTCAAAGGCAGCAGAGAGGTCGAGGAGAATTAGGACAGAGGAGAGAGAGGCAGCTCGGGCACACTTAAGTGAGTTGGTGACAGAGAGAAGGGCGGTTTCAGTGGAGTGAGCAGAGCGGAAGCCAGATTGGAGAGGGTCAAGCAGAGAGTGGTTGGACAGGAAAGCAGAGAGCTGGCGGTGTACAGTCCGCTCGAGGGTTTTGGAGAGGAAGGGTAGGAGGGAGACAGGACGGTAGCTCTGGAGGGAGGTGGGGTCGAGGGTAGGTTTTTTGAGGAGGGGAGTGATAGAGGCTTTTTTGAAGGCAGAGGGGAAGATGCCAGAAAGTAGAGAGGTGTTGAGGAGGGAGGAGATGAAGGGGAGTAGAGCAGGAGCAGCAGCTTGAAAGAGGTGAGTGGGGAGGGGGTCCAAGGCACACGTGGTGGGTTTGTGACCCTGGAGCAGGGAGGAGAGGTCAGAGTCTGAGAGGGGCAAGAAGGTGGAGAGGGAGGGCGAGTTAGTAGGGGATGTAGTGGGTGTAGGGGTTGGAGCAGGAGGGGGTGCGGGGGAGGGAGAGGTGTTAAAGAGTTTGCGGATATCTGAGATTTTAGAAGAGAAGAAGGAGGCAAAGTCGTCAGGGGAGATAGAGGAGGGAGGAGGAGGGGGGGGGGGTTTAGGAGGGAGGAGAAGGTAGAGAATAGTTTACGTGGGTTGTTAGTGGAGGCTTGGATTACAGATTGGAAATAAGCACATTTAGCAGAGGAGAGAGTAGAGGAGAAGGAGGAGAGAAGAGTGCGGTAAAGGTCTAGGGCAGCAGGGAGTTTGGTTCTCTTCCATTTCTTTTCAGCAGATCGCAGTGTGATTCTTGCCGAGCGGAGCACAGAGGAGAGCCAGGGATGGGGAGGGGAGGGGCGAGCGGGTCGGGAGGTGAGGGGACAGAGGGAGTCGAGGGAGGAGGTGAGTGAGGAGAAGAGGGTGGAGGTAGCAGAGTCTACGGAGAGTTGTGAAAAGGAGTCGATAGGAGGGAGGTGAGAGAGAGCAGTGGAGGCAAGGACAGAGGGGGAGAGAGAGCGGAGGTTACGGCGAGAGGCGACAGTGGGGGTAGGAGGAGCAGGGAGAGGGGGGAGAGACAGAGAAAAAGAGATGAAATAGTGATCAGAGAGGTCCAGGGGGGTGACAGAGAGGTTGGAGGGGCAGCAGGCCCTGGAGAAGGTGAGGTCCAGTTGACGGCCAGCTTTGTGGGTAGGAGGGGACGGAGAGAGACAGAAGTCGAAGGAGTGAAGGAGAGGGAGGAATCCAGCAGAGTGGCTGGGGTTGGAGAGATGGATGTTGAAGTCACCCAACAGGACAGTCGGGGTAGACAGAGAGGGGAGGGAGGAGAGTAGATAGTCGAGTTCATCCAGAAAGTGAGTGAGAGGCCCAGGGGGGCGGTACAAAACAATGAGCAGGAGTTGACAGGGAGAGGTTAGTTGGACTGCATGAAATTCAAAGGTAGTGACAGAGAGGGAGGTGAGATCAGAGGGGACAGAAAAGAGTAAGGAGGGAGAGAGGAGAAGACCCGTCCCACCTCCCCGTCCGGTGAGACGCGGGGTATGGGACAGGACGTAGAGAGAGGACAGGGCAGCAGGAGTAACAGTGTTATCAGGGGACAGCCAGGTTTCAGTGAGAGCAAGGAAATCGAGCGAGAGGTGGGAGGCAAAGGCAGAGATGAAATCAGCTTTGTTAGCAGAAGAGTGACAGTTCCAGAGTGCACCAGAGAGAGTGCGGGAGGGGGGGAGAGGCAGAGAAATGAGGTTAGAGGGGTTGGAGGAGCAACAGCGGAGGGAGGGCAGAGGACGAGGACGGGAGGACAGAACAGGGATGTGAGAGACAGTCATAGCAGGACAAGCAAGACAAAAGGCACAGTAGGAGCAGTGGGGTGGAGGATACAGACCTGACTAGTAGATGGCTTCTTCCAGAGCGCTGGGAGGTTCGGATCTATTGGAACAGCGTCTCAGCGCAGGCCTCCCTTTGCTGGACTCCCACAGCTAGACTCCCGGCTCTTTTGTTGAGGCTCTTCTGTTGGCTGGCGCTTCGTGCTGGCGCTAAAATAAGCTGCTTGAATAAATGTTGTTACCCCTGCTTGGCAAAAGAACCAACTAAACTGTGTGGAAACCAATCAAATAGCAAAATCAACTGCTAATCAATTTAGCCACTCACCTGGTACTAATCACACACAAACTCAGCCAATTCAAACACCACCTTACAATGTCACCAAATGTAGTAGTTACAATTACAAAAAGCAGGAACTTATCTATCTGCCTCTCTCCCTGGTTCCCTGAAGACTGAACTAATTACCAGATGCCCACTCTTAAATAACTCCCTTCACTTAGCAAGGGAACTAGCTGCTAACTGCTCTGGAGACAATAGTTTCACACACTTTGATGGGATCACACAACTGCAGGAGCTGTGTGGAGACCAATTCAAATGCAAACTGCTCTAATCAAGTTAACCCACCCTGATTCAAATTTACAAATTACAAATTAAGTACTCAAAATAAGCACACTGCCTGGGATAAAATCACACACTCCTCCCCAATTAGAAACACCAGGTAATACTATATAGTTAATATACACAGATGCAGACACCTTCAATATAGCATTGTTGACATACATATTTATCCTCTGAATAAGACAATAAATCAGCTACTACATCAGATGTACTGAATAAAATGTAATTTGTCATTTATCTCAAGTTCTATTTAAACAATCTAGTATGAAACTGGCACATCTCACAAGCACAAGGTCACATTAACTGATGTGTGAACTGCTAATAGCATATGTGCCCCTTCTCAGGCATTAATCACTTCCTTGTTGGCCCCTGGAACTCGGTGACCAAATAGATTTTTGTACCCAGCCCATTCCATTTTAGTTGGTGGTATAGAACTCAAAAACATTAAAGTCCCTTGTGACAGGACAGCATCACTGGCAAGATGTTTCAACCACGAAGGGAGCCTCAGACACAGAAATTGCAGGTTAAGCAAGCTAATGGACATTTACTTACAAACAATAAATCAATAAACAAAACACAGGAACAAAACAAAAGGCACGGTGGCCAAACTAAACAGTTAAACATCTATACATATCATACATGGATGAAGGCTATATTTGCATCCTGAGCCATTCGAAAAAAAGGCATAATACCACAGTAGTGACGTCAAAAAGTGATAATTCCTCTAGAGGAAATATACTTGAATTTTGACCTATTCAACTCCTCGAGACCATCACTTTCAATTCAAACAAAAAATGTCTAGTTTTCAATCACTCGAGAACACCCACAGTACAGAAATGTTAATTAATGAGCAACAAAATGAGAATAGGTTGAAAAAAAATGATGTAAAGCTAGTACATTCATATCTTAGAGAAACAGGAAATTAAAACAAGGTAAAGGCAATCATTCAAATACAGTGCCTTGCATAAGTATTCATCCCCCTTGGACTTCCACATTTTGTAGTGTTACAACCTGGAATTAAAATGAATTAATTAGGATTTTTTGTCACTGATCTACACAAAATAGTCCATAATGTCGAAGTGGGGAAAAAAAAAATCTACATATTTTTCAAAATTATTTACAAATAAAAAACTGAAAAGTCTTGATTGCATAAGTATTCAACCCCTTTGCTGTGACACCCCTAAATAAGCTCTGGTGCAACCAATTGCTTTCAGAAGTCACATAATTAGTTGAATGGAGTCCACCTGTGTGCAATTAAAGTGTCACATGATCTCAGATTAAATACACCTGTTTCTGGAAGGCCCCAGAGTTTGTTAGAGAGCATATCTAAACAAACAGCATCATGAAGACCAAGGAGCTGTCAAAACAAATCCGGGATAAAGTTCTGGAGAAGCACCAATCAGGTTTGGGTTATAAAAAAATATCCCAAACTTTGAACATCCCCCGGAGCACCGTTAAATCCATTATTCCAAAATGGAAAGAATATGGCACAACCGCGACTCTGCCTAGAGAAGGCCGTCCACCAAAACTCAGTGACCAGGTAAGGAGGGCATTAGTCAGAGAAGCAACCAAGAGGCCAATGGTAACTCTGAAGGAGCTGGAGAGATCCACAGCTGAGATGGGAGAAACTGTCCATGGGACAACTATAACCCAGACGCTCCACAAAGCTGGGCTTTATGGAAGAGTGGTGAGAAGAAAGCCATTGCTGAAAAAAACCCATATCAAATCCCGTTTGAATTTTGCCAAAAGGCATGTGGGAGACACAGCAAACATGCGGAAAAAGGTTCTCTGGTCTGATGAGACCAAAATTGAACTTTTTGGCCTTAGCACAAAACGCTATGTGTGGCGCAAAGCCAACACTGCTCATCACCCTGAGAACACCATCCCCACGGTGAAGCATGGTGATGGCAGCATCATGTTATGGGGATGCTTTTCATCGGCAGGGACTGGGAGACTGGTCAGGATTGAGGGCAAGATGGATGGAGCCAAATACAGGGAAATTCTAGAGGAAAACCTGTTTCAGTCTGCAAGAGACCTGGGACTGGGGCGGAGGTTCACCTTCCAGCAGGACAATGACCCAAAACACACAGCCAAAGCTACACTGGAGTGGTTTAAAAACAAGAACCTGAATGTCTTAGAATGGCCCAGTCAAAGTCCAGACCTCAATCTGAAGACTTGAAAATTGCTGTTCACCAACGGTCCCCATCCAACTTGACAGAGCTTGAGCAATTTTGCCAAGAAGAATGGCAGGATCCAGATGTGCAAAGCTGGTAGAGACTTACCCAAAAAGACTCACAGCTGTAAATGCTGCCAAAGGTGCTTCTACCAAGTATTGACTCAGGGGGGTTAATACTTATGCAACCAACAAATGTCTTTTTTTTTGTTTAATTAACTTTTGTGTCACAATAAAAAAATATTTTGAACCTTCAAAGTGTTAAGTATGTTGTGTAAATCAAATGGTAAAAATCCCAATTAAACCCATTTTAATTCCAGGTTGTAACACTACAAAATGTGGAAAAGTCCAAGGGGGGTGTATACTTATGCAAGGCACTATAAAGCTGAAGCACAAACGGATAACAACACAGAACATTTGTACAGCACTGAAACACAGTGTATAAAAAAAAATTGTACTGCTGAACCTCGCCTTCTTTAATAATAGCATCACAAGGGTATCCATGTATTATAAAAAATAAAAGATGGGCCTCTTCAGTGAGTTACAGGAAAGCAATTCCATCTCGGGTTTATGACGTCACAGAAACCCGAGATGGAATTATTTTCCTGTACCTCACTGAAGAGGCCCATCTATTATATATATATATATATATATATATATATATATACTCTGCGGTTGCCAATGATAATCATACATTTAAACAGCACTCAAGACACATACTGTAGCTGTACCTTCACCTTCCCTAACACCAATATTAATTATAATCCTTTCTAACTAACACCTGTGGTCACCCAATGTATACACTTGTGTCTGGAGTCACGGCTCCAGCCACATTCCCACGTGTTTTGACAAGGAGCAATTTAACCCCCTCCCTGCCAACCCATTATTCCCCACACCGACACATACACACGTGCACTGACAGGGCTTTACCCCTGCCTGACTGCCACATATAATGTCATGCCTGTTTAACCCATGATTGGTTATACCATACATGTCATGGGTTGTACCTTATTATGACTGTACCATTAAGCAAATTACCATTGGTTACTGTTCTTTAAACCCAAACATAAAACAAAATGTAAAACAAACAACACATCTGCGAACCTTCTGCATCAGCATCTAATCTCTTTACTTACTGTGGGGGGAAAACTAGTGCTTGTCTACATACATACAATTGTTTGGTCATTTGGCCAGATGACTGATATACCACACATTTGTGTCTGATTCTGTAGTTATATATTTAAAACAGCTTGTTATTATGTAAGCTGTTGCTACTGTGCATGCTAGAACATCTGCAAACTGCAGTGAACTTATTAACTGTTGGACAGATATTACTTTATACTACTGTGTTGTTTTCTATATACCAGTATTCTGAATATGCTGACAATGTTGCTTGTTTTGTTTTTTAAGTAAACATATGGTTCCAATCATTAAAAAAAAAAAAACATTGGATTTGTGTTTCCCTTCTCATTCATTTGTTTAGAGGTTTTTCAAATAAATACAGGCTTAAATATAATCTCATAGTGACATTCCCATTCTAATTATTCAATTGATTAATCCTGATTAATGAATTAATGTCTGGTAGTTGACTGCGTCTGAAAGGCAAGAGCTTAATCTATAGAGAAGGTCAACTACCAAGGTACTGTACACTACTCAGGGGATAGAAAACCAGTAAATTGTACTTTTATTGCTGTTTGGAATCTTAGAATGACATATTTATCTCCTTTTTCAATGATTGGCTCTTCCTCTGTTTTGTTTTTTAAAAGTTAGACATTGCTCTGCAGTCATCTACTGTGTGGTAGTGCCCAGGAATGGATTGGTAGAAAGATGTATCTCATTTGTAATAAAATTGGGAATTCCAAAAGCATTGGGATTAGATTCCTGGCTCTCCTCTGCTCTCCGCTCGGCAAGAATCACACTGCGATCTGCTGAAAAGAAATGGAAGAGAACCAAACTCCCTGCTGCCCTAGACCTTTACCGCACTCTCCTCTCCTCCTTCTCCTCTACTCTCTCCTCTGCTAAATGTGCTTATTTCCAATCTGTAATCCAAGCCCCCACTAACAACCCACGTAAACTATTCTCTACCTTCTCCTCCCTCCTAAACCCTCCCCCCTCCTCCTCCCTCCTCTATCTCCCCTGATGACTTTGTCTCCTTCTTCTCTTCTAAAATCTCAGATATCCGCAAACTCTTTACCACCTCTCCCTCCCCTGCACCCCCTCCTGCTCCAACCCCTACACCCACTACATCCCCTACTAACTCGCCCTCCTTCTCCACCTTCTTGCCCCTCTCAGACTCTGACCTCTCCTCCCTGCTCCAGGGTCACAAACCCACCACGTGTGTCTTGGACCCCCTCCCCACTCACCTCTTTCAAGCTGCTGCTGCTCCTGCTCTACTCCCCTTCATCTCCTCCCTCCTCAACACCTCTCTACTTTCTGGTATCTTTCCCTCTGCCTTCAAAAAAGCCTCTATCACTCCCCTCCTCAAAAAACCTACCCTCGACCCCACCTCCCTCCAGAGCTACCGTCCTGTCTCCCTCCTACCCTTCCTCTCCAAAACCCTCGAGCGGACTGTACACCGCCAGCTCTCTGCTTTCCTGTCCAACCACTCTCTGCTTGACCCTCTCCAATCTGGCTTCCGCTCTGCCCACTCCACTGAAACCGCCCTCCTGTCTGTCACCAACTCACTTAAGTGTGCCCGAGCTGCCTCTCTCTCCTCTGTCCTAATTCTCCTCAACCTCTCTGCTGCCTTTGACACTGTTGATCACTCTATTCTACTATCATCTCTTGCTGACCTGGGGATCTCTGGCACTGCTCTGGCCTGGTTCTCCTCCTACCTCTCCAACCGCACTTACCAGGTAACCTGGCGTGGAGCAACCTCCACACCTCACCCTCTCTTAACTGGAGTCCCCCAAGGGTCAGTCTTGGGTCCTCTCCTGTTCTCTCTCTACACCCGCTCCCTGGGCCCCCTCATCGCATCCTATGGTTTCTCATACCATTTCTATGCTGATGATGCTCAGATTTTCCTCTCCTTCCCCACCTCTGACTCCACCATCTCCTCCCATATCTCTACCTGTCTGTCTGCTATTTCCTCCTGGATGCACTCGCATCACCTCAAACTCAACCTCTCCAAATCTGACCTCCTTTTCTTTCCCTCCTCCTCCCCCTCCTCTGATCTCTTTATCTCTGTTCCTCTGGAATCTAACACACTCTCTCCCTCTTCCTCTGCTAAGAACCTTGGAGTCACCCTGGACCCCTGCCTCTCTTATTCCCAGCACATCTCCACTCTGGCACGCACTTGCCGATTCTTCCTGAGCAACATCCGAAGAATCCGACCCTTCCTCACCAACTATGCTACCCAGCTCCTGGTCCAGGCCCTGGTACTCTCCCGCCTAGACTACTGCAACTCCCTCCTGGCTGGCCTCCCTGCGTCCACCACCCGTCTGCTCCAGCTCATCCAGAACTCTGCTACCCGCCTGGTGTTCTCTCTGCCTCGCTTCGCCCACGCTACTCCACTACTCCGCTCGCTCCACTGGCTCCCGATCACCGCTCGCATCCAGTTCAAGACTCTTGTACTAGCCTACAGATGCCTTGATCAGACTGCACCCAGCTACCTCCAGACCCTCATCTCTCCCTACACCCCCACTCGACCTCTCCGCTCCGCCTGCACTAGAAGACTAGCTCTTCCTCCGCTACGCTCCCCTGCCTCCCAAGCCCGCTCCTTCTCCACCCTTGCTCCGCAGTGGTGGAATGACCTTCCTACAGATGTCAGGACTGCCCAGTCCCTGACCACATTCCGGCGCCTCCTTAAGACTCACCTCGTCAAAGAGCACCTGTAGAACTCCTCTGTTTGTATCCTGGGACACTATCACCCTCCATGTAAATGTGCTTTATTTTGCTCTTATCTGCCCCTATTTTACTGCATTTAATCCTGTACTTCAGAATACTGTAATCTGCCAAGTGCTTAACCTGTAGTACTTTGTATTTAATCATATCCTGATGTAACTATCACTATTATCTGCTGTATTATTGAATTGTGGTTTGTCACACTTATACTTTGCTTGAACAAAAGTTATTGTATTTCTTGCTCTTATTGTATTACTTGTATTGTAACACTTGAAATGTATTTGCTTACGATTGCAAGTCGCCTGGATAAGGGCGTCTGCTAAGAAATAATAATAATAATAATAATAATAATACTGAAAATATGTAATTTCAAGTACTGTGACAATGAACGTTCCTCAGATCCGACGTGGGGTAATTTGTATTAAAAAATTCACATCACTTTTACTAATAGTGATGGCCTGTCACAGATAGGCTTGTGGGTGATGTCAGACCAGGAAATACACAAACACAGTACTGGGGTATGGAAGCGCTGGTGCGCACGTTTATTAATTAATTATTTTAAAAAAAGGTTTAAACAATACAAAACACTTTACAAACAAAACGGCATGGTGCCCAAAACAGACAGACAAAACAGACAAGTATCGTGTTGGTGTATAACCAGCAATAGTAGCAATTGTTATTTCTCTATTTCAGTTCTCTTTACTCATGTTCTGCCTCTGAACAACCAACTCCGTTCAGCCAAATCTGCTTTATACAGATCCCGTCAATGCTGCAAAACAACAACAAAACATTGTGTTTTTAACACACCAAACCATACATTTAAATACACAACACAAACACAAAATAATACTTTTACACACAGGGGCAGGGTGTACCCCATCACATGGTCTAAGAACAATGAACTCTTCCTCTATTATTATTATTATTATTTATTTCTTAGCAGACGCCCTTATCCAGGGCGACTTACAATTGTTACAAGATATCACATTATACATTGTTTCACATTATACAGATATTACATTATTTTACATACAATTACCCATTTATACAGTTGGGTTTTTACTGGAGCAATCTAGGTAAAGTACCTTGCTCAAGGGTACAACAGCAGTGTCCCCAACTGGGGATTGAACCCACAACCCTCCGGTCAAGAGTCCAGAGCTCTAACCACTACTCCACACTGCTTCCTCTAAAAAAACAAAACTAACAAACTTCTTTAGGGAAGATCCAGCATGTTTTTTTGCAAATGAGGCTCCTATTGACTTTAATAAGGATTTAAAATTCACCTTGATATTATTTTGTACCCTTTGACAATCATACAGTTCTTATTGATGGCCTGGCTGATTTACATGAACTTTGGCAAAGTGCAGGCTTTCTTGTTTCAGGAAAGGACTTCCTATCCAGAATGAGGTCTGCTGACCTTTGTAAGTCTTCCAGATCGTAGTTTATTCTGCCTAGTATGTTACCACTTAAGAACCACACATTCCATTCAATTGCAGATCTTAGCAAACCACAAGTCTTACTAAGCTAAAAGGTGAAATATCAACCACAGTTGTACACACACCAAGCCAAGCTGCTTAGATTTGGCCGGCGTGAAGCTATTTAGCCCAACCATGCCTGTAAGTCATCTAATTTGAGAGCAACAATGTATTTATTTTGATTAGGCATGAATGATATTCTGAATTTAAATTCCATTATATGTACTGTGCTATTTACTTTTACGTTAGTATATGTTTTGATGACATTTTTCATTGTGCTATTTTGAATTACTTCACTACTCAGCTCCCACATGTAAACATGCTTCATAAAGACATGGGGCTTTTTGTTTCAGACATGTCAATAATACATACATTTGGTAATACAGATTGAAAAGTTGAGGAAACTAGAATGGAGTTTGTTTGGAAGAAAGTAATAATACTAATAATAGGGGGTGGACTGGTAACAGCATCAAGCTGTTTGGCAGGAAGCACCAGCCACAGTTAGAGGGTTAAGATGGGGGACAAATAATCACCTGTCAAAAAAAACTGAAAGCACCATATATGATGTTTAAGAAAGTCAGGGGTTATACAAAAGGCAGTACTAATGAAAAAAAGAGCTTTGAGGTGTCTTTGCAAATCCAGGCCCACCTTTCAAACTGGGCTCTGGGAATATTTTGAAACAAGCTTTATACTTCAATGACAAACATATATGAGATGTAAAAAAAAAATACCTTTTTCCTATTCTGGCATTTTGTGTAACTGAAACGTCTTTGAGGAGTTGTGGTGCCATGACCGCAACATATTCCATATGCGAGAAATCTGTATTACTAATCAGTGAGAGAGAGGAAAAAAATGGGATCGAGAATAAAAGAAAATTAGATTAAAAAATCAAACCCAGAGAATAAAATTATAATTTTGCCAAATATTGTACTTGCTAATCAAGCAGTGTTTATTTTTCTCTTTCTTCATTCGTTCCAATTTCATTCACTATACCAACATATTTATATTGTATGAATGCAGGTTTGGGACTGCTCAGTACTTGTTATTATTAGGAATGTACTGCAAGTGGCAGATGCTGGTTGTGAACTGGTTATCTCACAGTTCCCGAGCAAATAACTTCAAAAGGGACATGTACAAAATGGTCAGACCTGTCAGATCTACTTTAGAATATGATGTACAGTTGATACCTGATTCTTATACAGTATGTAACCTATTTAATATGGTCTATTATAACATTGCAAGGGAACTTTTCTTCAAAACTTTTTATTTACATATGAGTAATTTAATATAAAAAAACTGCACTAAACATTTCACTGTGAAGAAAAGTATTAGAATGGCACAGACAGTACAGTATTGTTGTTTTTAGCATCCACGCACATTAGTCTGTAATGCTTGGGTATCTGTAGAACTAAATAGAGTTGTGGTTGTGGTTGCAATTATGGTTATGATTTGAATTATTGGTATGTTTGTATTGTAAACATATCTTAAATACCAGAATATTGAGCTCTTTTATTATTTTTATTTATGCAGCCAGTTTTGCATTTTGAAAAATTGAAATAAGCACAGTAGCAATCACATTGTAAGCTTCAATGAATAGGAGCTTACAGTTTTCAAAAAAGTATTGCATAAACAAATTAACCATATTATTTCTAAGTAAAACAATGTTTGCAATTACATGAATAGTGAATTGCACATTCAAAACAAGTCTGTCAGTAACATTAATATTTTTCTTTTTTTAATAATCAAACCCAAGATCTGTCATTATGATGAAAACGTGACAGATATCAATAGTATGCACATAATACTATATAATAAGAATTGCAAAGTTTCATGATATTTTGATAAACATTTATCCATATATATATGCAAAAATGTAAGTGGGTGACTGTCAGGGTGTGAGTGGTGCGTGAGGGTTAAGCAGTCAATCTCCAGCCAGCACGTGCAATTATTAAACCCCTCAGGGTATTTTTATTCTCCAAGAAAAAAAAAAAACAACAACAAATAATAATACAGTCTTCAACCAGCAATGGTAGGGAGCGTACACTAAAAGGGTTACAGTCCCGGACATAAATAATAAACTGATCCACTACCAGCAATGGTAGGGAGCACACAAACAAGGATCACAGTCCCAGAAACAATAATAAACACATTATAATTCCCACACGTTTGCGTCCAGTCATGCACGTCAAGGTGCTCTTTTCTCTCAGGTGCTGTAGAAGTGGCCTGTTTAGAGTGGTGCGGTTTGCCAACGGTGATCAGCAGCTGGCTCCTTGGAGGCAGCCTCCGTGGTACTCGTACTCTGCAACAGTAAGCAAAACGAAATGAAAAAAAAAAAACAACGGTGCTCTGGCTTGTTAGTCATCAATGTAAGGGGTCGTACTCATGTAGCTGCAGCCCCTTAATACTGCTCAACTCCTCCCCCGCAATCAGCTCAGTGCCCCGGTCTATCCACTCGCTGCGGACCCCACGCTACGTGACCTCCCCACGATGGCCAACTTTCCGTTTCTACCCCTCGTCAGTCCAACGTCAACCTGGGAAAGTGTACAATCAACCTTACACAGCGCCTTCTCTGGCCGGGAGGGAGATTTACAGTTCAGATCTCCCCTCTCTCTGTCCCCTCAGAGTGGTGCCAAAGGAACACTCGACCAATCCTACGTCCTCTAATGACCCTCCCAGGAAAAAAATCTACATTTTGATGGTACTTACCCGCACGATGTTTCACCTTGTAGTGGAAGGGTTGCAGTGCCAGATACCACCGAGTTTTCCGGGTGTTCGTGTCCTTCATCGTATGTAACCATCTCAATGGAGCATGATCAGTGATGAGAGAGAAGGAGCGTCACAATAGGTAGTATCGAAGGGCAAGTGTAGCCCATTTAATAGATAAGCACTCTTTCTCAGTTTATTTCCCTAGGAGCCATTTTTTTTGCTCATGTAAATGATAGGGTGTTCTACTCCATCAACCTCTTGGGACAGCCCCCAAACCAATGTGAGAGGTATCAGTTTGGAGGATGAACTCTTTACTGAAATCTGGTGACATGAAAGCGGGGGCTTGGCACAGCTTCCTCTTAATCATATCAAATGCTCTCTGACATTCCCTTGTCCACTTAACTGTTTTTGGAGTCGTCTTTTTGGTGAGATCCACCAGGGGGCTAACTATAGTGGAATACTCATGGATAAAGCGGCAGTAATAGCCTGCTAGCCCCAGTAGTGATCTCATCTGAAACTTGGTCTTCAGGATTGCCGTCTCCACCAAAGCCTGGACTTTACCCGCCCATTACCCATAATAAAGCCAAGATATTGGGTCTCTTGTTTGCCAAATGCACACTTGCCCAGATTAGCCGTCAGCACCGCCTCCCTCAGAGACTGCAGTACAGCAACTGCAGCTTTGGCTAAGAAACAAACTACAGTAACTTCTTTGTTTCAAAAGTCCACTGAAAACCGAAAAGCACGAAACTCCCTAAATTTTGATCTGACAGAGGTGTTTGTTTGTGCAAATATCCCCCTTGAAAAGCTAGACAACCAAAAGTTATGTGATTTTTTCAGATGGAATGTAAGAAATGGTGGTGCGATTCCGTCATCAACCCAGTTGAGACGTGAATATTTAACTGAAGTTGCCAAGTGTCACAAGCAGGAAATTAAGGAATTGTTAAAGCAGTCTGGCTGTTTGTTTGTAGTCACTGACGAATCAACTGATGCCCAAGATCAGTATGTGTTACATGTGTTGTTTGTTTTGCAAAGGACTAAATAGTGAATCTGACTCGGAATTGAAAGCTGTCATCGCTGATACAGTTTACTTACAGGTTGTTAATTACAATACAGTTGCACAGGTTGTTGTGAAGTGTCTGAATAAGTTTGAGGTGGACTTTGATGATGTCAGTGCATTTATTTCTGACAATGTGTCCTACATGTCCAAGGGATACAATCAAGTGCTTCAGGGATTACTGCCTAACTCGGTTCGTCTTACCTGTAATGCACACATTGCAGCTCTTGCCAGTGATATTTGGAGGAGGAATTTCCCAGAGGTTGACAAACTCGTCGCCAGCATCAAAAAAGTTTTCAAACACTGTCCGAGCAGAAAGTTGCGTTATAAACAGCATCTGTAAAGCGCTGTCCAAGCTCTGGGTTCAAATCTTCCTGCTAAATTGCCACCTGAACCAGTTAAAACGAGATGGGGGAGCTGGTATGCCACCGCTGAGTACATTGCAAAGTACCTTAAGTTTTAGGACTCCAACATACACCTTTTTATTATGTTTTGTGCTTTTGTTAAACAGTATCTGTTACTTAAAAATATCTAGTTGACATTTAATGGAAAAAGACACTCCACAGCTCAGCTTACGCTAAGAGGAGAGATATGTAGTACAGGTTCATGTTACCTGTGAATTAAGTAAAATGTTGCCTCAGTTTCTTTATTTTTCTATTTGTCTCCTATGTGTTAAAACCTTGAAGTAATATCTCAACATGAAATTAAATGCCACCAAATTTCCTTTCATTTGGTTAATGTATCTGAAACAAAACTATAAGGGGGAGTTGTCAGTGTTGAAGTGAGAAAATATTAGATATGTTCTTTGTTTTGTGGTATCATTCATAAACACCCAACCCAATTGAGCACAGAGAAAGGGGTCTTTATACAGTGGCAAAAATGTGCTTATAAATAGATCAAGGAATCAAATTCACTAAAATGGAAAGAAGAAAACAAATCAGAAACCGTAGACTTTTAATGGTGAATATAAGTGGGGCAAGTATGACCACATTATTGTGCAGCCTAATTTTGTATTTTAACATATTTTTTTGTTTTTTTATGTATAGATTGCTAATCTCCTGTTAAACTAATCTGATTACCAGTAAATCAAGGTATCATGAACTGTCAGAACCAGTTCTTAATTTGTGGCGGGGCTTGCCGAGGCACAGTAGAGAGTGAGACGGGAATGAAACTTCAGTTCTGCCCCATCCTGTCCTGTCAAAAATGTTCATGTCCCATCCCATCCCATGAAAGAGTAATAATTTCCAATCCTGTCCAAATTTTTTCTGTCCCTTCCCATAACTTTTTTTTTTCCAGTCCTGTCAAAACAAATCCCGTCCCATCCCATCCTGTGATAAACAGAGATCAACTATTATTTGGAGGTTCAGATATTTTCGTATTCATGTATAAAATTAGGGTTCATAGGGTTTGGCATTAAACACTACCAGTATACTACTAGTAATTTGTTTTTAGTTTTTGTTTTTTCAGAAAAAAATACAGTGCAAGCACAGGGTCTTTATAAGCACAATGTGCAATATAATGATGTAATATAAAAATTCGGTAATACAAAAACAACTGTTTAGAGTTTTGTGCGGCAGTTTCAGTTTCTAAATCGGTTACTAAGCAACCTGGCTCAGATTTTCGTATATGTCAATGCCACAATAAACTGTCAGTGAAATACAGTATTACGAATTAATTCATTAAAAAAAAAAAAAAAAAAAAAAAAAACATGGTATTGAAATAATATTTCATAAACATTCAGGGAGTATCCATCATGTATTTATTTATTAAAAATCGTAGTATTATACATACCCCTTCAACGTAGCGCCGAAGCAGTACCTCCAAAAAATAGTAGCTGCTACAGCCAAATCGTAGCCTTTGACATCTCTGTATTATGATTTGCACATCCTTAATATACTGTACATATGTATATAGAGAGAGATATGTTAAATACATGCCAGTAGCAATCCACAGCGTTCGGTTATTCTGCTAGTATCAGTAATTCATGTATCAATATTGTTAACTAAAGGACTGACATAACTATACAATTATGGGTAATATGAAATATTGTATGTATCAATCTATGTTAAACATAAGGGTTTTTATTAACCATTCTGTGTTGCCAAGAAGCTGATTCTCCGCGGACATCTGCTGCCCCACTGGTCCGTCCACGTTGGTGTTGTCGGAGTCTCTCTCTGAGTTTGACCCTTCTGATTCGGAGGCATACTAGAATTGATATGGGAGACAATCCCTGTTTTCTCTCTCTATATCAGATCAATCACTACATAATTCACATTCATAAGAGGTGTCTAAAACTGATAAAATTAGGCTACTCTCACTTTCACTTTCGCTGTCATCCATACTGGCAGATGCAAGGAGCCTGAGGTCACAGTCTCCTGCCTGGCCCCACACCAGGAATACTTAGATTTACCGATATTACTTGTGATTCATGATAAGGTGTTGTACTGCTTCCCGTCAAGGCACCACCCTCCATGATTGATACTCCGGAGGAGCAACCAGGCACAAATGAGACTGCCAGCTCTCTGTACACACCCGGGATGATAGGTCCTACCCTACTTAAGTTAAGTAGCAGTGGCAGTGTTGCAAGACCAAATCAGAGTACGGAGGGCTGAGATCTGCGTATACGTAGTGTATGATCAGGGACACAGAGGTAGTGTGCATATCAAATGCTGTTCGTTCTTCCATTGCAGGATCCTGCGTCATGGTGCTGGGGGGGGGGGGGGGGGGGGTAATATATTGTTGAATAATTGTAATAATAATAATATCCCCTTGACGTCACAAGTAGCCTGCTATCAATGTTTAATGGAAGGTTTTAGTGGTTTTACTTGGTTCACAGTTTTACATGTTTTTAGGATAGCTTTTGTACAGGGCTATAATGAAAGGTGTTTTGAAGGGGGGAATTTGTAAATTGTCTCAAAGTAAGCTGTATTCAGTTGTATCGTTTCCTGTATTAAAGCAATCATTATTTGTTTATTTACCTATTTGTGTGGTTCATGTACGCTCATTGAGAAGATCTGGGTGGTCAGTTCGAACTCCAAAACAACTTGTGGGCAAAGGGTTATAAAGATGATTATAAAAACATATACTTGCCTGGAATTAACATTATGAGACTCTGACACAAATATCCCTTCTATCAAAAATTCTAATTTCAGGAATAAAATAATCAGTGGTTAAGAATATTATTCTGATGTGTGTCTGTCCAAGTCTAGAGTGATACACATTTCATGGCCTGGCACCTGATTACACCATGTAACATTTTTTTTTTTTTGATTCCTGGGCAGTAAGTGTTATTTCCTAATTGCTTATGCCTCAAAAGTATAGAAAATGGCTATTATTCCCCACAAACTTTGCTTTTGTGACCAGGACAGTGATATTTTGAAATTTACCTATTTTCCAGAACATTCCAGATAGATTCAGTTCTGAGTAAACTTGGAGTAAGTTCTAGAACTTTCTAGAACTTTCCAGTAATATAAATAGTAGTATAAATACAGGGGCCTTAAGCCCACCAGTTCAGTTTAGTTCCAGCTGCCTAAGTGGATACATATCTGCATTTTTCTGAGATGGCATCAAGAGGCTGCAAGCATCCGGCAGACGCATTTTGAGACTTCAAAATTGTGGCATTCCTGATGGGTCTCCAAGGCGGTTTTACCAAGTTTCCCTGCTATCTTTGCCTTTGGGACAGCAGGGACACCAAGGCGAACTACCACAGGCGGGACTGGCCACAGCGGACCGAGTTCTCTGTGGGGAGGAACAACGTCAAGTGGGAGCCACTGGTGGACCCCCGGAAGGTGCTGATGCCACCACTGCACATCTAATTGGCCCTTATGAAACAATTTGTCAGAGCTCTAGATAAGGAGTCGGCAGCCTTCAAGTACCTTCAAGACTTCTTCCCTAAGCTGTCTGAGGCAAAGGTCAAAGCCGGTGTCTTCGTCGGACCACAGATAAAGAAGATCCTGGAGTGCAATGAATTCCCCAAGAAGCTCACTAGTAAGGAGAAAGCGGCTTGGAACAGCTTTGTCGCAGTGGTTCGGGGCTTCCTGGGCAATCACAAGGCCGAAAACTATGTGGAGCTGGTTGAGACTCTGGTGAAGAACTACGGCACAATGGGCTCTAGGATGTCCCTCAAAGTCCATATCCTTGATGTTCATCTTGATAAATTCAAGGAGAACATGGGAGCGTACTCGGAGGAGCAAGGCGAGCACTTCCACCAGGATATACTGGACTTTGAACGCCGCTACCAAGGACAGTATAACGAGAACATGATGGGAGACTACATTTGGGGGCTGATTCGTGAAAGTGATTTACAGTATAATCGTAAATCTCGAAAAACTACTCACTTCTAAATCTTTTGTAGTCATTTTTGTATTACTTTAGTATAAATACATGTTAATTTGGATTCATATGTTGTTTTTTTCTGAACAAAAAGACACAAATTCGCCCGTTTTCTCATTGGAAATAGGTAAATTTCAAAATATCACTGTCCTGGTCACAAAAGCAAAGTTTGTGGGGAATAATAGCCATTTTCTATACTTTTGAGGCATAAGCAATTAGGAAATAACACTTACTACCGAGGAACAAAAATTGTGTTACATAGTGTTATCTAAAGGAGCTTTTGTCCCTATATGTACCTGGACGTGCTTGCATTTAAGATTGGCTGATTCTGGTCTTCTGTCCCTCCCAAAAATTAAGACAAAAAGGAAAGGAGAAAGAGCTTTACTTACAATGCTCCCATATTGTGGAATAAACTACCATCTGATATTAGAGATGCAGATATTTATATCACTTAATATTTTAAAATCTTTTTTTTAGATAAGCATTTTATAAAAAACATGGAAATATTGTTCTTTTTTAATTTTCTAATAATATAGATTTGTTGTATTTTGATTAATTTTACTACTTCATTTTTTTTAATTGTTTTAAATTAATTTATTTAGTTTTTTTATTGACTTGTAAAGCTCTTTGATATACTGCAATATGAATAATTAAACATACTTACTAAACTTACTTAATGGTCACAATTGTTAAGTGATGATTCAGCAGTCTACTGCAATCAGAAACACAAATTCTCACAGTGATATGATAAGGATGGCTGTGACAGAGAGCGAATGAATCCGAGTCAACAATCTCCCAACCGACCTGTGAGGGCACGGTATAACAGAAACAGTGTGCCCCGGACTGGATGGTTTGAAAATTCATTCCAGGGTCAGTCGGAAGTCGGCCATCCAAAAAGGGGGCGGAGCCACAATATTAGTAGTCAGCGACTTACTGCGGTAGGCGATGTGTCAGTCATGGATTGGAGGAGACGTGATTGCACTTGTTACCAAAGGGGGCGTGACTGAAGGTATATCAGGGGATGTGGCCGAGTGATCTGTTCTTCTGTTATGGTTACAGAGTAAAAGAAACCATGAGTGTTTAGTGTTGTATTGTCTGTCTCACTAACTGTTGTTATTTGTCATTATAGATGGCTAAATATCCGGCAGCTGTCGCTGTTAAGCCAGCATCAAACCCAGACTGCACTGCACCACTGTAATCACTATTAATGTGTATTCACGACACCACTTGCACCCAGAGCACTCACTATTGGACTGGTGACCGTGTAGGTGTTTTAAAGTGTGTGTTGGTTGTTATTGTTTTGGGACTGAACCCCATAGTTTTCACTAGCTGCACACATCGTTGTGTAAGTCAGTCTTATTAGTTAAAAGCAATTAATAAAGCTTTGTTTTCACCATTGTAACTGTTGTTGGACTGTTGTTATTAAGCACTGCATCACGTCTACACCTGTGCACTACAAACCACTTTGCCACAATGGCAAATAAGCCTTTTGAGTGCACTGCACTGAAATTATAAAGAAAACTCTAAAAATTGAAATGGCCAATACAGTACATAGACAGTGTGAGTGTCAGTGAACAACCCAAACCTCCTTCAAAGGTATTGCTTGGGGTACCAACTGGCAAAGCATATTCTGTTTTCTTTGGAAAAGCCTCAGATTTAGTTTATTGAGATCAAGTTCCCCGGTGTGGGATCAGCTTCATATGATTAGCTCTTGAGGCTGCTCTGTTTAAAGAAGAACCTTCTCAATGTGGACAAAATTTGAACTTCTTGCTGTTTTGTGTTATGATTTTTTTTTTCACCCACCACAACGATACATCTTTATAATCGAGACCAAAATCTTTTTTTCACAACACCACCCTGAAGACACAAAATAGTGAATCCTAATTTGAAAAAACAGTTCCCAATGCAACTGATTTTATCAGCTGCAAAAATGCCTCAGTGTTCTTCTTAATTGTAGATTTCCCTTATGGAATGCGTCAGCAGTACTGAAGTTACAGTTATCACCATGGCAATCTAAGAATTTAAAAGCCTCTGTGGAGGACCATTGTTCTTACTGTACTCTACGTCTACAGAATGCAATGTTCAAATTCCACTTGTCATTGAACTTCAGTAGGTCTGGGGAGGACACTAATAATAATTGATGGGGAAAATGGTATCCATACGTTAAAGGTGCTTCTGAATCTTTCATTCTTTGGATAAAAATCTCCTTGACATAACACGTACTGTATGTGAAAACTATACTTGATAACCTTGCTGTTGGCAGTATTGTTTCTAAATTGAAAGAAATAGTAGCTAATAAAAGAATTCCATAAATCTTACCTGTTGCATTTCCATTATTTATATCAGGGGTCTCCAATCCTGGTCCTGGAGGGCCGGTGTACCTCCTGGTTTTCTCTCCTCGTCCTCCCCCCCACTCACTCAGCGGGCCATCAACTGGACCTCATCTTCACCAGGGACTGCTTGCCCCCCGCCCTCTTGGTCACTGCTCTCGACATCTCTGACCACTACTTTATCTCCTTCTCTCTGTCGCTCCCATCCCTTCCTGCTCCTCTGACCCCCTCTGTCACCTTCCATCGAAACCTCCATTCCCTCTCCCTCTCTGTCTTCTCCTCTCCTGCTCTCTCGCACCTCCCCACTATCGACTCCTTCTTCCAACTCTCTAGACTCAACTACCTCCACCTCCTTCCTCAACTCCCTTTGTCCTCTAACCTTCTCTATCTGCCTGCCTCTCCCCGCTCCAGCCCTGGCTCTGCTCGGCTTGTATCGAACTGCCAAAAAGAAATGGAAGAAAACCAATCTCCCTGCTGCTTTGGATTCATCCCTCCTGTTTTCTCTCTACATGCACTCCCTGGTTCCCCTCATCTCCTCCCATGACTTCTCGTATCACTTCTATGCTGATGATGCCCAGATCTTCCTCTCCTTTCCCACCTCTGACTCCGACATTTCCTCCCGTATCTCTACCTGTCTCTCTGCCATCTCCTCCTGGATGCACTTGGATCATCTCAAACTCAACCTCTCCCAATCAGACCTCCTTTTCTCCACCCCTCGTCCTCCCGTACCACCGCTGATCTCTCTATATCTATTCTACTTGAATCCACCACCCTCTCTCCCTCCTCATCCACCAAGAACCTTGGTGTCACCCTTGACCCCTCCCTCTCCTACTCTCAGTACATCTCTCATATCGCTTCTTACTCAGCAACATATGCAGAATTTGCCCCTTCTTCTCCGATTACTCCACGCAGCTTCTAGTTCAGGCCCTGGTACTGTCCCGTCTCAACTACTGCAACTCCCTCCTGGCCGGCCTTCCTGCCTCTGCAAACCCGTCCGCTCCAGCTCATCCAGAACTCTACTGCTTGCCTTGTCTTTTCCCTTCCTCGTTTCTCACACGCTACACCGCTGCTCCGCTCTGCACTGGCTCCCTATTGCTGCTCACATTCATTTCAGAATGTACTCGCCTATCGCTGTCTTTACCCTTCTGCTCCCTCCTATCTCCAGACTATCATTTCTCCCTACACCCCCTCTCACGCCCTCCGTTCCTCCACCTCTGGCAGACTAGCTGTACCCTCCCTCCGCTCCCTCACCTACAGAGACTGCTCCGTCTCCACCGTTGCCCCTCAGTGGTGTAACGACCTACCCACGGAAATTAGGACGGCTCAGTCCCTGACCACCTTCCAGCACCTCCTCAAGACACACCTGTTCAGACAGTATCTGTAAACATCACAGCTCTCGACTATACTGGACTATATGGCACACAATTTTACCATTTCTTACATCAGCTTGTACTTTCACTGAACTGATCCATACCTTGCCGCATTCAACTACTGCTCCTAACTATTAATGTATCTTGTATTTGATTTTACTCATATGTAACCATACCCATGTTTTCTTTGTATTTGCTCTTATTGGGAAATCATTCTCATCCATTTATCATACTTACTACATGTTCTCACTGGACTTTACTCATATAAGCAAATATTTAAGTTTTAACTGCTCTTTGTCAAACTCGCTCTTACTTATAATTTACTGTATTCTTTATTTTGCTCTTACTTAAATTTGATCTTATTGTACTTTCATAACTGCTCTTGTCTGTATTATGATATTATGTAATGTGATTTTATAATGTAATAACTTGTAATGTGATATTTTATAATGGGATACTTTGTACTGTGATATTTTGTAACAATTGTAAGTCACCCTGGATAAGGGCATATGCTAAGTAATAATAATAATAATAATAATAATAATAATAATACTAATAATAATAATGTGATAATTGTGGTAATTGACAAAATATTGTATGCAGAGCGGTTGCTGGTTTTGTGTCAAAACATGAATAGCATACATTATTGCAAATGTATTTTATTAAATAGGGTGTAAATTAAAAAATAAGGTGAAATACATTCAAATAATGTTTAGTATAAGTGTACAGCGGCCACAGTTCAGGTCACAGTTCAGGTCACAGTTCAGGTCACAGTTCAGGTCACAGTTCAGATACACGCTGCGTTTTAAGTAAGAGACTGTTGTATGACAGAAGAGTTGCAAGTGAAGGTGCACATTAACAATAAGGAAGAACCGTGTTAAGTAACCAGACAGCGCTTTGCCTATTACAGTGAGCATCAAGTATCAATGAAAAGGGAAATTTCATTGAAGATATTTAGAAAGACTTCTAGTGGAAGAGAACTTGGTCAAAATCATTTGAAAAATAAAGTAAGTGGAGAAAAACATGTCGATTTTAATATTTAACCTCTTTTTAACTACTGTATATTTTAATTGGAATGTATATAAATTCCATGATTCAGTGAACCAATTTCTTCAAAATATAGCAATCAAAACATGATGTTAATGAAACACTATAATAGAAAAAACAACCTCTCCTCTAACAACACTTCAATCACAAAAACCGATTGAAAAACACTTTAATTTCTGATTTAACAAAACAAATCCTATTTGATACATAATACAATAAAGTGCATTGAAACACTGGCAGTGCCAGAAACATTTTGGAAGCAGCAAGTTGGATGACAGCCTCCCAGGTACTACTACCAATAAACAAACAGTTTGTCAATAACTTGATTTGGGTTTGGAAGGTACACCTGGCCATCATTAGCATAGCTGCTGTAGTTAATGTGTTGCAGGTGTGAATGTGCATGGGCGGAATTTGATGTGCTAGCACCTCATCAGCTATGCATGGCCAGGAAGGCAGTGCGCCTAGCTGATTTTTCTACAGAAGGACCATTGCCAGATTTTGATTTTAACAACGTTCATACAGAGCCAAAAAATCACATTAGCGATTTTAAAAACATGAGCCAACTTCTAAATAGCATTGCAGGGATGTGTGTAAGCTGGACATTTTTGAAAATCCACATGCAGTGTGATTGTTGATGGTTTTTAATGTGGTTGCTTACAAAGGTCCACATTTAGCAAAAAAAATTAAATCTTGAAAACAAAATGAGCTGTACTCTCCAGAAGGAAAGTGACTTTCCTTTAGCAGAATAGAGGTCACCCATACTTATCATTCTAAAAGTAAAATATTAATGGAAGGCTATATTAGAACTCAGTCCCTCAACCCTCTTAGCATAAGCGTTGGGAAGTGTAAATGGATGAGCCCCTGTCTTCCCCCTCTTTTTTGTGAAAATTTTGTTAGAACAAGGGGTAGCTGAAAACTAGTAGGGAGAGGTTGTCTTGAAGTCCATTTTGCCTACAGACCCAGACCAGGAAGGGTTATTTACATCACCGATAATCAAGTCAGTC
Organism: Acipenser ruthenus; assembly: GCF_902713425.1. Classification (NCBI taxonomy): domain Eukaryota; kingdom Metazoa; phylum Chordata; class Actinopteri; order Acipenseriformes; family Acipenseridae; genus Acipenser; species Acipenser ruthenus. The sequence continues at coordinate 74,123,848 of NC_081190.1, read as the reverse complement.
TCAGCTACAAGCAGAACCTCAAGCAAAACCAAAGTGCATTTCGATGCTTACAAATATTCAATTGAATTGTGAATCGCTGTTGGGTTAATTGCTACCCCTCCCTCTCTCTCTCTCTCTCTCTCTCTCTCTCTCTCTCTCTCTCTCTCTCTATATATATATATATATATATATATACACACAGAGGTTTGCAGCAGTATTCACCCCCCTGCAAAGTTTTCACATTTTGTTGGCACATGAGCGTACTCCACGACGCTTTCAAATTAGACTTTACATGTAGAATCTACACAAACTACTCCACATTGATAAAGTTAAAAAATGCATATAGAATATAAATAAGTAAGATTTACAGAGAAAAACAGATTAATCTCAGCCCTAAATCAGCTCAGGTGCAAATTATTTGTTTGAAAGGTCACAAAATTAGTGAAATGGTTTCAGCCTGTGTATACTCAAAGTAATTTCCCTCAGGTATATAAAGACTTTCAAGCTGCAACACATAGTGATCCAACAAAGCAACCATGAAGACCAAGGAGCTTTCAAAACATTTCAAAGGAGCCGATTATCCCTCTCAGCACAGTGAAGTCCATCATTAACAAGTGGAAGATGCATCATACCACCCAGACACTACGCAGATCAGGTCACCCTCCCAAACTGAGCAGCTGGGCAAGCAGGAAACTGGTTCGGGATGTCACTCTGAAGCCAACAATGACCTTGAGAGATCTGCAAAGTTCTGTGTCTGAGATGGGAGTCAGTGTTCACACATCAACAATAAGCCAGTCCCTTCACAAAGCTGTCCTGTATGGACGGGTGGCAAGAAAGAAGCCATTACTCAAAAAGCCTCTTCTTAAAGCACGTATGGTGTTTGCGAAAAAGCATGTAGATGATACTGCAGACATGTGGAAAAAGGTTTTGTGGTCAGACAAGACAAAAATTTAACTTTTCTGTCTAAATTATTATTTATTTCTTAGCAGATGCCCTTATCCAGGGTGACTTACAATTGTTAGAAGATATCTGTGGCAATGTGCCCTGCCCTTGTGTGCGTTTCTGTGTTGTATGTTGCGTGTGGTGTGTTAAATGTTGGTGTATAGTCATTGGTACACAGGATATAAACGGGTCTGTGTTTCACGTGTATTTAAAAATGTATAATTGTATTTAGGCACGGGATTGCACATCACTTCACGTGCATTTAAAGTATATAATATGTGAGCACGAGGTTGCACATAATTAATTCACATTGCTGGGATTCAAGTGAATAATTAATTAGTAATTGAATCCCAGCACAACAGTATATATAGGTGCACGTTTGACTCACTCGGGGTTGGGTGTTCGAGAGTGGAGAACGGGAGAGAGAGAAGGAGAAAGAAAAGCGAAATAAAAACGTAAAGTGTTTGTTCTCACCGTGTTTGTTTGTCTCCGTGCACCGTTTGTTAAGTGTTAATTCGTTTTATCTGTCTATTTATTTTGGCTTAAAGTGCCGTGTCCTGTTTTGTGTTCAAACCTTTTATTTTCTGTTCTGTCTGTTAATTATTAAATGCTGAGTGCGATCACGCGCTCAGCCTCACCAAAACCCCAAGTCTCTGTTGTTTATTTCCTGGCTCTGGTCTGACGCCACCCACTCTGGCCGTCTTTGTGACAATATCACATTATTTTTACATACAATTACATTATTTTTTACACATTATTTTTACATACAATTACCCATTTATACACTTGGGTTTTTTTACTGGAGCAATCTAGGTAAAGTACCTTGCGCAAGGGAACAGCAGCAGTGTCCCCCACCTGGGATTGAACCCACGACCCTCCGGTCAAGAGTCCAGAGCCCTAATCACTACTCCACACTGCTGCCAATTCGAAGCGCTACGTCTGGCACAAGCCCAACACTGCACATCACCCAGTCAACACCATCCCAACTGTGAAGCATGATGGTTGGAGCATTATGTTCTGGGGATGCTTCTCTTCAACAAGGACTGGGAAGCTTGTCAGGATAGAGGGGAGAATGGATGTTGCAAAGTACAGGCGAATCCTTGAGGAAAACCTGTTTGAGTCAGCCAAGACTCTGAAACTGGGGAGGAAATTCACATTTCAGCAGGACAATGACCCGAAGCACAAAGCCAAAGCCACACTGGCGTGGTCGAACAAGAAGAGAATTAATGTTCTTGAATGGCCCAGTCAAAGTCCTGACAATCGAAAATGTATGGCGAGACTTGAAGATTGCAGTCCATCGACGATCCCCAACAAACTTATCAGAACTGGAGCAATTTTCCTGTGAAGAATGGGCAGAAATGTCACTATCCTACTGTGCAAAGCTTGTAGAGACCTATCCAAAAAGACTCATAGCAGTAATTGCTGCAAAAGGTGCTTCTACCAAGTACTGACTTAAGGGGCTGAATACTTATGCAACCAGTAAATTTCATTTAGTACATTTTCTTTGCAAATTTTGCTGACATTTAACCGCCTCCTCATATAACAGTGTTCAGTTTACCAACTACAGCTTTGAATAAAAAATGTTTGTTTGAAAAATTGTGCATACATTATTTGTAATTCAGCAAAATGTGGCATTATTGGTAGGGAGTGAATACGTCTGCAAACCACTGTATATATAGAGGCGATGGCAGGTGCGGACACACGGGAGGCAAGGGCAGGAGCGGACCCTCGGGAGGCGACGGCAGCAGCGGACCCTCGGGATGCGATGGCAGCACTAGAGCCTATGGCCAAGGAGGCGGGAGCAACTCTGGAGCCTCTGGCCAAGGAGGTGGGAGCAACTCTGGAGCCTCTGCCTTTGGCAGTGGGAGCAACATGTAGTATCCCTCTGGCAGTGGATGTGGGAGCAGCAGGTAGTCTCCCTCTGGTGGCAGAGGCGGGAGCAGCAACTAGTCTTCTTCTGTCTCTGGAGACTAGTACGGCTCTCCCTCAGTCGCTGGAGACTGTTTTCCTCTTCTAGACACCATATGTGGCAGGTTGGCTGGGTGGTGTGACGTCACAGACCAGAAAGATAACACAGGTAGGCACTGCACTGGGGTAAGAACGCTTTTGGCTGGCATGTGACCACCCGGATAGCAATTGTAGTGCAATCTTTTACAGTTCTCTCTTACTGTCTCTTTCCCCATCAGCAAAAGCTGCTGGTTTATATAGTGGTCGAGGGGTTAACTGGTTGTTAATTATCTTGTTTACCCCTCAACCACATTCTGCCCGGGTTTTCCACTAAGTGTGGTCAACAGCCAATTATCAATAATTCCAGTAGCTGCCGAACATGCATTCTTACGGTTTTGTATTTTGGCAGAGACGGGAATTAACTGTCTCTGCCTACCACATTTACAAATTCAAATAATAATACAAAATAATACAGGGGTGGGCGTACCCTGTCACAGACAACAACAATAGACAATACAAAATCATACAAAATACACACAATGGTTAGGTGTACCCCACCACAGTCTTCCACACCTGGAGCTGTCAACAATGAGTTTGTCATTAATAGCCCTGTGACAAGGAGAGAAGGAATCTGAACTGCAAGTCTACCTCCCGAACAGGAAGGACACTAGGTATGGTTGGTGGTACACTTTCACAGAGATGGCTTGACTCTATGGTAAGACGAATTCCAAGACAAATTCCTGATGGGTCTCCAAGGCGGTTTTACCAAGTTTCCCTGCTGTCTTTGCCTTTGGGACAGCAGGGACACCAAGGCGCACTACCACAGGCGGGATTGGCCACAGCGGACCGAGTTCTCTGTGGGGAGGAACAACGTCAAGTGGGAGCCACTGGTGGACCCCCGGAAGGTGCTGATGCCACCACTGCACATGAAATTGGGCCTTATGAAACAATTTGTCAGAGCTCCAGATAAGGAGTTGGCAGCCTTCAAGTACCTTCAAGACTTCTTCCCTAAGCTGTCTGAGGCAAAGGTCAAAGCCGGTGTCTTCGTCGGACCACAGATAAAGAAGATCCTGGAGTGCAATGAATTCCCCAAGAAGCTCACCAGTAAGGAGAAAGCGGCTTGGAACAGCTTTGTCGCAGTGGTTCGGGGCTTCCTGGGCAATCACAAGGCCGAAAACTATGTGGAGCTGGTTGAGACTCTGGTGAAGAACTACGGCACAATGGGCTGTAGGATGTCCCTCAAAGTCCATATCCTTGATGCTCATCTTGATAAATTCAAGGAGAACATGGGAGCGTACTCGGAGGAGCAAGGCGAGCGCTTCCACCAGGATATACTGGACTTTGAACGCCGCTATCAAGGACAGTATAACGAGAACATGATGGGAGACTACATTTGGGGGCTGATTCGTGAAAGTGATTTACAGTATAATCGCAAATCTCGAAAAACTACTCACTTCTAAATCTTTTGTAGTCATTTTTGTATTACTTTAGTATAAATACATGTTAATTTGGATTCATATGTTGTTTTTTTCTGACTTTATGTGAACGAAAAGACACAAATTCGCCGGTTTTCTCATTGGAAACAGATACATTTCAAAATATCACTGTCCTGGTCACAAAAGCAAAGTTTGTGGGGAATAATAGCCATTTTCTATACTTTTGAGGCATAAGCAATTAGGAAATAACACTTACTACCCAGGAACAAAAATTGTGTTACATAGTGTTATTTGCCCTACTTGTTCTCTCAGTAAAAGCCAGTATAGTAAACAGGCTAGATCCTGGTTAATCTTTATCATTAGGAATGTATTTTCAATATTTAGGAAAGTGTTTAGAGCATGTATGTTTTAGTGACTAGCTTATTGTTTTTTTCAGTAGGTGGCAACATGCACTTAAAAGTGTTGTTCCATTCATAAAACAATGTCCAAATCCAATACTTAATAAGTAATAGAGTAGACATTTTTCAAAACAAGTTAAAATTGGTAAATATAATACATTTGTTTAATATTGTAACATGTTATAGAGAAAAGCAGACCTATAGGACGTTACGGGGTATTGATTGATAAGTGAGGGTCCTATGTTTTCGTTGGGGTCATTTCTCCCGATCACTCGGGGCAATGTTACAATATCCTGTCTTTCTGCTAGTCATTTAAACGGTTCTCTGGGTCTCAGTTTTTAAAAAAAAATAGTGAACCGGATTCCAAATTATTTTTTGTCATGCCATAATTTAACTAATAAATATAATAAACTAATAAATGTTTACAAAACTTACAAAACACAGACGATTTTTATTTGAAAGGTATTCCACTACTTCATGTTTATGTACCACTGAAAAAGCTAGCAGATTGGTTGGTTCACAGAATATACAATAAAAGGAAACTCAAAAGCCTTAAAGTCAAAGGGTTAAACATATGTTGAAACAAATATATATTTGACTGTTTAGTCTGCTTGACTTATATTACAATTGATCTGCAGTGGTTAATTTTCTTTCAGTAATCTGTGTCTGCTGAGAACAAATACAAACACATGTGGAACCAATAGGAAACAGACAGAGGGATTTAAGAGCACAATACCAACCTGTGTCAGAAAGCAGATGAGGCCATGAATAAAACAGTCAAGGAGTACAAATGTGCTAAGACCAACAAGAGTTGAAAGTTCACAGCATACAATTTGCATGACCATATACTGTAAAGCCAGAAACAACTTTCAAAAATAGGTTTAAACAAAAAAACACATTAAATACCATTTGAAGCAAAACTTTTTTATATAAGCTTCTACATACCGTAATTGTTTTTTTAAGGAAAATATTAAAGCCCATAAGCTCCTTAGTACACTTAAGTTGTTTATTATTAGTAATGGAACAGAAGAGGATCAGCTTCCTCATCAGATCCACATATGATGTTCTTCCTACACCGCAGAACGGTTGGGGAGAACCCTGCATGTCCTTTGTATTCACCACCAGCTACCCTGACGCACATTCTTACAGAGTGTAAGGTGGCTCTGAGCCAGGGTGGCTTCACTTGGCGTCATGATCAGATGCTGCGATGCTTGGCATATGAAATGGAAAAACGGTATAATAAGATCAACAGCTCTCTGCCAATATCACCAATAGCTGGCAACCAGAGAACAACATTCCTCTGTCCAGAGAGCAACCAGTAGGAAAGGTTATTGGAACTAATACCTAGTTTTCATGGACAACCAACTCGAGTTGACTCAAGTGCGCTTGAATTGGCCTGAATTCTCCTAGAACTCGAGTTGGTGACAAAGGTGACGTTTCTATGCTTTTCCGAGTTACCCGAGTTATCACGTGAGTTGGGCAGGAAATACTACCAATTTCCCCCAGAAATACTTGCGAGTTAAAGGTCAAGACGTGAATTCACTGCAGATGGCATTACAGTCAAATTGTCAACGATTTAAAAGATAAATCCATCTAGATATTCAGTACATGTACCTATGGCAGACTGGTATGCAGAACAGGGAAAGAAATGCTGAACATGGGAAATAATGTGTCAGATGCCAAAGTGGATATGAGAATAGCAGTGATGAAGCCAATTTGCTTGAAAACATTAAAATTATTTCCATCAAAGGAATTACAAAAATCTGGAGTTGATCTGATGTGATCAGAAACCCAGAAGCAATGTAAACTGTGCCTGCTACTGATAGGACTGTTATTTTTTATGTTAAGCATTTTTGTGTTCCTTCTTCATTTTTTTTTTACAAGGGTTTAATTAAGTAACAGCCACAATTGTTTATGCCAGACTTGTTAGAAAGCCTGTAACAAAATGTTTGATTGTTATTGTTGATACGACAAATATTACTGACGATAGTACCCACCGTGCAGGTATCACAAAGTCCATAAACAAAATGTTAAAATAAATTAGTTCTGCACCATATAAAACTGAGCTGATTTTACCAGTGTTTGCTAGTCTATTAACCAGTTTGAAATAATTTTGAAGCAAAATAAAGCATTTTCGTTTTGGCTTTATTGTTAAGGTTTTCACACGTGGAAATACTGTCCTACAATTACTACATGATACTGATCATTCCACTGTGTTATGTTGTGAACCAGAGCTAAGTTTTAAAACTGAATGACAGTAAATGCTTAGTGTAAATTTACGGTTTACCTTAAAATTAAGGGCCATATGAGAACGATAAATACTGTAAAGAAGGCCTTCTTTGTTGTTCTCCAAGTTGCTGCAGTGAAAGGTGCTATACCACATTACTGTAAATGAAATACTGTTTTAGCAGACAGATTTCATTAAGTAAACATTTAATTGAATGTTTTTGGAATTAAAAGTACAAATGCAAAATTGAGTTGCACTTTTCTTTGTGAACGTGCCAATCGAAAAACCGTAGCAAATCTGCCGAATTTATTACCAGCCAAAATGTCCCGTTATACAGTATGTTCCCATCCCTACAACATTTTTGATTGACATTTACTGATGTAATCTCCTCCCAGCCCGAATTGGAACTTTAGAATTCAGGCCAGCCCGAGGAGTGAAATCTGACCAGATAATTCGGGCTCCTGCTCGAATTGGAAGCCAATTCGAGTAATTTAAAAACATGGAAACTGAGCTATCGGGGGGCAACTTGAGCACGTACCCGGGTTACATGGTTCATGGAAACATGGTATAAGGGACAATTGGAGGCTGCTGGAGATAGCAGAATGCAGCCAGCACCTTATTTTCTCACTTGAGATTGCTACAACTACCCTTCGACCTGAGATTGTGGTCTTGTCAGTCTTGGCACGCCTTGTTCTCCTGGTGGAGCTATGTATCATGGGAGTATTCCATGGATGAGGCATATGAAAGGAAGAAACTGGTAAGCTGAGTTAGCCGCTGAGGTGGAACAGCGGGGTTGCAGAGTCCAGTTTTATCCAGTAGAGGTAGGTTGTCAGGGATTCGTTTCGCACTCCATAACTTGGCTTCTCAGAGATATTGAATTCAGTGGACAGGAGTTGCAGCGTATAGTGGGCTCTATCTGACTAGGCAGAGAGATGTAGCAATTGGCTCTGGTTGAGGAGGAAAGTGGCCAAGGGGACCTCAAAAGTGAGGTGATGGATGGATTTTACATCAGTGAAAAGGAATGGATGGCTCAGGTAAGTAAAAGGGGCTAGGTTGGGTGTGGGATGGAGGGGAGTGGTGCTGGGATGGACGAAACACAGAAGATGGGAGGTACCCACCTGATGACCACTGCAAAGTGCCACACCCAGCCCATTCCACATGGTTGCCATTCTGAGGTGCTAGGGAGGCCACACTTTGGTTGGTCCCTGGAGTCAGCATCGCCACTGCTGTGTGTGCTGATGTGCCAGGGAGGCAATCAAAACCTCAGGTTGCTAGGATATGGTCTGCGTGGCGTTACCTATCAGTTTTACATTTTCGTAAAATGCCTACTGCAATAGTGCTTGTATACGGTAAATTAAATACCAAGACCGTTCTGGTTGTGAGCTCAGAACCAGTGTTCAGTTGTCATCTCATGCCCTGTTCTGAACCAGTAGCCTAGTCATTCTGAACTGTCATTCCAGTATTTTGTGTAGGCTATTTATTTATTCATTCTTTCATTCTTTATGTTATGGTAATAACAGAAAAAAAGACTTCAATATTAAAATATCTCTGAAAAAAACATCCCTAACTTTTTTTGTATATTGTGGCAGCAAGAAATAAAACATTTTATTTTTTATAAATTAGTATTATATTATTAATATATAATATTATGATGAATTGGGCTACATTATAACAACTGTCGCTTTGACTAACATGTGTAGACTAGACATTATCTTTTATATTTAATTTTGCGTATATATTTATCCTTTTATTCTCGACTTCATTCAGGAACAAGGATCTTGAAAACACATCTTTTAATACTGTAAATAATTGAGAAAATTAGATAATGGCAAAACACAGCACAAAAAACTTCTTACAATAAGGAAAATGCACACAATGAAAGTTCAACTATGATACTGGCTTTTTAACTGGTTGTGCTTTATTTAATTATTGCTATACAGCACATCCTCGCTATAACGCCCTTCATAATAACAAACCTGGCCCCTGGACCCCAAATTTAAAAAAAAACACACACACTGTTAACATCCCGGTCTGTACGCACGGGATGCCACCTCCTCAGTGAAGTCAGCTCTTTTGTCTTAATAAAAAGCGTGCGCTGTGTAAATATGCCTCCGAAACTAAACTAATTTTATGCTGCAACAAAGCTGGAAACTGTATTGATCGTTTGAAAAAAGGAGTAACGCAGTGTCACAAAGACGGCCAGAGTGGGTGGCGTCAGACCAGAAGCAGGAAGTAAATAAACAGAGAGATGGGGTTTTGGTAAAGCTGAGCGCGTGATTGCGCTCAGCATTTAATAACAGACAGAAAATAAAAGGTTTGAAACAACAAAACACAAAACAGGACACGGCACTTGACGCCAAAATAAACAGACATACAAAACGGACTAACACTAAACAAACGGTGCACGGACAGACAAACAAACACGGTGAGAACAAACACTTATATTTATGATCTTTACTTCTTTTAACTCTCCTCTCTCTCTCACCCGTTCTCCTCTTCCGAACACCCAACAACCACTGAGTGAAAATGTGTATCTATATATACTGTTGTGCTGGGATTCAATTACTAATTAATTATTCACTTGAATCCCAGCACGTGAATTCATTACGTGAAACCCCGTGTTCACATATTACATTTAACCAGCACGTGAAGTGATTTGTGCCCTCCTCGTGCCTAAATACAAATCTACACTTTTTAAATACACGTGAAACACAGACCCGTTTATATCCCGTGTACCAATCTATACACCAACATTAACACACGCAACATCCAACATACAACACAGATCACACAAATGCACACAGGGGCGGGGCACTTTGCCACATATACCCCCCCTTGTGCGCAGCACACATGGCCTCAACGGCCACCTCCCCCCTTAAAAACCCAGCAGTCCAGAACAAAGTCTCGGGCTGGGAAGGGAGGCTTCAGTGGGCCCTTGGCTGGCAATGCTGTCAGCACCCCTGCCGGTAGTGGCACGGCTGACAGCCTGTTGGTCCCGTCCTGCAGCGAAAAAGCTGCGGGGGCAGGTGGTCCCCCGACCTCCCCCTTCTTCGTAGCCGGCAGCTCCCTCCTGTGGGGCTCCGGCCACAAGAACTCCTGCAGCGAAACTGCTGCTGGGGAAAGTGGTCTCCAGACCTCGTCCCCCTTCTTCGTGGCCGGCAGCTCCCCTTTCTGGGGCTCCAGCCACCGTACTCCCTGCGGAGGTACGGGCAGCAGAGGCAGCTCCAGCTCCTCTGCTCCTGGCGGTGGTGGAGGCAGAGGCAGCTCCAGCTCCTCTGCTCCTGGCGGTGGTGGAGGCAGAGGCAGCTCCAGCTCCTCTGCTCCTGGCGGTGGTGGAGGCAGAGGCAGCTCCAGCTCCTCTGCTCCTGGAGGTGGTGGAGGCAGAGGCAGCTCCTGCTCCTCTGCTCCTGGAGGTGGTGGAGGCAGAGGCAGCTCCTGCTCCTCTGCTCCTGGAGGTGGTGGAGGCAGAGGCAGCTCCTGCTCCTCTGCTCCTGGAAGTGGTGGAGGCAGAGGCAGCTCCTGCTCCTCTGCTCCTGGCGGTGGTGGAGGCAGAGGCAGCTCCTGCTCCTCTGCTCCTAGTGGAGGAAGCGGTGGAGGTGGCGGAGGCAGAGGCAGCTCCTGCTCCTCTGCTCCTGGCGGTGGTGGAGGCAGAGGCAGCTCCTGCTCCTCTGCTCCTAGTGGAGGAAGCGGTGGAGGTGGCGGAGGCAGAGGCAGCTCCTGCTCCTCTGCTCCTGGTGGTGGTGGAGGCAGAGGCAGCTCCTGCTCCTCTGCTCCTAGTGGAGGAAGCGGTGGAGGTGGCGGAGGCAGAGGCAGCTCCTCTGCTCCTGGCGGCGCTGGCTCCCTCCGCTGTGGCGGCTGGGCTGGTGCGCGCCGTGCTGCCTTCAGCAGCATGAATAGAGGCTGCTGGGGGACACCAGCCTCCTGCCCCTCTCCCCCCCAAAAATTTCCAGGGGGTTGGGCCTGTAACTCCTCCCCTTCCGGCCCTTGGGGCTGAACCAGCAGGCATTTTCCCTCTGCTGGTGGCTTGGGTCCCAGGGCTGTGGAAGCCCCGACTTGCCTCCCTTTGGGCTGTGGACGCACCGACTCCTCCCTTTTGGGCTGTGGACGCACCGACTCCTCCCTTTTGGGCTGTGGACGCACCGACTCCTCCCTTTTGGGCTGTGGACGCACCGACTCCCCCCTCTTGGGCTGTGGACGTTCGGGCTCCCCCCACTCAGGCGTAGGACGTTCGGGCTCCTCCCACTCAGGCGTAGGACGTTCGGGCTCCTCCCACTCAGGCGTAGGACGTTCGGGCTCCTCCCACTCAGGCGTAGGACGTTCGGGCTCCTCCCATTTGGGCTGTGGACGCTCAGGCTCCTCCCGCTTGGTCTGTGGACGCTCAGGCTCCTCCCCATAGCTGCGGAAGGGACAGTGGGCGAACAGGTGATCCTGGTCGCAGAGGAGGCACCCCGGCGATGGCTTGTTACATCGCCGTGGATGCCTGGCCCTTAGGCGGCACTCCTCCTCCCTGTCCTTCACCTCTTTATCCGGTTCCTCCTCCTCCTCACCTTGGAAGGGGCAGATCGCCACCGTGTGTCCGTAGACTCCACAGGCCATGCACCAGCCTTGGTCCTCGAGGCCCCCGAGGAGGTCCTCCAGGTCCCGGCAGCCGTCTCTCCAGCCTTCCATTTTCACTTTTTATTTTTTTGAAACCAGTCCTGTGGTTTTTTTTTTTTTTTTTTTTTTTTTAAACACAAAACCCCCTCTCCTGGTCTGACGCTTGGAGGCGCTGTTATCCCACGATGACACCACGTGTCACAAAGACGGCCAGAGTGGGTGGCGTCAGACCAGAAGCAGGAAGTAAATAAACAGAGAGATGGGGTTTTGGTAAAGCTGAGCGCGTGATTGCGCTCAGCATTTAATAACAGACAGAAAATAAAAGGTTTGAAACAACAAAACACAAAACAGGACACGGCACTTGACGCCAAAATAAACAGACATACAAAACGGACTAACACTAAACAAACGGTGCACGGACAGACAAACAAACACGGTGAGAACAAACACTTATATTTATGATCTTTACTTCTTTTAACTCTCCTCTCTCTCTCACCCGTTCTCCTCTTCCGAACACCCAACAACCACTGAGTGAAAATGTGTATCTATATATACTGTTGTGCTGGGATTCAATTACTAATTAATTATTCACTTGAATCCCAGCACGTGAATTCATTACGTGAAACCCCGTGTTCACATATTACATTTAACCAGCACGTGAAGTGATTTGTGCCCTCCTCGTGCCTAAATACAAATCTACACTTTTTAAATACACGTGAAACACAGACCCGTTTATATCCCGTGTACCAATCTATACACCAACATTAACACACGCAACATCCAACATACAACACAGATCACACAAATGCACACAGGGGCGGGGCACTTTGCCACACGCAGGCATACCTCTGTCGTGAATATAGGTTGCCAAAGAGCACTCGTTGTTCAGCAACCGTGCGGCAAAGTAAAATTGATTAAAGAAAAAAAAACAACATTGAGGATCTGATGAACTTTTCATGTCAAACTTTACATGTCGGGTTGATTTGGAATAAAAGCTCAGTTTGGGATTCTTGCATGTTAAGGGGCGTTCACACCGGACGCGGCGTGCATGCTGTCTGCTTGCGCGCCGCAGTACTGTTCACACCAAATGCGGCAGGGTAAAGTCAGTGGGCGGTCCGTTGTTACGTCACGGCTGCAGGTACAGTGGCTTTTGGTTACCGAGCAACAAACAGTAAATGCCAGCAGGAAAATAAAACTGTTTTTACAGAACTGAAGACACTGCCAAAAGACAAAACTGAGGAGTGAAACATTATAAATTGTAACCCCCACACCACCACAATCCCCCTCCTTTTGTATTAATTTTATTAAAAACTGTTAAAATATAATATATGTACACCAACTAAAACGTTTTACTTTATCTTTTAAAAGTCTGTCTGCAGCTAATTTATCCAAAAAAATAAATAAATAAATAAATAAATGCTTACGTTATGTAGCACCACAATCACCCAGAACGACCCGACCCCCCCCCCCCCCCCAAGTTGCTTTTAATATGTGTGTGTGTGTGTGTGTGTGTGTGTGTGTGTATATATACACACACACACACATACACAATACTTCTAAGAATGCACAGCAAACAAACAAAAAAATTGTGATCGCTCTGATCTACCGGAGAAGGAAAAAAAAACTGTATGTAAGATCATTGCGGGTACATGACATCCTGAAGAAAAGAAAACAGTACGGCGAATACCATCGGCTGCTCCAGGTGAAGTGGCATGGCAGTACAGCATCATTTAAATAAATAAATACAGCGGGTCTTTTTAAGTTTACTATCCCGTTTTTTACATTTTTACTTATGGGTCATTCCGTGTCAATACGTCATTGTCACCCACAGGTCTCAAATTTGGATAAAACGTTTTGCTTTATCTTTTAAAAGTTTGTCTGCAGTTAATCTGAAATTAAAGCGAACAGCTTTTCATCCATTTTATTTTTTTATTTCTTCCTCGCAAAGGAACCTCCTACGTTTCCCTGATTGGCTGTTGGTAGGTTACGTCACGACGTGGCGCGGCAACAGTTGAAAGTATTTTATCTATTGTGCGCCGCTCTGCGGTCCTTCTGCCGCTGCACGTAACTGCCTTCATTGAAAAACATTGCTTTTGCCGTGCCGCATCCGGTGTGAACACCCCTTTAGATTAAGATTTGGTGCATTTTGAAACGATTCATGTCAGATTGATTTTGAATAAAAGTTCAGCTTCAATTTGGGATCTTTGCATTATGTAAGTTGCTGCATTTTAATTCTTTAACGAATAGGATAAACCAAAGGCAGAATACTGCATACATGAAACAAACAGGTACATGTAATTCTACTTTTATTCACAATCTCATCTCATTCATTTACTCCAACATTTATCGTTCATTTTGATTGTCCTTTCGCTATAATGAACCCCTCAATATAATGAACAAAAGGCTTGGACCCCAACAGGTTCGTTATAGCAAGGGTGTATTGTACTGCTATTAAATTAGCATACATTTTTATTGATTATGAACCAATGACAGTTGATTGATTGATAAGAAGCTTATCAACTCAGTGGCCTACACCAGGAAGGTTTTGTTTCCCTTTGGCTATTCATACCATTGTTACACATTTGGTTCAATACATTGTTTAAAGGGGAGAGAGAACACACAGTACAGTGGATTATGATGACCTGTTATTATTGAACGTTCCACACATATACTGTATATTTAATTAAGCGATAGTGCCCGTCGATGATGGCTCTCCCGTGTGCTAGTTGACCGCGATGGGAGTTATGCGTCCTGAGCCGAAGGCGAGGGCTAACGAAAGTCAAGGTCAACTATCACACGGCAGAGTCATCATCGAGAGGGCACTATCGCTATTAGAAAACAATTTTTACCATTGTTTTCTTTAAAAAAAAAAAAAAAACACCTTAAAACCTAGATTTACCTTGAATTTGTACTGATTGTACAGGAACAGGATTCACTGCTTGAATGGTTGGTTTTGAGTCTTGTTTGGAGGTTCCAGCCGAGGATAGTTTTGTAAACCAATTGTGTTTTTGGTGAACATTTGCTGTCCAATAGCTGCAAATTGAGCTTTCATTACGGTGTCCTGTTACAGACATGATTTCGCTTGTCTCCAGACCAGTGTCAGATAGAAGTTGAACAGCTGTTGCTCTCACACAGTGATTTGTGTACCTTTTGGTGAGATTGGCTTTTTCAGTGCATGGTAGCCATTAAATTGCCAAGCGTTTTTTTTTTTTGCAGTGGTTTGCAGGTATACCAAGTAGGTTGTGTGGCAGCCTTTGCAGTAAAGAAAGGCTTTGGCTGAAGGTAGAAACATAGTGAGTTAGGAGGCATTTTAGGGTGATATTTAATGTAATTTTTAAAAAAAGCCAGTATACACGCGGATTGATTTTAAATTTGATTCACAGTTGGTACTGAGACGTTCCAGCGGGCATCTACCATCTATTAGAGCCTGCTAGAGCTGGAAGCTGATTGGATGACGGTAGTGAATTGTTTTGTAATTAGTATTAAAGCCCAGAAGAGTAGGTTGGGTCAACACACTGGGCAGGATTTTCAAAAGGTCATAAATGATAACTCCAGTGCTAATCAACAAATCAGTATATAGCATTGATTTTTGAATTTTCAAGCGGTCATTATGCCTATCTCTTTATTAAACAATCGTGCCAATGTGATTTTCGAAATTATGTTGATTTACAAAATAATGTTAATATCTTAACGAGCAGTGCTTCTTACGACTATTTAAAAGGAAGAATTTAAAAGGAAATCTGTGTTAATAATTTATCAGGAGTTAATTTGCACTTGGAAAAGGAGGGTTTTAATTAACGAAAGAGTAGATAACTCACTGTGACAGAAATACAGTGATTCTTGGTGGTAAAACTCCCTCCCGACCTGTGAGGGCACTAAGTAGCGAGAACAGAGTACCTTGGACGAGTTGTCAAGACACTTAATTCACAGGGTTCAAAGGAAGTCGGCCAGCTAGAAAGGGGGCGGAACTCCGGTGCATTAACTCATTGACCTGGAAGGGAAACGATGTGGCAGTCGCAGATTGGAGGGATGGCTGCACTCGTTTACCAAGGGGTCATGTGTGATGGCATAAAAAGGGGACAGAGAGACACAATCGGTTCCTTCGCTTTGGTTAATATAACCCGGAAGGACCGTGTGAAACCAGTGATAAAAGTATTGTGAGTGTTTGTTTTTTTTGTCTATAATTGTTCCTGTTTGTTATTAGTAGACGGCTAACAGGTTCCAGAGCTGTCACCAAGGGCCAGCACAAAACCCGGAACAGCACTGCACTTTTGTCATGTATGAACTTGTATCACCCACCACGAGCACTACAGCACGCACCCAGGACTGGTGACCATGTTTGTACATTGTGGGAAGCATACGTGTGTTTATTATTTGGGACTGCATACCCATGTCTATTTACCCCGTGCATTACACATTGTTGTGTATTGCCTGGGATCTTTATTTGGTCACCAGACCTGGAATTATAAAATTAAAAGAAACCACTTTCCAACTGGATTACAAATCTCTGTCTGTTAATTACACACAGCATCACTCCTGCACCTGTACACTGCAAACCACATTGTCACACGTGGCAGAGCTGCAGGAGGCGCTGGATAGCAGATGGGAGGTAGGGGAAAGAAGAAGAGAGGAGCAATATACAGCGCTCATTGAGAGGGTAGGGCTGGCAATAACAACACCAAACCCTACAGGACCACCAGCAATGATGGCACCGAAGGCTCGGGCCATGAAGATGACGGCGGAGGATGACCCAGAGGCGTACCTGGTCGTGTTTGAGTGGCTAGCCACCATCATGTCATGGTCGCAGGAGCTCCCCTGATTGGGGAGGCTCAGGCAGCATACCAGGCAATGAGTGACGCAAAGGTTGCCAACTACGACCTGGTGAAGCTGGCCATCCTCTGTCGCCTCAACATTATCGCAGAGACTCACCAGGTACGGTTCAGGGAGTACCGTAGGTCCCCGGAGACACACCCCAGGGTGGTCGTGGAAAAAGTTGTGTGACCACATGGTACACTGGCTGACCCCCGAGAAGAAAACCAAACTACAAATGGGGGAGGCGGTGGTAGTGGAGCAGTTGTGCCATGTGGTCAGCGCCGAAACCCAAGCCTGGATACGGCACCACAACCCCGACACCCTGGAGGATGCCGTGAAGCTGGCCAAGGATTTTGAGGATTCCCTGGTCTCCGCCCGGACAGGGGTACTGTCAGTCCCCACCCTTTGGAGCAGCCAAGCACCTCCTCTCTCTCTTCCACCAGCATCAGCCCCAGGATCCAGACCTCCGAGACCGCCGACCCCAATGGGCCCCCTTGTCTCCCCTTCATGGAGACCAAGGTTGGCCCCCAGCTGGGAAAGAGGTGTTGCCCCTGCCCCATTGCTATACCAGCAACGGGACAGATATTTAACCACTGTTCCCTCTATCCCCCCAACATGTTTTAGGTGCAACCAACCGGGACACCTGGCCAGGTCATGCCCCGCTGCAATGGAGTGTGACATGGCAGCATGTGATTGGGCACCTGAAATATGTAAGCGAGGAGAAAAGACCTTAATTCGAATAGTTCTCTTGGGCGGTGCGTCGTGGCAGCCACGAGGTCAGGTGGCTGTCTCCTGTATCCATGGAGAATTGGCGGCATACCCCACATTAAAAGTGTACTTATCGGTAGGACAGATAAAACGTCACCTGGTAGTAGGGGTGGCGGAAAGGTTACCAAACCCAGTTATTCTGGGCCGAGAATGGACAAAATTTAAAGAATTAATGCAAATAATGGCAGTCTCAGCCACACACGTAAACGTGGCAGAAAAAAGGAAAAAGGAACAAATTGGTGATGTGTTCCTTTTTCAAGCTGAAATGTTTTCTCCTGTCTTCTGTCCTAGAAAAAAACTAATAAAGAGAGAAGGACCACAAAATGGGAGGGAGCATCATTAAGGCTGGGGTTTGGTGGGAGGACGCTCAGATGGTAACAAATGGCAGTCAAAGGGATTCGGAACGCAGTGTGACCGAAAGGTGAGGTTACTGGGCCATGCTACACCCGCCCCTCTCAATATACAGGACATGTGGTACTCAAGAGCAGACATAGTGTGGGGCCAATATAATGACCCGTCACTAGTGCACGCTTGGGGACAGGTCCGGTCCATTGAAGGTAAGGATGTTGACGGCACTGGGGTGCTAGTATTTCCGCACTTCAGTATCAAGGGGCAATTACTGTATAGAGTAAACCTAACCGCGGACACAGGACAGCTTGTAACAGAATTATTGGTTCCCCCGTCTTGTCGGCCTGAGGTCATGAGGCTGGTGCATGATATCCCTTTTGCAGGGCACCTCAGAGCTGACAAGACAAGGTAATGGATATTGGCTCGATTCTGTTGGGTAGGACTTCATACTGATGTGTCGAAATATGTAGCCACATGCCCAGACTGCCAGCGAGTAGCGCTGGGTCAGGTGTGCCCCGCCCCTTTGGTCCCACTACCAATTATTTCCACCTCCTTTGAACGCATTTCAATGGGCATAATGGGCCCTTTGCTACCTTCTGATTCCGGGTATACACATATATTAGTGGTGGTAGATTATGCAACACGTTACCCGGATGCAGTTCCATTGAGGTCCACTAGTACCGCTGCAATAGCCACAGAGTTAGTGCAGATAATGGCTAGAGTAGGGATCCCCAAGGAGATTTTGACTGATCATGGAACTAACTTTCTGTCTAAAACATTACAGCAAGTGTATAAAATATTAAAAATACGTCCCATTAGGCCATCTGTTTGTCATCCACAGACGGATGGTTTGGTGGAACGATTTAATCAGATATTAAAGCAGATGCTGAGATGTTTTGTAACTCAAGAGCAAAACCATTGGGCATCACTTCTTCCCTACTTCCTTTTTGCAGTGAGAGAGGTGCCACAGAGTTTGAAAGGGTTCTCCCCCTTCGAGCTCTTGTATGGCCGACAGCCTTGCGGCAGCCTCGATCTGTTGAGAGAGGGGTGGGAGGAGCACAAAGGCTCATCCAAAAATATGGTGAAGCGTGTGCTCCTACTAAGAGATCGCCTGGATTTGGTCGGTCGTTTGGCCGAAGACAACCTCAAATCAGCTCAGCACCGGCAACTGCAGCATTACAGTTAAAATGCACAAATTCAAACCTTTTGATCTGGAGACAAGGTAATGCTACTTCCCTCCTCAGAATCGAAATTATTTGCTAAATGGCAGGGGCCATATGAACTGATCCGGGCTATAGGAAAGGTGAATTATGAAATTAGACAGCCCTATCGCCTTAATGAATGTAAAATTTATCATGCACATTTATTAAAGCCCTGGCAGGCAAGGGAGGTCTTATTTATAGCCCCAGGCAAAGTAGTGGATGATTTAGGCCCCTGTCCAGAGACTCCTAGCACTAAAATTATTTCTTTTTTTTTTTTTTTTTTTTTTTTTTTTTTTAAATTTTAGTCGTCGCCAATTATTTTTACCCCGGTTTTCACCCCAATTTAGCATGCCCAATTATTATCTGTATCCCCGGCTCACCGCTCGCAACCCCCCCGCCGACTCGGGAAACAGAGGCTGGAACACGTGTCCTCCGAAACGTGCTCCTTCCAAGCCGTCATTTTTCGCACTGCAGATCCACAGCAATGCCACCAGACCTATAGTGCCGGAGGACAACACAGATATGGCGGCTCCGCTGCAGAGCCACAGGCGCCCTATCGGCCACAGGGGTCGCTGATGCGCGGTGAGCCGTGGATTCCCCTGCCGACCTAAGCCCTCCCTACCCGGGCAGCGCTCAGCCAATTGTGCGCCGCCCCCTAGGAACTCTCGGTCACGGTCAGCTGTGACATAGCCTGGATTCGAACCTGCGATCTCCAGGCTATAGGGCACATCCTGCGAGGAGCGCCTTTACTGGATGCGCCACTTGGGAGCCCCTGCACTAAAATTATTTCAATGGGGGAACAATTGGTTCCAGATCAGCAACCGGAGCTGCGTAAGCTTATTGAGGAGTTCAGTTTTTTCTGACTTGCCCGGCATGACTAACTTGGTTGAATATGACATTATCTCTTCCTCAGGTGTCACAGTACGAGAGAGACCTTACCGGATCCCAGAAAGTTGACGAAGTGGTGTTGCAAAGAGGTATGGGACATGCTCGAATTTGGGATGATTGAGCCTTCCGAGCAAGTGGTCCAATTGTCATAGTGGCCAAGAAAGATGGCACCAACCACTTCTGTGTGGACTTCCGGAAGGTAAACGCTATTGCCAAGTTCGATGAGTACCCTATGCCTCGGGTCGATGAACTTCTAGATAGACTAGGAAAGGCAAAGTTTATCTCCACTCTGGACCTGACAAAGGAATACTGGCAGATCCCCTTGACGCGCAGTTCTAGAGAGAAGGGCTGTTTCACTTTAAAACCATGCAGTTTCGGTTACATGGTGCGCCCACTGCCTTTCAGAGTCTGATGGACCAGGTTTTGCGCACACGTCATGAATATGCAGCAGCGTATATTGATGATGTGGTTATTTGATACTATTAAGCAAAGACTTTGCCAGGCCCCCACTCTTATCACACCAGATTTCACCAAGAAAGTCATCCTCCATACCGATGCGTCAGATGTGGGTTTGGGTGCAGTCTTGTTCCAAAAGGTAGACGGAGTAGAACACCCGATACTGTACGTCAGCAAAAAGATGCTTCCTCTGGAGCGCAACTACTCCGTGGTCGAAAACGAGTGTCTGGCCATTAAATGGGTTACTCACTCTTTAAAATACTACCTGCTGGGACATTCATTTGATCTTGTCACAGACCACGCCCCACTCAAGTGGTTAAGCACAATGAAGGACAGCAATGCTCGGATAACTCGTGGTATCTGGCATTGCAGCCCTTCATGTACCACATGGTACACCCTGCGGGGAAAGACCACCAAAATGCAGATTATTTTTCCCGGTAGGGGGGAGTAATGGGAAAGGTAGATTCAGCCGAGTGTTCCTTCGGCTCCACTCTGAGCGGTGGGATATGAGACAGAAATACAGTGATTCTTGGTGGTAAATCTCCCTCCCGACCTGTGAGGGTGCTAAGTAGCGAGATCAGAGTACCTTCGACAAGTTGGCCAGACACTTCATTCCCAGGGTTCAAAGGAAGTCGGCCAGCTAGAAAGGGGGCGGAACTTCAGTGCATTCTCTTCGACCCAGAAGGTAAACGATGTGGCAGTCGCGGATTGGAGGGGCGGCTGCACTCATTTACCAAGGGGTCATGTGTGACAGCATAAAAAGGGGATGGAGAGAAGCAATTAGTTCCTTCGCTTTGGTTAATATAACCCGGAAGGACCGTGTGAAACCAGTGATAAAAGTATCGTGAGTGTTTGTTTGTTTTGTCTATAATTGTTCTTGTTTGTTATTAGTAGACGGCTAACACGTTCCAAAGCTGTCACCAAGGGCCAGCACAAAACCCGGAACAGCACTGCACTTTTGTCATGTAAAAACTTGTACCACCCACCACAAGCACTACAGCACGCATCCAGGACTGGTGACCGTGTTTGTACATTGTGGGAAGGATACGTGTGTCTATTATTTGGGACTGCATACCCGTGTCTATTTACCCCGTGCATTACACATTGTTGTGTATTGCTGGGGATCTTTATTTGGTCACCAGACCTGGAATTATAAAATAAAAATAAACCAATAAACCACCTGCATCTACAATTTGCAATTCAAGGTGTTTTCCAAGAAACTTTTACAAATTTTAATGCTCTTATCGAAAATGTAGCTGGTTTGTAGGTGTGGTGACATTTACTATTTTCTTCTTGATTACACTTACAAGTCTCAGGACATTTACAACAGAATCACTGTCAACTTAATCTAGTGGTGATCATTGAGGACATTTTTGATATGGAATGCAGCAGGCGGAACTGACTTTAGACCACAAAGCTTTGCATCCAGTTTGTAAATCATGCTTTTGCTCGGCTTTCTTGAAAATTACATGTTTTAGCGTTGATTTAAATTCTCAAAATAATGTAAGATTGTATAAGCAAAATTATTTTTCATTCTATATTCAAAATTTAAATGTGAGCAAATCCTGAGTCTGGCTATTTTTGCACATCTATTGAGCTCTAAAAAAAGAATTTGAATTGTTTGAACGATTAGATGTTTTTTTTTGCTAAGTGCTAAACCTGCTTAGAATGATTATGTCCTTCTCAAGGGGGTCACAAATGGAGATTAGATAAAGGGGCATTCAGAACAGAAAATAGGATGCACTTTTTTACACAGAGAATTGTGAGGGCCAAATGGCCTCCTCTCGTTTGTAAACTTTCTTATGTTCTTATGTTCTTACCCTTATAAAAGTTTCCCATTGTTAAAGCATAGCAAAGTCTAATAAAGCATAGGTAAGCATTGTAAAGATGTACAGTAAAGCATATTAATAAACATGGAAAAACAAGGGTAAACTATGATAAATACATAGTATAATCATGGGAAAACATAGGAACACTGTAAACATACTGTGGTATACTTAGTCTTGTTCTGAACAGCATTGTTAATTGATCCATTTTCATCTGCACAAATTGGATAATTTATGAGATTAATTGAATGCTTATTCTTTGTCTGGGATTGCTTCATTACAGTGGCTCCCTGTGTAAATGGTGTGTATGAAAAAATGTTTAAAATAAATCTCTGCTCACTGCAATATGCGAGCTGCCACAGCTGACATCTGTTTACTTTTTTTTAAAACACTTGGTGATGGGGTGGAGTATAAGGGCGGGGGGGGGGCGGGGGGGGGGGGGGGGGGGGGGGGGGGGGGGGTGAAGTGATGACCCTCTGACAAGCCTGAATATTCCTGGATTAAAAAAGACACTCTTTTGGTCTACATTATTAGCACATTCAGTTAAGAAATACACAGTTGTCGGTTCAATTACTGCCTCCACCAATCGCATAATTGTACTGTAGGTAAATTGAGTGTCTGTCTCAAGTCGTTTCCTGACACATGCATGTGATTTTATATTCTTTTAAGTTTTTTTTTTTTTTAAATCAGATTTTTTGTTAATCTACCAGATACCCATGTACTTCTTTGATCTGACAAAAAGAGCATTTTCTCAAATACAAAAGAAGCCTTTGTGGCCATTTGAAGGGTTTCAGGACAGCTGGGGTACAGGCTGTCTTTTTTTTGACAAGCCACATTGTAAATCTAATGGACGAGACAGCTCAAGCATTGTTGAAATATTTCCTCGCAAAAAGATATTTGCTATTTTCATGCATCCAGATTTTCCAGCACAATCAGATTATTATTATTATTATTATTATTATTATTATTATTATTATTATTATTATTATTATGGAGGTCTGGAGATACAAAGACACTTAAGAATGGCATGTCAAGCTGAAGCCATTGCTAAACATTTTTTCCTTTTATTCGCCGCAAAAATCTTCAAAAAGCACCATTCGGTCTAAGTGCTGTAAGTATGCTCTGTTTCACAAAACATATATTTACCCCTTGAAGTCCAAACAGAAACTTGTCATCAGAGTTTAGAATCCATAGTTGGCTTTTCCTTTCTCATATTTCAGCTAAGTGGTCCCCACTGGGGCTCAAGAATGTATCATGTATCATAAATCACAGTCATGATAGAAATTTGGCAGCTAGGCAGTACCCCAAGCTGTGTAATGTGCAGTAAATATGTTTTAAGGTGAACATTACCATCATGAATGAAAGAGACAAAAACTTAAAAGAAAAACCATAGAAGACCTTTTTCTAACTAATGCTGCAGACCAGAGCATAGTCCTGTCATCTATGTAGCATGTACAGAACTAGACATTGCATTCTTGTACGACAAATCTCAAAGATCAGTAAACAATTAGAATATGTGACAGTGTGTAAACAGAGATGTTTCAGGACTACTTCGGACTCGTTTCAGGGCTACATGCACGCAAGCAGTTAATACCGTAGCTCCTTAAGAGTTATACTTTATTGTCCAGAATGTGGTGGTTGTGTATGTGCTAATTTGTGGCACCAGCTGCCATTTATCGTACCACAGTTCTACAGAGCTTTCACAAACTCCTGAGAAGTAAAAAATTAGCCCAGCAGTGTCAATGTCCATTTAAAATAGAATGTGGGCAGATTTATACCATTACCAATGAGTATACTTGCTGTTAATTCAGATATTATAAGTATTCACAACTTTCTGACAGTAACTAACAAAAAAGGCCCTATTATTAAGTACCAAGGCAAGTTCTCCTAAGGAATTAAAAAAAAAAAAAGTTGTTTCTGGCTAGTTTTATACCAGTAAGCATTTTTCTCTCTGCAGATGGATCTAATGTATACATTGGGTAGGTTAGCAAAGTGCTTCCTTGTCTGCATGTTATGTAAATCTGACTTGGTTAAAAGAAACTCCATGGGAACCACAGTTAGCTGCCTAATCCCACACGTCCTATTGGAGAGAAGACGGGCGCCTTCAGAAGAAGCTTACTGAGGCTCAGCATGTAGTGCGACTGATCCCCCCCGCCACCCAGCTGCATGGGACAGAGACGTAGAGGAACAGAACAGTGAACGCAGTCATCCAGTCATGACGCTTCTCCGCAGACATGGGAAAGGGAGCTGTGAAAGCCGGTTCATCTGATTAACAACCAAGACCCTTCTTTTTTGTTTACGCCTAAGGCCATGGCTGAGAAGGTCTGAATCTTTTGGAGATGATGCTGTACACCATTCTAACTCCAGCATGCCAAGACATTTCTGAAGCCATTCATTTGTATTATGCAATAGTATATTGGTAGAGTACCATATGGCAAGAGATGCCAACAACTTGTGTTGGTTTACAAAAGAAAATTGCTCAGCTACCTCCAGTTGTGAACATAATTTGTTTTACTGATGGTATTTCAGTAAAGGCTCGCCTGACTCTTAAGCCTTTACTCTAACCACTTTAGCGACTGATCTTGCTTCTTTGTTACATCAGGAACTAGCTCATACTCATTTTCTGGACAATAAAGTATACTGCTTAATTAAATACCTGATGATCTGAGGTAATGGGGCTGGTAGTAAGCAGATTCAGGATTCATGAAAATTATTTTAAAATTTATAATAATAATAATAATAATAATAATAATAATAATAATAATAATAATAATAATAATAATAATAATACATAAATGTTTCAAATTGAGATATTTACTTCCTAGGGTCAATTTGAACCAATATGTTCTGTTGTATTCCCTAAGAAAAGCAGTTTACAAAGTTACTCTTAGATTCTCGCAGAAGGAATAATCCATAAGGATTAGATCTGTTGAATTCAGGGATCATTTGTCCATGGTGTATGTGTTCCTCCGGTGGTTTATAAGCAGCTATTTGCTGAAGAGGGTAGTCCTTATAAAACAAATAAAATCCTGTGATGTTGAATCAATGACACATTATTCAGATTGTGCACCCTATCATCTTCTCCACAGTACGCTGCAGGTTTTTGTAAGTGTAGTAAAGCATAGAAAAAGCATGCACATAAACTAAAGTTTCAGCAGCAGATCCAGTTACCTCGTTTAAGAGCAAATCCTTGTATAAAAAATTGTGTGCAATAATAATATAGCCATAATAACCATAGTTGAATCAAATCTAACTTTCTAAAAAATAAAGGCTTGTGCTTTTTTATGGCCTGCCAGGAAGAGAACGCTGATAGATCTCCACCACAATTTTCCCGGTTAAAAGGCCATAGCCTGAATTGTTGAGATTTGTCTCCATGTGTACTTAAAAATCACAAATTTGTCTTTATTTTTTCCTGTGAAACATAATAGGGTGAATTGCAGCCTATTTAACTTCATCAAATCACTGACAGCAGGCACTGATAAAAAGGCTGAAAAATATGTAGGACATGAGAACAGCCAAAACTCGACTGGTGCTATTGAAGCCAGATGTTTACTTAACTGGCCAATTTTGATAAACGGTGTAATGATAACCATTCTACATTGGGTAATTTTATATCAGCATAGTCACATATTATTTTTGTTTTGTAGCCAGATTAATTCATTTTCTGCCCAGGGCCAGGTGTTGGTTTTCTTCTAATTAAACTATACTGTATTTGTTTTTTTATAATGCATGAATAGCTTTAGCCACCCTTTTCATAAACACCATTAACAGTGTAGTTTATGCTTCCCTGCCTTCATAATAGTGTTTCATTTTTTTTAGACTAAGGTTTGGCATGCTTTTCATGGGCCAATTTATGTCAACTCAATAAATATAACCACCTACAACAATTTGCTTCCCCATTTGTGTAACAAACATTCTACTGGAATATGGAAAATACATTGAGTAGAAAGCATATTGAAACTTGGATTAAAAACAGAGCAAGGGTTTTAAATCAAATATGTGAATCCTGGTTCAATGCTTTAGTCCCGTTGTCAGAATTGCTTTAAACTGATGTCATATGTGCACAAGGCCCCAGCTTGGAATCCTTGTCTGTTGATTCATGAATTATGAATCTAGTGCATGCTTTACAGAATGCATGTGAAAAAATATAACATGGCTTTTGCAGAATCTGACGTCAGTGACATCTTATTTTTTTTCCAATTAAGTCAAAGCAAATACATTCCAATATATTACATAATGGTCCAAGAAATATTGCTTTTTATTTCTTCAAAATGAATGAATGGCTGTAATTGACACCATCGTATTTTTATAAAGGGCAGTTGAGGGTAGAGAGTGGTAAGCAGTGGAACAAAGACTCAAGAAGCAACAGTGTTTTGTAGCATAGCTCATTTTATTGTTTAAACAGTTTTGCATAGGAAATATATCCACTTCCAGTAATTGACTGCAGTATGAGCAGCTGCTAGCAGTATAGTTGGATATAACAGTAACAATCACAATAAGTCAAGCTTTATTTACACTGATTTTAATCTTGTGGCAGTTTTAGCCCCTGTACCATTTGCAACAAGCCCAAAGACAGTCCCTTCTGCTATACCGCAGACAGGAAATAAGTCCCTTAAAAAGAAAACACCAAAACATGTTTTTGAAACCATCAGTCCCTCCCTCTCCTGCTCCTGTCAAGAGGCCTAAGTTCCAGAAACAGAAAGAAATAATACATTTAGGCAACTAGATTATGATACGTTACATACAGGCAGCTTCACAGACTTGTGCCTATACCTGCCTGAGGAGCCTTGATGTTGCTCTTGTATTTCAGTTTTGAAAATTCAAAATGTTTTTAGCCAAGGGGTGTAAAAGTGCCACAAGATCCAAAATGGATCAACCCTGCTGTGTAGCAAGCAAGCATTTTTATTAAACTGACTACTTGTCATCTACTGTTGTACTAAATGTAGCATTGAGACTCTAAAGAAACACACTGCCCTACAAAAGTTTTTTTTTTTTTTTTTTTTTTTTTTTTTTTCTCAGAGAAATATCAAGATCTTACAAGAGACAGGGGCCACTCCATCCCAGCTGACTAGAAGTTTCATATGAATGAAGCACAAACAAAAAAACTGTAATGAAAAAAAAAAAGGCCTGGGAAGAGCTGCCCCTCACATTCTGTATGTAGACGTTTTTGACAAAAATTCTATCAAGAGCTTTATTTACAACTGAACTCCACAGAGACTGTGAGCTTGAACAGGCACTGCTTATATGACTTTTTTTTTTTTTTTAACTTTTGATTAAAAGTTACATTTGCTGGTTTTTGTTTCATTCTTGTTTACACAACCTGATGTTAGTTCATTCAGTAATCAATGCCCTCCAAAAACAACACATTTAAATAGAACACACCTCTTACAACATGTCTTCAATTAGTAAATACATTTATCACACCAGTCCCTGTAGCACAGTTTTACAACACATTTTGTAAAAATGTATGAATTACACTGGAAATTTCATTAGTGTCACTGGACCTCCTTGCATACCAATAGTCCCAACGTTCTTGGTTTGGACAACAATAGTCAGAGCAATACATCTAGTACAGCTGGGTTTGTTTTCAAAGTATTCTAATGTAAAAAGCCAGTGTCACTGATGCAATTTTTGTTTACTGCTTTTAAAATTGTTCTCATACGTGTGCAATATTTCCAGATATCTAAAACTATTCAGCCCTTTAAAAAAAAAAAAACTACATACAACCATTGTAGAACAAACTACAACAAAAAATGTAAAAATTGACCATTTCCATCTTCTCCTCTTGTAACATTGTGTGCTGTGGTATAAAAACAGTACAAGCATCTACAATGGCATTTGAATATACTGATCCTAAAAAGTCAAAGGGCAATATCAGTAGTCCAGGCTATCATCCATCTTCTAGTGATGTATGTAATTTAGGTACCAACTGTTAACCACACCTACACAATTGTTGTGGAATTGAGAGGAATAGGGGAACTAGCAGAAAGTGCAAATATGAAGGTAGTTTTCTTTTAACTCCTTCAATACATAAATGGAGTCCTGACATGCAACTTTAGGCTTTTTTTTTACTGCTAATTTGCTTAGCCTGCACATTTAAGAATTCTCAATTAAAATGAAAAGGATCCAGGAAGCACGCTGCTGTAATGTTTTGATAAATCTGTATAGCTTTGCTTATTTTATTATTTTTTTTACTAACGACCATGACAGAAACATGTAAACTGTATGTGGTAATCATACTTAGGGCCTAAATGCCAGCAACATTGCCTTGTCCTTTTATCATTTTTAAAATTACTGTACACTGTATAATATGATCCCATTCTGCAGCCTTCATAGTTTTACACAATGTTTTCTCATTTCAGTACATGGACAGAACTAGTTCTGGTGTCACCTTAACAAAGGTCCCCTTCTGACAGGCAGAGGTGGAGCAACACCAAATCTCAACAAAGTGTTTTTCTAGAGAACACATCAAGGTGACAAGGTGTTTTAAAATTCTTTGTCTGCCATTTCATGTTGTAATTCCCATACCAGCATGTATAAAAAATAAATCACAAGAACTCTTGCTAAGGCCATTCTAATAAAAAAATGACAGTGTTACTTCCAACATTATGAAATGTTTCCAAAAACCAAATTCATCAACACTAAATACAACAAAATAGCCTTCATAAAATATAACTTTTCACCATTTACAATTCTGTAAAGGATATGTTCCCAGCACTTTTTAAGTATTGGAATATGTAGGAAAAATGCTAAATGGACAGTCATTTTTAATATATAAATTAATGTCAACTGGAGAGTTTTAACCCAAGTCCAGTCTCCACAAGAGCAAGATTTTAATTTTTTTTCTTAAAAAAATGGAAATAACACACATATCCTTTAGAATGTTTTAAAAAAAAGTTACCTTTATAAAACAGGGTATGTAATTAATAAAAAAAGAGAAAACCTTAAAAAAAACCTATACAGTGTACAAATTGCTTTCTACAAGGCAGGTGGTTCATTGAAAAGACCCTTGATTCTCTCATAGCATGCAGCTTCACAGGCATTCATATATATTTCACAGAGCTGCCAGTGAATAATACCCCCAGAACTATTGCTATAATAATTGTTGCCATGATTTTTGTTTTTCACTGCTTTTGTTCACTGCTTTTGTTTCCCTAAACAAGCATTACACGTTCTTGTCACACTAGGGGATCGCCAGGGGGCTCAGAGGCTGCAAAGCACTTAAGTTAATAAAGTCAGAACAGTGCACATAGAACGGGGTGGCTCGGTTTGAGAATAAGCATCTTGGTGAAGTAGGAGAGATGAGGCATGACTTGAGTCCCAAATGTTATTGCCTTTTGGAAAGGCCGGATATAGTATGTATAGCCACTTCAGTTGTTGTTTCCTTTATGGGAGCAATCACATGCATATCATTTGTAAACAGCTGCTACTATAGATGGCAAACAAGGTTTAGGAAGCTAACATGTACAGCCTGCATGCTAGATAGTAAAGTGTTATATTAACTTTTGTTGAAGTGATCATCTTAAGATGCAGTAATATGTAATGCCGTGTGCACTTCAAGCCTATGCATCCCATTAATAAGTCAGCAATGGCGCCCGCAAACAACACTGTCGGGAGTCTTTTTCACATGCTTCCATTACAGGCTTCTTACTTAGTAAGCCTTTAAATACCCTGAATCTAAATTAAATGATAACTGAACATAATTATTTGTGCATTTGGAACTGCTTAAAATTATGGAAACTGTACAGCCATTTTGTTTTTTTCTAATTCAGATTTCATCATCTTGTCGATTAGACTGCAGTGCTGGTACATAGTAGATTAAACTGTAATTGATGTATTGTTTAGCTTCATTATTCAAGGGTTCTCACATGCATACAGGATGCACATTAGTGTGTTTGTGATTGTAGCAAATGTATGAGAAGTCACTTGGCTTATTAAGGCAGTTGCTAAGGAAGCCATTTGGCATATATTGTAGTTGTCTAAATAAGTTTATACAATATGTTATAAAGAAGGGAAGATTGGGTTTTAACAAACCAGTATTGTATTCCAACACTCAATAATCTCTCCACAACCTTTTTTTTGTTTGTTTTTTAAATGAAATTTGCTGCTTGAACATTTCTTTTCCCCTGCACAGGGCATGGGTGCATCAGCTCAAACACCATATACTGCATATATAATACATTTCCTGAATATAAAGGATTCTAATTCTGAACAAGCTTCTCTGATTTGACTGGTTGATGACTGTACTCAAGTCAAGCCTGCTCTCCTATGATAATGAGCTTCTTCCAGGAATCATGCTTGCACCCCAGGTGGGAAGTTAAAAGAAGGAACCAGTTTGTCACAGTAGACAGATCAGTGACTTTGCAGCCTGTATTAGGCTATGGGTGCACACTTCACTACTATGCTGCAAAGTTTTTAAAAAATAAACAATTGTAATCACCTCCCTCCCCTCCCAGTATAAAAAAGAAACAACACCCCGTGTCCATCTCTTTGTACACAAAAAAGGACCTTATCACACTGCATAGAAAGCAGTACCCACTTTGGTCAATTAAAAAAAAAAATACAACAACAACAACAACAACAACAGCAACAACAATAACAACAACAAAATGAACGCATACAATATTGTCTATCTCCATACTAGCTTATGATAATCAATACAGCTATAAGCACTACCTACATAGGCAAAACTTGGTATTGCATAATTCTTATAAATCTGAAAACCCCCAAAATAGTAATTGGAAGATGGAAGAAAAAATGAAAGGTTATTAGAAAAAAAAAACACCAAAAATACTGAAAATAATGCTGGTTGATTATAAACTTTTAAACGGCAACTATACACAGCCATGATATGCATTATAAATGAGAGATAAAGTAGTAAATGTAGTTAAAAATCAATGATGTCACAATTTCATCCAGAGTACAAAATATTATTATTTTTTATCATAAAAATGTTAATTTTAAAAATGGTAATAAATGCAGCAAAAAACAAGTGTAGTGATGTCTCTTTTATATTCAAAGGCAAGGCACGTAATGTGGACTATATATTTTCGTGCAAATTAAGATTATTGGAAAGATTATTTTATATATATCTTGTTTTGAGATGCAGAGGCAAAGTAACTGCCATGCACACTGCTAGTGTTTGTGACCAAAGGGATCTACTGAATCACGAGTGTTCACTAAGCACCATGCAACTATTCAGCACCCTTTATGTCAGGCTAGGGTTGACTTGAGTGCAGAATTCTATTCTTTTTTTTTTTTTTTTACTTGAACAGCCTGCACTCTTAATTTTTTTTTTTTTTTTTGTAACCCGTAGCTTCATAAGCTAACGGACAAATTCATCTTTTTTTCTGCTTCTGTGATGCTGGATTCGTAAGCCATTTATACACAATATGTGTTTTTCACACTCCACTTTTTAATTCATAATAAATAAAGACTACCTCCAGGGGAGGGAACGGCTCATAAAAATATAAGTGCTGTTTTGTTCGTATTTATGATTTGTTTACACTGCCTATCAAGCACAGTTGAGTCTACATTTTTTAAATCATTTTCCCCTTGTAAATTAAGGATACAACTCTAAATTGTTTAAGTTTTTTTTTTTCTTACAAAACAAAAAAAAAATCCCAAACATTTTATTTCC
Organism: Acipenser ruthenus; assembly: GCF_902713425.1. Classification (NCBI taxonomy): domain Eukaryota; kingdom Metazoa; phylum Chordata; class Actinopteri; order Acipenseriformes; family Acipenseridae; genus Acipenser; species Acipenser ruthenus. The sequence goes on along the minus strand of NC_081190.1, from coordinate 74,092,383 downwards.
CTCAATTTAGAGTCTTAGGGCTGATCGACTATAGTTTCCCTTCAGTATTAAATTTAAAATTGCACTTGCCTCTTATATGCTTACATTTTTTTTAGGGAAATATCTAAATTCATGTTGCTCTCACTTATGCAAGAGGCAATTATCATTACCTTTAGGTATATTGTATTAGTAAACCTTTTAGCGTAGGTATTGACCTTTAACCTTAATCTAAATATAAGAACAAGACCAATAAGATTATAGGTTAAAGGTTAACTTTGACAGAACTGTGGCAAACTGAAGAAAAGCATCTGATTTTCAACTTTGTTGCTATGGAAATGTAGCGAATGGTTTGATTCATGGGCCTCTTCAGGTGACAGGCTATTTAATTTGAAAATAAACTACAATTCAGTTGCTTGCCAGTCAGCCTTTGATTTTTTTATGATTTAAATCAACTCAAACCCAGGATTATCTCTCTCAAAAGTTCATAAAGAAAAGAAAAAAACTATTAATAGAAACTAGCTTATCATGCAAACATTAAGGCATCTAAAGTTGTATCTAATATACAACAACAGTTACCTGGGGAGTTTTATTTATTTATTTTTTACGAAGGCTAGCTGGCAAGAGCACTTTAAACAACCTTTTAATATTTTTTCAATGCCCCCCTATTGAGACAATGGAGCCTGTATGAGTGCTGCTTGCTGCTCTGTAGTGTTTTTACTATTCTCAGTTCTGCTGGCTCTGCTTCCTTTCTTCTTTGTCTTCAGTTACTTGTTTCTGCTTGAAGGAAGGGTTCACCAATGATGTTTATGCTGTAATTCTGGACACTTGTTGGCAGAATCGGAGTCCCGTTCGACACTTGGAATGGAACTAAGCTCGCCCAGGTACCAGGACTGCAAAACAAAAAAAGGAAAATATAGGAATTAAAATGGTGAAGGCATTATACTGAATCTTTCTTTTATTCTCTTCATACTGCACAATAAATACCTTTATGTTACATGTAAATTACAGGTCACTTATAACAATAAATGATAAATCAGTTCAGAAGCTAATTCTAAAATGAATACAGTGATAAGTATATCTAGGCCCCATACACACCCCTGCTAAATAAATGTGCCAAGTAGTTTGGAAATAAGGAAGTTAATGGGGAGTGTGGTTTATCAATGGCAACAGAGTTGGTTATTTCTAAACCACATATACTCCGCAAAGCGGTATTACTGGATTACCATATCCTAATCTTACAGCACTATTGATTTCCCAACCGTACCTCTTTTTGTTTACCACTGATTAATTATTTAAGTAACAATGCAGAAACAGCTATGTGGTTTAGCAAGCCAAACTTAAATGGGCACATTATATATATATATATATATATATATATATATATATATATATATATATATATATATATATATATTGCTTTGAATATGTGAAATGGCACGAATAAATTAAATACAAAAATAAAATAAAAACATAAAAAAACAGTGTTCTCAACATGCAATTTGTGGTTCACCCCTAGAAACGAGCAACCATGAACATAACAAGCTGTTTTTAGAATGAATGATGGAGTCAAAACCACAGAGAGACACCAGATACATAATTATAGTTCAACAAAAGAAAGGTCAATAAGGGTAGTTCTAACATTTTACTACAACTCTTCAACCATAACTTTAAACACTCACTTGTATATAGTAGTACTAAAACTAATACAATTCAACACATGTTTGAAAATAAGTATTTTGTCTTAGTCCTACAGAAGAGATATTCATAATTGCATAGTAATGCCTTTCCATGGTGGAATTTAATGATAAGATGAAGGCCTACTGGAATTTTGATTGGTTGATTTCTCATACATGATTTCTAATAATGACCTACATTATAAGTGATTAGGTACCAGGAAACAGCAGTTTAAATGTTGTGCTTGAAAAATCCTTATACTGTATCTCCCCAATTAAAAACAGCAAAGAAACCAACAAATTCTATCACAGTCAAAACAGGACCAGAAATATAGTTGCCTACGCAAATAATAAGAATATATGGATTTTAAAGCACAGATTATTTCTGATGGTGTGTCATGTCTTTACGGAAGCTCACTTCTTTTAACAATGAACAAATAAGGAAAGCTTACCCTGTATATTTTTCAAACGAGCAACCAATCAAGAATGATTTCTGCGGATAGCCTTTTTTTCCAAATTCAGCAGGTTTTATAAAATACAGGCTGTACTTTAGATGAAGAGAACATTTTAATTCTATTACAGACCTATGTTCCTATATATCCTGATGTAACTATCACTATTTAATCATATCCTGATGTAACTATCACTATTATCTGCTGTATTATTGAATTGTGGTTTGTCACACTTGAACAAAAGTTATTGTATTACTTGTATTGTAACACTTGAAATGTATTTGCTTACGATTGTAAGTCGCCCTGGATAAGGGCGTCTGCTAAGAAATAAATAATAATAATAATAATAATAATAATAATAATAATAATAATGTTCCTAAATATTAAATGATATGTTTGCACATTCTTGAGTTAGCTAATATTTTCAAAACAATCCTTACTAGATTGATTCTATTAAGTACACTTTACTGCCAACTATTTTATGAAAATAAACCACCTACTTTTGATAAAGCATTTCCTATAAGGAATGCAAATAACCTCTAGCTATTGTGAATCCCGTTCATACAAAACCATGTATAAAACTGATTTATTTAAAATTGCTTTTAAAGCATTGTAAGGAAAGATAAACTGAACCATTCACCAAAGCAGGCAGCAGATTTAGCGTCCTTTCTTACGCGAAAGACATGAATAAATAAATAAATAAATAAATAAATAAATAAAAAGAAAGAAATCATTACTTTATGGATGAAATTTTATTATTGTATAACGTAATGTTGAGATTCTGTTTGAAACTAGATTTGTTTTGCTTTTAAACCAAAATGACTTTTAGTTTATGTAGCACTTCTGCTGCGTTTGCGTTCTCCACCCAAAATTCTCTAGTCTTTAAGTCAGATAACAAAGATTTACAGCCTGCAAAATGTGAACCAGGACAAAGAGCTTCACTGTGGGACGATACGCTGTCTCCTTTGCAAATTACGTTAGACAAGCCTGTTTTCAGATTTAAAGTCTGTGTTTGCACCCCATTTTTAATCAATAATGGGCAATTGCCGTGTCTTATTCATTGAATGCAAATGTAAGACAAAACTGTAATTGTTAATAAAAACTGCGGTTCAACAAAAATATACCCCCAGACAAGATCTGTGTTGTTTAGTTGCTTTTCTAGGACATTTGTGTTGAATAATTAGGCAGGCAAGAACCCCCCAGCTTCAATACCTGTGTAGCACAATCACTTCTTTCAGCTTCGTGATTATAGTGCATGCTCAATATTCTGTCAACTGGGTCTAACAGAAACAAAACTGCCTTTGTTTCAAGAGAGAGGTTTATTTAAAAAGGGAAAAGTAGTGAAAAGAAACTAACTGAACAACTATTGTATCCCACGTTCTGCAGTTGCAACATTTTTCTTAGAAGTAGAGGGTTAAACTATGCACCCTTTGGACTGGAACTCAGAAGCTAGGATGTGGAACACTGACTTTATTCTCTCACAACAAGCCTAAGCATTGGTAGCGCACAGGAGTCCTTAATGTAGTATTCTTCTCTACAAATTACTTTTTCAGTGGTGTTTTATAAAAAAAACCTTTAAAAACAGCTGTGTAAACGCATAGTTTCTGGAGGGAGAAGACAAAATGCAAAGTTTAAAGAAAAGCTCACAACAAGCTCAAACCAGAAAAAATGTGGTTGAATGCAGTCCCAACATGGTTAAAACCAGGGATTATGTCTATCAAATTTCTGGGCAGTGCTTCTCCTCCCCCCTCTCTTTTGCTCTCTCTTTCTGGCCTGCCAGAAATCATCTGACAGGAAATGAGAGATTAAGTTTATTCCCTACCTAACTGAACAAAGAACATACAGAGCAGACAAACGGTTTAGTGCAGAGCGGGAACTTTCCTAATCCTGCTGGAATCTGCAGGGTTGGTCAAATAGTGAGCTCAAGAGATAAAAAAGGTTGTTTCTTTACTTTGGGATTTTGTCAGTGGATCATCCCTCCTTTTTGTTCCATACTGGGTCCATACTGCCTCTTCCTTAAAGGTTAACTTAAAAGTATCCCCAAATAATCGTGAAGAAAATTGACTTTATTGATTGCTGGGGTCCATTGTTCCCCTTTTTCTAAGTCCCTAAAGTTCAAGTTCAATCTGGCATTACATCATGTCTGGTTTCCCTGGGTTACCAGACGGCTTGAGACGTGACCACCACTACAGAGAAAACAAACAACCTTCTTCACGCGTAAACCCCCCACTCCCCCACCCCCACCCTCTCACAAGCATGTCTCGAGTATGCAGCATGGTTAATTTAGGGATTAAGTTCCAAATTAGATTATCTAATGGCATTTTAATGGATTGCTGACCCATTTCCTGTGGAATGGCAGCATGCAAGTCTGGCTGCAATTCAATTAAGGTCTAAGAAAGAGCTCACGAGACACTTGACTTGATGAGAAAAAGGAAAATGTTTAATTTTATTAACATATCAAAGAAACTATAGCTCCACTTTTGACTCATATTTCCCGAAATGTGCTATAAATAAATACATATGCTCAGAAATGTTTTTTTTTTTTTTTTATCATGTCTGCATCTACACCCCATTTAAGTGGAAGGAATATCCAAGTTCATTACATTAGCCTGGTTAGTTTACAACAGATTAGTTCAAGTTTTGTCTAAAAAAAAAAAAAAAAAAACATAATCAAAACACATCTGCAGGAAAATCTGAGAGTAAAGCTGGCATCCACTTTAAAAAAACAAATCTTAAACTTTTTTTTTAAAATACATTTTGGAAGATGACTAGAAAAGGACTCCTAAGGGATGCTCAATTTTCAAACATGCTGAACGTAACCAAAACAATGAATGATTTCCAGCTTCATAGTAAAGTAGCACATTAAAGTCAGGTCTATGTGTTACTTTTATACTTAGATCCAAAGGAAAGAAAGTGAATGCTTGATTGTGGAAAGTAAGTATATTATTTAACTGATCTACTAATGATACTGTAACCTATTGTTTATTCTAACATGACATTTAGCTTCAATGAAGAAAAGGTAAAAAGCATTGCTTTATTTATTTTTTTAAAAAAAATTACTTTAAAAAAAAAAAAAATTTACTTTACCCCCAGAAAGCAACAGCAATAGGAGGTAAGGAGGTACAAAAAAGGAGCTTTTTAAAAATTTAAAAAAAGATCAGTCCACTATGCTAAAGGCTGCAAAGGAAACTTAGCACTATGAGAATAAACCTCTCCCTAGGAATCCTGCAAGACCAGCTGCTGTACAGTACGCTTATATGTCAAGATAACAAACTGAAGGCAGGAAATGCTGACCTAGTACTTTTGCCAAGATTTTCTTATTGAAAAATAAAAGAGAATGTTAACTCTTGGAGAGCAGTTTTAGGACTGCTGCTGAATATCCCCAGTCTCTTAAATGCTTACCGCAAGCCTGAAACATTTAAAGGAATAAACAGGTAGATATAAAAGTAAACTAAACTTATAGTAATTTAAACTTTATTGAAATTTCATGCAGCTTACATGTAATATGATTAACTTGTTTGGGCCTGGAAAAAAAAAAAAAAAGATTAAAAATGAAACCCCTTTTTGTGATATTCTGTTAAAACAAGGTATCCTGACTTTATTCTAAGTTATTTAAAAACTTGTATGTTCTTATTATTACACTACCAGGCCCCCACGAAGCAGATCCTTGCAAGTTTACGTCATACAATGTATTTATAAGTGCCGAAAGACATGTAATTTCCGTATTCAATGCAAAGTGAGAATTGTTTTTTTTACTGGATCTCATTTTTGGAATCTAATCCACAACAGAATGTTTGGACGAATTGCACTGTTCCAATCCATGCCATGTTGCTAAGCAAATGTTGAGCTTGACGCAAGTTAGGCAATTCCCTGCATTCAGCAGTTTAATATAGGTTTACTTTATTTTCCATAAATTGTATTTCTTTCATTACCACATGTGCTGTGTTTCATTAAGTCATGATGATGGTCGGTTCTCCCGGCTATTCAGACATTCTCGTTGGTGGAATACTCACAGTACTACATGAAAGTTCATGTAGTCTCCTCCATTTATACATGCAGTTTCAAATCTCCAGCTTTTAATCTTTAATAAAGCTTGGACTATGCAATGAAATTTCACATCTCTCTTAATTGAATGGCCTCCATACCAAGCGGACTTTGGGTTCAATCTTTAGAAATAAAGTCTTCCTGTTCCTTCAATGCTTTAAATAAATGTTAAGCAACAAAACCTTGTTCAAAAAATGATAACTGAGCATTCATTTTCTTGTTCTTTTGGTTTGTGCAAAAGTAAGTTTTGGTTTCCATTTAACTTGCTAATCTAAGAACAAGTGAGAAAAACATTTGCTCTAGCAATGGTGTCTCACACAGTAATAATCAGACAACAAGCAAAACTATATCTAAAGAAATAATTATTGTGCAGTAAAATAAGCATGATTCGTTTCACTCTTATTGCATAAAGTCCTGATTTCCTCACTGGAGTGGGCCTCAAACAGATGTTTTATGTATGCTTTCCTTTCAGTGACACAAGTATGTTTGCCCTAGCCAGCTGAGGCCTTCCTCTTGGTTTACATTAAAATTGAAGTTTAAACATAACAGAGAAGGGAAAAACTGCACAGGTTAACCCTTAGTGACCTGGTATTCTTTTAAGCAAAGCCAATTGCCATTCTAGTCTTTTCAATGACTTATGCTGTTTCATTCCCAAAAACCAAGATCAGCAGATAAGGTGAGAAGTTGACCAACCACATCCAAATAATAAAGAGTAACAAACAAAGTCATATTTACTGACAGCTGTCAAGTCCGATTGTCAGCCTCTGTTGCAGCTGTTTAAATGCTGTACAGCCAGTGTCTGTTCTCCATTAATTCTACAGTGGGGCATCATAATTTTATCATTATCTAACCATGAACACTGGAACCTTTCTGTGCACCTGTGATAATCTCACCATGAGAAAAAAAGTCTATTGTCAAATTACATACTTTAAAAGTACCTGTTTCAATGAAATGATTATATATATATTTCTTCAGGAGCCTGAATCAAGACAAAGACAGGTGTTTGCATGCAAGTGTTTTTTTTTTTTTTTTTAATCTATTGGTTCTGTTATTTTTGTCTTACAACGTACATTGTTTATTACTTTTCATTATTGATGAAAACATGTTAAAACACAAACACGTTGTAAAATGGTGCTGGAAAGTATACTAGTAAAAAGAAAAGGTGAAGAAGAAAACATTACAAGCATCAACATGAGAGGTGGAATCCTCAGCACAGGTGCTAGAAACTGCATTTGACATCAATAATTTGGCATCCCTGGCATTTCTTCAGTATGACTCAAATAATACTCTGTTGAACTTTGTAAAGAGGGTTAAGTGCATATTCGGATGATAATATACATACTTGGTAAATTTTTGAAATACATCCAATTGGGGCCAGCAAAAGCAGATACAGCGTGTAATTTATAGATGTAGCAGAGATTTGGAAATAATTAAAATGTTACCTTTGCCAAGTAATTCCCAATGTATCCTCACTGGCACTGGGGTATAAATGCCTGCCGTTTGGATTCATGGTCCAGTCACAAATCCTCAGCTGTCAATTGAAACCTAGCAGTCAGATATGGGTCGAGGAGAACTATACTTTTTTTTTAAAATCAAGCATGCAAATGTATTGTTTTGTTTAATACAAAATCCTTATTATGTTGTATGTAAAGATTGTTTTCTAATTTGCATTAACATTACTATAATTCAATAACATCACACTGGTTTGTATTGTTAAACTTTTAAAATAATGTATATTATATGGAGCATGCATTCACATTAGTAATTATTAACTGACCTGAAACAAAAGAAGTGTTAGTGCACAAAAGTCAAGTTAAAATAAATCGTTCAAGGCTATTTGTTTCTGCCTGGTAATTATGTTAAATCATGCTTTTTTGTAACTGTAGACATGCATCTTGTGAAAAATCATTTATTAGTTCTGTTAGAATACTAAATGTCATCCAAACTGCTGCCACAGCCTTACATCAAAGATGCTGACTATCTTGTTAATCTTATTATTTGCATCAATATTTTTGTGCATTTTTAAAAAGGCACTGCAGCTTCATGACAAGGATCTATTTGCAACCATGAGAAATCCTCCCAGCTATGAATCATGTATACACTCTTCCTCAGAAATGTTCCTGTAACTCTATACAGCTCTGTTTATTTAACAGCTGACCCAGAGTTAGCAGATGTGTGGAAAAGATGTATTATTTATGTTTCATGTTTAAAGAAAGCAAGTGTATCTCTTACTTTTAGCCTGGCACAGTTGCTCAACAGATCTCAATGCGTCTTAGGGGTTGAATTATCTCCCTGTTCAATGGTGACATTCAATCAAACTACACAAAGGCACTTTTTAAAAATAAAAGCTTATCGATTGTTAGCAACACTTTTTGTTTCTGCAGTGGCATAACTGCGACATGTCCACCTATGTTTGGAAGTTTGATTAAATATCATCATGAAGAAATACGGATCGTAAAGCAGCGCTTTTGTTTTGACCAAACCGACCCCAGAGTGCGGTGGCAGTCAATTAAAACCTGTAGTTAAAGTTATGGACTACAATCACGCAAAGCAGGGGGTTGGCTTTGTTCCGTGATGGGGTCAGTGTTTATAAAAGATTCTTTACCCCCAGGGGTGCAAGTTATGTATCTTTTTCTATGATACGGCAATGCAATAAACTGAAAGAAAAAAATATAAAACAAAAGAAATGCTGGATTCCCACTGTATTCAAAAATCAACACCTAAAACCAGATGGGAAACACCTACAGACTACGTTCAAATACAGTCAATCACACAGTCTGGGGTGAAGCTTAGATCAGAGTTTTTTTGCAAGTGTTCTTTTAAATTGCAGAGCAAACTGAGTGGTGCCATTGGCAGATCCCAGCTTCAGTTAAACCAAGAGGGTAACACTCCTTGCAGGGAAACTGTTTATAAAGAACAGTCCAGTACGCTATCATATTGAGCTATCACCCATTCTTCACCAGACTACTACCAGGAATATGTGTTTGTATTGGAGCTGAATGCAGTTTTACATGCTTTCATAGTGCAGCGTTAACAAAAAAAACAGGCTCGTAAAAAAATGTGGTGTATTACTGTAGTTCATGTGGGTTGGAAAAAGTGGAAAAATAACAAAAGGAAGGAACACCAGTCCCAGTTTGAAACAGTTTGCTGCAATGAATAGTTCTCAGCTCAGAATCTTTACCTTGTTTTTATCCAGAAATGTCAGTAAGACCTGCTGTACAAAAAGATCTAAACCAGATGAGAACAGTGCAGGGATGGGGAAACAGGCAACAACATTTCTACCAGCTCTCCAGCTTTCAGTACTTCAGATGAACTACGTAGGCACATCTGTACAGCAGGGGTGTGTGAATACAGACAAGAATAAAATAAAACACAGAACCCACATTTATCACTGCAAGTGACAACAGGGTTATGAACTTCCAGACTAAAGTCTGATTTAGTCAGTAAAAGAAAACCCATTGATATTTTCAAAGCTCAATGAGATTTATATTTTGCAATGTGCATTAATAAATTACTGTTACACAATACAACTATGCCTGACTTGGAGTGGTTTCCTAGGAAGAGCACAATCGGAGCCACAGATCATAATATTCTAAGGATTGCAAATGTTTTATTGGTACAGTATTTCAGCAGTAATTCAGACGTTTATTTACTCAACTCTCACAGAGATTAAGTATCACCTTAAAGTATGCAGGTATTACTATTGCATAAATTGGTCATATTACATTGTACTTCTACTGTATGCTGTGTATGTGTCAAAGTGAACAAAAGGGTCCTCGTAAAAAAAATCTTATCTTATATGAAATAGTAGTTCTCAACAGTTAGAAAAATATTTAATTAAATAAATACTGTGTCCTAGGTTTATTTTGTTTGCATATGGAATAGTGTGTGTGTGGGGGAGGGGGGGGGGGGGGTCGGGCATTACAGGAAGAAGCCAGTACATTCCAACATTTGCATACTGTTAATGTTTTGACTGAAACTTCCTCTAATTGCATCTCCTCTGCAGCTGGAACATGTGAAAGGTGACCTCTTGTCCATTTCCATACCTCTGTAGTGGTCATGTGATTTGCATTCACATCAAGCTGCCATTTATGATATGAGACACAATAAGAACAGCCCGTGCTGAGAGCCTACTTCCTGACTGGACTGTCAAGCGTCTATTTATATTCCTTTCAGTCCATCAACTATCCAGAATCCCTCATGAGGTTTAAAGTTTTACAAAAGGGTAGTAATTAAAACTATAACTATTCAGTACTTTTGTACAGAAAGCAAATTAGGCTGCTATACAAAGTACATCACAAAGCCTTCAACTAAAAGAGATGGAACTCTCCACAGAAACATTACGCAGTGCTTTAGCGCTGGATAACCGGATATCCACTTACATCAATGGGAGTTTTACACAGTGCAATTGTTTTTCTTTATATGCACTGCAAAAGGCAATAACATAGCTGTTTAATTGTATCCATTGCTACTGTAGTGTTATTTTCAAAGCTTTTGTTTTAAGAGTAATTGGCAAAATAAAATTGGATAAAGTAAACTCAAAAGTCTAATTTAAGAGCTTTAACATATATTCTTACTGTATGGTTCTTTTTAAATAATAAAATTGTGCAAATAACAAAAAAATGTTTTCATACTAGAAAGCAGTTCTTCAGATTAATAACAAAATAGGGCTTTTTATAGTTCATGTAGATCACCTATTTGGAATTAACATCAGTCTGTCCATTTGCTCTACAAGAGATGCAAAAAGCACCAGTTTGTAATGTGTGCCCCGTTATGGCATTTAGTGGCAAGCATCATAAACAGCCTCACGCCCAAATACACAGACCGCAGTAAGTGGAGTGTGCAGAGTTCATACTGTTGTGTTACTTGCTGCCAAAAGTTTCAAAAGGTTCTGCAGTTACTCAGTCTACAGCCCAGTGCCAGTTCACACATGCTGCCATCTTCATATTATAAAACCACAGATACACTCTTGCCAAGCCAATAGTTTCTTCACACATTTCTTCTCTTAAAAAAAGGATTGAAAGTAACAGTTGTAACAGACAAGACAAAACAGCAATTTTCTCCTTGTTTTTAATGAATTTACCATCTGTTACATTCTGTTTGTAGCAATATTTTGAGGTATTAGGGCTACGGCTGGGATTTTGTCACAGAAATTTGTACTAAAAAACATGAAGCAGTCATGGTAAATTTGGTCAAAATTACGAAGGGGGAAATGGTGTGCGACGTCACGGGGATGAAAATTCAAATTCACTTTTTTTTTTTTTTTTTTAAATACAATATACCTACATAAGAATAAAATAAAAGTAGGAAACAATGAAAATTCATCTAAGTACATCAGGTTCAAGTTTTAATCCTGTAAATCAGTACACTTCACAGCGTATACAACTATAAACAAAAATGTTCACTTAACCCCATTTGGTGGGTTTTCTATAGGACAGCTCACAAACTGTAGGTTTTACATACCTTTACATATTATTCTGATACGTGTTGTATTGAGATGTTTGATGCCTTTAGGAGCGCCGGTCATCCCCATGTACATCTTTGTATGCAGAAGATTATCTTTCTGCATCAACGCTATTTACTAGTACTGTCAAGTACCTGACAACAATTACAGCAAGAGGTCCACAACTGGTAAACGTCGCATTTCATTTCACTGACAATTTCATAGTAAGCACAGTATTCATGCTGTGCTACACAGTTGTCTTCAAACAGTGGAATGACCTCAAACGCTTGTTTCTCAGCTATGCTAAGATACTTCACGTTATTTGGGACCCGACAGGCATTGAAAAATGCAGCTGCAGGTTGACAAAATCGGGCAGTAGAGTTGCACTGCATGTATGTTTCAATTCAAGTAGTGTTGGTGAAGTTCAATGTTCTCTACTAAAATCACGGACACCAACAAAAATCATGGAATCCGTGACCACTGTGACTTATGGTAGACCAATTCTTTCTATGTCAGTCATTTTAATTAAGGATTGGATACCACAGATGCAGGCATAGGCAGATTATCAGTCACTAGTTAACATAAAGACAAATAATACTTAATCGTTTTTAAGTCTAAAAAGAAGAATTACCAAAGCTGGAAGATAAACATACCACAAAGACAGCTGATAAGCTTTCCTTATGGTACTGTACTTCCAAGTCTCAGTTGATAGGTTAGAAAGCTTAAGCAGATGCCTCCACTCTGGAACATGCTGCCTAGTGTTTTTTACTATCCAAACTCCACTACCTATACAAAGTCCAGCTTTATGATAATCAGTCTTGTTTTGTTAGCAATGAATTGCTTCTTATTTAATCTATCAAAAGGTTATTTGAATGTTTTTGATAACTTTAGACATCTACTAAACCCTTTCATATTCAGAACTTTAACTTTCCTTAATTTCTTACATGCCTTTCTATTCCACTACAATAAAGTTCCATCTTTTTTATACACCAGAGATATTTTTGGGGCATACCACATATCCTCAAATTAATACTGCAGCGTGAAATTAAAATTGCCAAAAAGAGCTGTGGCTTTAATTCAAGGGGAACGATTATTCGAGGGCTGCGTTTATTGGATGTACGGCTTTTGAGGGTTGCAACCTTTTTTGACGGTGGGATTTACTGGATGTAAATATTGGATCCAAGCGAAGAGGATCTAACCATGCATTCAGACCAGGAAAGTGAAGAGGAAGACAATGATACAGAAGAAGATGCATACTGTACCACCATAGGTCACAGCTCATGTTAACATCTGTATTCCATTCCATGTTTATGTTCTGAAGAGCTTGTGCTACTATGTGCATCGCTCCATAGTATAGTTGATCAGGAGATTCAATTCACAACTGAAATCAAGCCTTTTTGTTTAGTATTAAAGCACTTTAAGCAGGTACTTTAACCAGTTCTCACTTTACACTTCAGATTTCCGATGAATACATTTTGCATTATTTGCATTAAATAGTACAGGCAAACTTAGTGTTACCATGCTTTAAAACTTAAGTTTATCTGGTTCAATTCTAGTGACCTGAATTGGCATAGATGTTCAGATCTTACTGGATTCTGTAGATTATATTAAAAAATCTTAGGTTAGATCAATGAGTAGTCATGTAAGCAGGAAGTTAAAGAAGGTCCTCCTAAGTTTTAAAAATGTTGTCTGTGTTAAGTTTATATTTGACCAACACTGTGAGGGTTTTGAGAAATATTGTCCAGCTGTACTTAATAATAAACGTGTTTTTTTTTTTTTTTGCATCTAAAGCTTTTAACTAAACCGTAATTTATACACACTATACTTTATCCCCCTTTATGAACAAAAGGCACTCAGCGCCAGTGTAAGAATGGATATGTCAATACCCAGGGAAATAAATCTTAAGAAAACACTGAAGCAATAAAGGAAAGAATGCATTGGTGACATTATTTATTCCTCCCAGTCACTCTATATAAAAGCATACAGTCAATGTCTAAGTAAACTCCCCATTGCGCAAATCATGCTTTCTAATTCCAAGAAACTCTTGACTAATATAAAAATGATTAATGGTCTTTTTACATTTAGTCAATTTCCCGCTTTTTCATCCAGAGTCTTCTAGTTAAAAAAATAGAATAAAATAAGAGCACCTCTCCCTTGGGGAATTTCCTTTCTCATAACCTTTTATAAAAAATAAAGCACACTAAATCAATCATATTTTATTATTTTTTGGGGGATGTACACATAGACAGCATTTTTCATTTGGCTTTCTGAAACATCCTGTATGTACAAATGTATAATACATATCCTAAGATACTGCATGTTTGAAACTATGACTGTACTTTTGAAATAAGATGTGTTATTATCATGAAAATTCAGATCCAAGCACATCCAAGATCTGTCAGATGCCCCGACTTATAACTACGTTTTATCACAATTAAATAAGCCGTCCTCTACATGTAAGACAGACAGACAGACACCTTGTTATATACCCAGATTCTCTGGAACTCTGCCTATTCTTATGTTATTATATTGTCTGAAAGGATAGATAAGTACCATTTCATTTGATATCTTAAGTACAGTTTGAGTCAAATCTATTTTATAGCTAAGCACTTCACAAACAAGCTTTCTTTTCAGTTTCTTGACAAGGTTGATATTTTTAAAACACAATCTGTTACCATTAAATATTTAATTGTTTAGCAATTGAACCTGACACAAATGGATTTACAAGATATAATAGCCTAGATAATCTAGAGTATTAATTAGCCTTCTTCTGATGGGGAGAAAGTAGTTCCTTATCAATGAACTGGTCACCAGAGGGAAAAATGAAATATTACCCTGAGGTCTAGGATTAGGCACTGTGTAATAAGTTCTTATTGGGCCATAATCATAGTATTATTGATAAAGGCATCACAAAATATTCTACTCTAGTTACTGGGGTCTTTTTGTAATGATATTAACATCAGCACATCTTGATACTGCCATTATAAAACTTGCAAACCTGCTCTATAGCATCTAGCATATTTATATTGTCTTTTCTTTTTAGAATTTAAAAACTATAGACATACCACATGCAACTGGAACATCTACTAATCAGTATTTCTAACAAGCTACACATTTTACCATACCCTACCTCATATAGTACAATGAAGAAAAATAACTTATAATTACATTGTGGAGAGATGGGACTGAAAAACCACCAATTATTATTTTGTATTTACACAGCCATGTGCAGATGTAATCAATTAGTACTCACTGAAAAAACTGGCACAGCATCAGCCCACAGTATTTAGAAACATGCCTTTTCGTTTACTTTGCACAACACTTTATGCTTTGTGGCTCTCTTACACTACACACCAGAACCCGGGGCTGTGCAACACATCGCCAAGTTCCATATGAGAAACTTGACATATACAAAAGGAAAATAATGAATTTAAGAGTACTCATGCAAAACTTGAAAACCAAACAGTTGAGGCTACTTTGCTGGCACTTGTTCAAAACAAATTCTGATAAGTTAAGCGTTTACTATCCTTTGATCTCCATTTTATATACTAATTATTGTTATAGCTTCTAAAGTATTAGGGGTAACATTACATATGGTCTTCTGTTTTCTACTTTTCTCTGCATCAGTTAACCAGATGGAAAGTTTCCTCAAAGAAATGCTGTTTAATTTGCAGAGAGAGAGCGGGAAAGAGAGAGGCAAACACATTTATATTTTGCCCTCATGTAAATGTATTCGGAATGCAATTCTCTAAAGAAAGTCACACAAATCATTAATAAAAAGTAAAAAAAAAAAAAAAAAGGTCCTTGCGACCAGCTTTACATGAAGGCCAGCTCACAGTTAACTACTTTACATTTAGAGACAGATGAAATAACACTAAAGATATAATATAGTACTATAGATACATCTGTATACAAGGCATGCCATTTAATCCTAAATGAAGCGCTCTATACAGTATTTCAGCTTGATCAATTTTCACTTAAAATACTATTTAGCAGCAAGTGCAAGGGAAAATGTACATTTCCTTAAAAGGAATAAAACATTTACGATATACAAGTAGAAAAATACTTCTCCAACCTGCAACTGTAGATAGGTTAAAAGATTGCATTGCACTTGTTGCTAAATAATCACCCAGCCTAAAAACCATGCATACAATCTGCTTTTATCTTACAAACTTTGGGTACAGCTGGGATAGTTAAAAAACATAAAGACTTGTCTGTCCATAGAAACAGGTTGTCTGGTGCCCCTGGCTGCAGGTGAGTGCCTCAGACAACCAGATCTGAAAACCCCAGCAAAACCTGTTAAATTACTGCTTGGTATTCTTTAAGTATTGTTAAGAGCGCTTGTAACTTCATCTAAAATTCTGCACTTTCTGTGCAGTATATTTTTAACTGTAACATAAACCTGGTCACACAATTAGACACTAGTGAAGATTGATGTACTGAAGATGCATTGGTTAATCAAAAGCTAAGATCCCTTGGGATGGAAGACTACACCTGAAGAGGTATTCATTAAACATAAGGCTTTCTGACCACAGCTGTTACTGAAACTAAAGGTATGCAGGTACCAGTAACAATGGTGAAGAGCTGTCCCTTTGCATGTAACATAAACTGTGGCTTAGAGTAAAGTTGCACACTGTTGGGATACTACATATGAATGGAAAGTGCTGCATGCTCACCTGTTGCTGGTGTAAGAAGGCTGGGTCCCTTGAGCTTAGTCCCACGAATCTGTTTGAAGTGGGTGTGCCTGGGGCTGTGTAGGCTAGTAAAGGCATAAAACAAGTAGTCAGTTTAAAAAACACATCTAGAATATATGCTATAAAACACTGCCAACCAAATTTAAAAATTGCGACAAATTATTATTTCTTTTTTGAAGACACAAACACCCAGGACTATATTTAGAATAAATATGTCATAAACAGCATGTTGTGAACAGGGAGAAACTGGGCTCAGAACTGCAGCAGGAATCCTTCACTTCAGTTTTGTGGATCTGATGTATAATGTTTAAAATAGCACTTATATGTAATCATTCATAAAGATGTGGGCAGACTTTGTATGAATGATTTGAGAAATGCCTTTGAATCTGTCATTAAAATGAAATCTTATTCATTGTTCAAATAAGCCAATCATTACAAAGCCCTCTGTTTTTATTGCTTTGTACTTAATCTCTGTGCATTTGAATTGATGATGATGGTGTCATATACAGTATTAAATGTCTTTGGAATATAAAGATTCCTGTTTTGCTTTACAACACCGGCACAAACTACATTTTCTAAGGTGGTGTGTCTGATTTACATACATTAAAATAAATGTTTTATAAATATGTTCAATCTTGGTCAGAAAGTAAAAGTGATCAAAGGTTTAACACCCTCAGCAGAAAGAGAACAAAAATCAAATCAAAGGACACCATTTGCCCTGTGTTGTGAGTCCCTGTTTTAATACAGTATCTCAGCAGTGAATGGTGGTCATATCAAGCAGTAACACTTTTTGGCCTTGGCTACAGTGGAGTCTATTCAAATGATCTAAACACTGGAGGGTCTAAAAAAACGGTGTCCCTTAAATCACAAAAAGAGCCATTTTTTATTGGTTTTGCGCCCTTTGATTTTCAATGTCTCTAAACCAGATTTAATAATAAGATTAATTGTCTTCAGATCAAAGCGTTTCTGGGTCAACAGCTTAAAAAATAACTTTGCCACCATACTAGCAGTTAAGAACATGTGTATGCAGAGAGCAGTTTTGTTCTGATTGACTGCTGTGACATTCTGCATGACTGCCTCAGTGACTGTCTGGGAGACTCTGGAGGAGTCAACTAGTGTTGAGAAGAGACGTAGGCAGCGCGTTTGGAGGAATACAAAATAAAGGTGCAAAGTGTGATTATTATTTGATGAAAGTATCCTGGAATTTGTTTGGCTATCTTTATGAGTGACAGCACATGATTTTAAGAGTAATTGATAGGAAAATAAATGAATCAAAATGATAGTGAAGTATGACTAATGCATCTTTTCTGCGCAACAGGAACTCAGAAGACATTGACAGAGCTCTATTTTGACACTTCCAAACGTCTATGGCCTTTTCTATGGCAAAAAGCGAATGAAGAGCAAGGCCTCTAGTACTCTATATAAGGAACAGCTGAGTTCCTGGTGGTCTGGCAGGAGTACTTACTGGCTGTGGTGGGTGAAGCTGCCTCACCTTCTGTCGATGTAGTGATGGGTTTAGTGTCTGGCATGGACAAGGTGACGGGTCGCACTGAGCCATGGTGTGGAGACGGTGCCAAAACCGGGGTGAAGTGGCCTGGCACTTTCCCCACAACTTGACCACTGCTAGGCTGCAAAAAAAGAAAACACAAAGGTGTTGAGAAAAAAACAAGCAACCATTAACATGTCAAACATAAATAAGTAAAAAAAAAAAAACAGCAAAATATTCCTATTCAGTGCAGATCTAAACATTGCTGTCTGCTAAATCAGTAAGAAAGACCATGCTGTTTTAATTTTTATTTTGTTTTGCAAACAGATGTTTAATTTACATTTATTCGTGGCACATCATTGATATTACCTCAGTGGTAGTATTTAGATCCGCCACAGTGCTGGATCTATTGAATAGACCCATTTTACATGTGGTGAGTGTTATATTTTGATAAAATATATTTTACAATACTTTTTATTTTAAATAAATTCACAAATAATGAGGATTTAACCCTTTGCTGCCTAGTGTCTAATATATTTGACATTGAGAAAATAGGTGTTAAATAGGTATGGAAACATATCCTGGAAAGTAAAGGGTTAAAACAAAAACATTAATTACAATTACAATTCCAGTAGATATCAGATAAATTACAAAAGGCAATGTCATTTTTATTACAGTGTAAAGCTGGTTTAATTAATCAGTTATTCTACTTGGAATGTATTAGAATATATACCAAATAAGGCAGTCACTAAAACGGCATTTTCTGTGTGCACATCTGGTACCGTGTATAGACCAAATGCCACCTGGTAGCCAAATTAGAAGTGACAATTGAAAAGAAGTTCAACAAAAAAAATACATTCTCTGATACTTTAAACAATATTAGCCATACATTTTCAGGGTTCAGATCTCAAAGAGGTCTTTAACAAGAACTGTATCCACTAGGTTCCCTAATGTGAATAGAATGTTTAATTAGTCTGTAATGTAATCTGTGTTAAAGAAAGGATAAAAAACAGGTTGGCATCTGTCCTCAAGATCGTAGACAACATGCTTGTTACTTGCCAAGTCTTTCCCAGTATAAATTAATTAAATCATAAAGTATTGTAACTGCTGCATTGAGCTCATTTTAAAGGACATAATTTAATTCTGTTGATTTTTTTTTCTAAATAGCTTTTAAATTTGAGTAAGAAAAATAAGATAATATAGGATGTGGAAATGGAACCATGGAAATCGAACAGAAAATTCCCTTTTCATGCTTAAACGTAGTGACATAAAAATAAATCTAGGCCTAAAACAGTAACATACAAGTTCCTACATCCTGCTGTCATTACCTACACATCATTTACAAATGGGTCGCTATTTTGTAGTCTCCACAACAAGCGCAGAAAAAGACGTTCACAATAAAGTAATAGGCATTTAACTAAACAAAGAGGAGAAGGATCAACACCATTACAAGTATTGTTGACATCAATTGCACGTGTCTTGGTTTTCTTTATGATTTGTTTTCTAATGTATCCTATTGGTTTTGGATAGGTAATGTATTTGTTGGCTGTTAGATTACATATTGTTCTTTTTATAGCCTCTTTTTGTAACAATTTTCAAGAAACTACTTCAGAAAATCTATCATTCACTCTTCTTGGTCCTTGATTCCATTGGTCCAAGTCCACACCAACAGAAGCATCAATCTGTGTACCATCTTTCCACTGATGGTGTTCCCACACCAGAGAAGGTGCAGACAGGAATTAGACCTAGTAATAAGTGGCATTTGTACGCTGCAATACATGAGTGGACTGATGTCATAAGAATCCATTTTTCGGTCCACGAGGTTGATGATTGTGATCTTGTTATGAATGTCCTCTTGCCTTGTGTGGTAATTTCTAGTTTGAACAGAACCTTATCTACAGTAGAAATTTGGGATTTTGGCTTGTTCTACAAATTCAATAGAATAGATTTATAACAAAATGTGAAACCTGATGACCATGCCACAAGGCATAATGCCACAAAGGTCCTGAGGTCACTACAAGTTTTTTATACTAACCAGACCAGTAGTTGTTTGAGAGTACTGTAGTGATTCTGGATACTCAACACTTGGATTTCCATGGTGACTGTCAATAGGGTTGACCCAGCTGTATCTGTAAAACTAATATATTATTTGGTGCTGTTGTTACAGAAACATTTTAAACAATCCTGTAGGTGATGTTTTAGGAATACTAGGAGGCCTAGTTTTTTTTTTGAACCAGCTCACCTTATAATAACTCCCTTTTTTAATGAATTCTATAATCTAACACAAGATTAAACTGCATATATTTTGGTATTTATTTTATCAACAGTTTCATTATGTTTCAGGCAGGTTAGAAGAAAAGGCATGTCCAAAATTGCCCTTGAATTATGAAATTGTCCACAATAAAGACATGTTTGCCCCTGAGGAACAGTCTGAAGTATTTTCAATAACTTAATTGAAACAGGGGTAATGTACTGTTGTAAACTAAGTAAGAATTTGCACAGTGAATTTATGTAATTAGTTTTATTTGATTAAAAGCCGTTACTGTTGTACTCTTGAATGACTTAAACAAGGCGCAAATTAAAAAAAATATAGCTGAGACTGCAACAAAAGGAAACAAACAGTTAATCAATTCTAATAACGTTTAGCTCAGATCTTTAGATTTGTATTTTTGTTAAAGTCAGTTCCAACTGCAAAAACTTCCATTTCAATGTGGCTGGATTTTAAACAAAAGATCATGTTGCTCCAGAGAAAGCCAATGTTTCTAATTTAAAACATTTTTCATCAACTTGCACCACATACAGTTTCCATATTTAAAAGCTAGCCTGTAATTTATATTTAACTATAACCTACAGAATGATTACATGGCACTTTCTTTGTGCTTTGTGGTAACCCTGCCTTCTGAATCACTGGTTTTGATACCATAACAATCCTATCTTTCCCACAGCTTTTTCTAAAAAGGAACACTCACGTTTCTCCCTCCTTAGAAGACATAACCCCAGAAAATGCCAAATATGTCAGCACCGAAAACTAAAACAGGCATGGGAACCGCCTCAAAAATAACTATATAAAATCAGAAAGAAAAATAAATTAATACCAACAAAGTAATTGTGTAAACCTTCGCTAACTTGTGTGATGTATTAAATGAATACTGTGCAATACGCTCATTATACACTAAACGTATGTTCAATCTTGTGGTTTTAAAAAACCATTAAACAGTGAAATAGGCCCTGTACTGAATATTAAAGGGTTTACATTATTCAACAGGCAATATAAATACATGGAAAATGCTTTTTTTTTAATTAACTAGATGCAGCACTTCTAAAATAATCCAGAAAGATTTTACATGAACCTTTCTGCGTCATGAATTAACCTGGTTATCATTACCATGCTTTTGTACATCAGTGATGTTTCCTTGCTGAGACTGCAGTTTCTTTCAGCAGCTGTATGAAAGTGCTAGTGAAAGCAAGGGGACCAAACCAAATTAAGAATAGGAGCCCTATCCTTATCAATCAGACACAGCTTTGACAGATGAAGGTTTTATTGACCCATCATTAGATTACGCCGCAGAATCAATCAAGCCCTTGCCAAGGTAGAGAAATACCTTACTTAGCATATGGCCTTGCTGATTAAATCTGGGACATTGCAAAGTAATTTAAAGCAGGCCATATAAGCGATCAAGTGGAGCATTCTTCATAAGCCTGCAGGCATCTAGAGATGGTTGTTCTATTTAAATACCCTTTACAGCTGGATGAGGGTTATTTGGGGACAGACACATAATTACACTTTGAGCGATGCCTTAAATCGTAATGATTTATGATGATTTTCTCACAAACCAACATTTTACACATTAACAGCAGATATATCCCTTATAAAAGTTGACCATAGTAAAAGCATAGCAAAGTGTAATAAACATTTTAAAAGCTTGGTCAAGGATGGGTAAGCATTTTAAAGCCCAGATCAGTATAGTAAAGCATGTTAAAAAAAATGATGAAATGATTAATTAAGGCTCCAGCCACAGGTGTATAAATAGAGTGATCACTGGTGTTAGTTAGAAGTAATGATTTGAGTTGATGTTGGTGAATGGTGAAGGTGTTTTCCTGTTCCGTGCGGTCCCGTCTCGTTTGTGTGTTTATGTTTCGTGAGTTTTGTTAAACCGGTTTATTTTGGCCACCATGCCTTTTGTTTTGTTTCCGTGTTTGTTTAGTGTTATTTGTTATTATTATTAAACTGCACATTTGCGTTTAAAGTTGCACTTCTGGTCTGAGTCTAGGGGCACTGTCCCACTCTGACAACACATGTGACAGGACGGTGTCACTGGCAAGCTGCTTCTACCAAGAAGTGAGAGTCAGACACAGAAGCTGTGGGTTAAGCGCTAATACGCACTTTAATAATAAACAGCATGGTGGCCAAAATAAACAGGTTTAGCAAAACTCACGAAACATTTAACCCCCTCCCTGCCAACCCAATATTCCACAAAACACACACGGGTGCACCAAATGCAGGTATCTCAATATCAAAAGGTGATGTCAGTGCCCAAATTAGAAGTTTGTCCCTGTTCCTTACCTGGCTGGTTTGTGGGTTGGACGGGTCATAAGATGGTACATAATTCTTCAGGGTATCCTGAGGGTTCAGGTGTGGTGGGTATCGAATTGTGGGGTGAGAGAAGTAGGTGGTCGGGGCAGGAGGGAGAATAGAAGGTGCTGAAAACTGCAACGGTGATGGTGGAGGTGGGCTTCTTGTTGAGATAACTAGAAGGAATTAAAAAAAGAAAGTGTGCTACTGTTGATCACTGAACACCTTGCACATTTAAGTACTGCTGCAACAAAATAAAGACATAACAGGAAATAAAAAATGGGCATGCATAAATATTACTTTACTGGCCTTCAGTTTTGAGGAATCTTTCCTAGACCTGTACACAGAACTTAAGAGTAATGGGTCATACTGTCAACCAATATACTATGTATGTATGTATGTATATATATATATATATATATATATATATATATATATATATATATATATATATATATATATATATATTGTGGAGGAAAGGTGGTACAGCGAGGGTACAAAGTTAAAAAGAGTGCGAATATCGCACGACAATCGGAAAATACGCCGTAAAATAAATAGTCAGTTTGGTTTTAATGCAGCACACGGGTTAAGCAAAGGTAACTACAAGACCCAGAATTAATAGCGAAAGCAGGTAATGCATTGTGGGTAGTGGGCTGTATTTAAATCGGCTGAGAGAAGGAAAAAAGGAGAGGATAGGAGAAGGAGTTTAAAAGAAACGCTGTTTGTTAAGATAAAAACAGTAAGCAAGTGGAACGCTGTAATCCGCTTGCGTACCGATGTAACAACGAAGCACTGTTCTGGTAAAATTGTTAAATGTTGAAGTAAGTCGCTTGATATTATAAATGCTGTTAACAAGGTCACAGTATTTGTTATTGAGAACTTGATGAACCTAGCTGGGGAAGTGGTTATGTACAAGCGAAGACACAACGTGTTAGAAATTCCAACAGTAAAGTGCTATTCTCGTTCAGTAGTATTGCGTACACTAGAACCGCCGCGACGTTAAGCAGTGAAACAAGGTACCGTGAGTTGTGAGAAGGAAACGACACGAGTATACGGACTGTTGTTGTGTGTAAAAACCGTCTTGATTAAATGCTCTCAGTACTGTGGAGAGAAAACGGGACTGTGTGTGTTACAGGCTGCAAACAGTTCTCTAAGGAGTACACCAATACCAAAGAGACTGCACAGTGTTCCAAACGGCCTGGGAACACAGAGGAATAAGCACTGTGGTTTTTATACACGTTTTCTCCAGCAGCGGAGTATAAGCTGTGAGAGAGAAACAAGTGGTTTTAGAAAAGGAACGAAACCACCAAACAAAAGACTTAATTAGCTTCCAGAGCTGTTCAGATCCCTACAGTGTTTGGACTATAAGTGCTCAGAGCTGCTGGTTCCACGTAGTCCCAGGAGGGACAGTAGAGAGCCAGGGAGAGTGCACTACCACTGAACTCCAGGAGGGGCCGCACTGGAGAGGAGTTGCTCTTTCCAGGCAGAGTATTACAAATACCTACCATACCGTTCCACGCCAGGTTTAAGTGGACGGTTGGGGAACACT
Source organism: Acipenser ruthenus (assembly GCF_902713425.1). NCBI lineage: Eukaryota > Metazoa > Chordata > Actinopteri > Acipenseriformes > Acipenseridae > Acipenser > Acipenser ruthenus. The sequence continues at coordinate 74,068,490 of NC_081190.1, read as the reverse complement.
CTGGACACTAGTTCAAAGAGGAACTTTTTTCTGTTATTCTTTTGGCACTTATTATTTGAACTTTCTTTGGGATTTATCCCCAGCTTTGGTAGCAGTTTCATTTGCTTCTTCTTTTTCCACAGGGAGGAATAAATAATAAAACCTACCGTTGCTTGCATTCCTGTTGTCCGACCTCTCTTTCTCAAGGTTCTACCAGACACTCGGTTATCTCACAAAAACAATGTGCATGGCGCCACCAGCCGTGCCACAATATATATATATATATTATATATGGGTACCAGTGGTACATTTATTATACAACCCAATTTATACAAAATCAATAGTGTGTCTTTGGTAAGGTTAGTGAACGATACAACTGGATGGAGGGGGGAGGGGGGAGGGGGGAGGGGGGGTGATACAATGTAACAATTAAAGCAGATCTGCTTATCTCAAAACAATGTCAGTGCCGTAAGCCAAGCTAGTCAATATATGTACTGAAAGCCTGAATCCCACATTGTTCACCACTGCTGCATTTTCCGGCCAATGCCTACCACTGTGTCCGACTCCTGTGATTCCCGGGTGATGGTGCTGAGGGAAAGTGCTCAATCTTAAAGAGGAATCCTGGGGGGATGTGGGGCTAAACAATGGCTTCTCTGGCTTCTTCATTGAGGGAGAAGACATATCTGCTGGAGAAACAAAATACAAAAACTTCAGCACAGTGCCTTTTTTTTCTTTTTCTTTTTTTTTAATCCTGTCTGGGATTCATTATTTATCAATATTGTAACCAGCAAATCAGAAACACTGGCAATTGATTTTGGAATTCACCAATGCTAAAATTTTGCATGCCTAATCTGATTGGTTTTTATTAAGCTCAAGCATAACTGCTTGCGCAATAAACGCTTTACTGGGAAGCTGACGTATTAATCATGTTAGTTCAACAGTTCATAATTACCAGTACTACCTAAAAAAAAAAAAAAAAAAGATATGCACTATTTGTATTATAAAATGTAGTTTTGATTTACGCAAGGTCAGGTGATGATCCCAAAATAAGTTGTAAAACTGGATGTTGAACACTTATTGCAACATTCACGCAGGTGGTGACTTGCTTACAACAGAATTGCCAAGACTATTTAAAACAAGAACAAGTCTTTCAGATCGCCCATCAGTTCGGGGAGCTGCTGATTGAGATTTAACAAATCATTCAATGATGCTGGTGCAGTAAAAACAAAAGGGAGAGAAATATAAAACACAGAAGTCTTTAATATAAATCGAGCGATTTTTAGAAGATCTGTGTGTTGTCCATATTAAATCAAAAACATTTAGTAAATACATCACGAGTAGTAATGATCTACGCAAGTCATTCCTGAACATATATCTTTGTGTGTCACAAGGCTTTGTGCTAATACAGTTGTCCCTCGTTATACTGCCCCCTTTTATAACGCCACCCTCGCATACCACCAGCTATTCTCTCTGAACAAATGTCACCAATATAAAAACAGTGCTATTTGTACCTGTTATATCGCCACCCCACTGTCTGCCATCTACCAACTTCCCAAGCCAAGCAAACGTAAATGTAAGCACTGTAGTTTCCCTCATTGTAGCACCAGCCAAATAATCATGGACAGTTAACTAAGTTATGCAGTTAACCTTGACTCGCTTTCCTAGTTCGTTGTCCTTGATGGAACGGGTCGATTTGTATAACCTGAAAAAGGCTTGACACAGTCTAAAATAAGTGACTTTTATAAACCACAGTAAATGTTAAAAAAAAAAATAATAATAAAAAAAGGTAAGAGGTTTGTTTGTTTACATCCAAGTTTTGCACAAATGAAGGCTGACATCAGTTTTGTAAACAGCAGAATAGTTTTTATTTTTAAAAAATGTGTTTAAAAAAAAGTGTTTGCCTGTACATGTTCACCATTGTTTTAACTGCTTAAAAAAGAATGCTGTTGAGCTTAAATTGCTTTGTGAAATAAATAGACGGCATCATTCAATGGGGGATAGTACTATTCAGCAGGCTTACAGTCATGCAACAAACAGAAAAGATCAAATGACCAGTACAGTTAAAAAAATATCGGATGCTTTTTTGTTTGGGTGATTAGACACTAAATGTGTGTTTATTTTTTATTTATTTTTCTAAAGTATAAACCGTTCCTCAGAAGTAACCATGTATGTTTCATACAGATGGGAAAATATGATACAACGTCACTAGTAGACCTACTTTTGTGTTAAGAACTAGTACTGTAGTTTAAAAAAAATAATAATGTTTTATTAAAATGGCCTGGAGATACTGTAATTGTATAACTAAAAAAATAAAACGTTTTAATTTATTGCAAACATAGAAGGTTGTGAGTGTGTGTGTTTTTTTTTTCTTTTGGTTGACCCTCACTATAACGCCACCCTCGCTTATTGCCCGTATTTGCCCATGGACCTTACCTGGCAGTATAAAGAGGGTTGACTGTGTGTGTGTGTGTGTGTGTATGTGTGTGTGTGTGTGTGTGTGTGTATATATATATATATATATATATATATATATATATATATATATATATATATATATATATATATATATATATATTAATTAAGATCAGTGTTCTTTTTTCTAATTGTAAAAACTCACTGGGACAGATAAAATGTAAATACGCCTGTGCTAAAAAGAGGACAATGGGTCAAGGAAATATGCTAGTAACTAACAAAAATGAATGTTAAAAATTGGTAATTGAAACACTGGAGTCTCTTTTTGAGTAAAATACCATAATCTCCATACTTAGTGAAATGTCTCAAGAAAAAAATTTAAAAAAAAACATAAACTAGTGTCTTGGGAGGTTGTGGTTTGCCAAATCATTTACATAAAGTAGAGTTCTCTAAAAGGGCTAAGACGGAATTCAAATATTTTTTGGCGTAATCTGTTTTTTTGTCAAGAAAATTGGCTTAGTAAAAACCTCATCATTTCATTGCTTTTCCTTGCAGCAGAAGGTTGGGAAAGTTCCCTCTGTGGGTCTCTAAGGTTCCTGCTGTTTTCGAAAATCAAGTTCTATACCCTGTGTGGGCCTCTATGAACAAAGTTGGCTAAACACACATCTTGATTCAAATGTTCTTAAAGCAAAATTACATTTTTTTTGTCAAAACTGTGTTCTTATTGGTAGATTTTACTAGTTTAAAGGAATTTAGCTTTTGAAAACTGTTTTTGCTATATGCAGTGTTTGACAAGGTTTTTGAAAATAAGCATTCCGTCCTCCTGCAACCCTGTTTAGCGTCAAAAAGAAAAATAAATATTAGTTTAAAAATGATCAAGTGTTTAGATCAGAGCATAATGGGATAATGTATTAAAACATGCAACAGTTGGGATGATTTTTTTTGTACAGTATATATAAAAACATAGATTAGTTTATGTTTTTAAACCACATTGGATTCCTGTTTCTAAAGAATCATTTTCTGAAAGCCAAATCCAGTAAAATAAAATCAGAAAAGTTTATGAAATGGACAAACCTGATAATGAAAGTGTTTCATGTAAAAAGAAAAGCTTGTTTGCTATAAATGCTAACATATTCATGAAAACTTTAAAGATTTTTTGAAAACGGATATTTTCTTTATTGCAAACAGAGGTTGGTTATCATAACGTTTAACTGTAAGCTTTGTACCCCAGTGTCAAAAATGGAATACTGGGAAGGATACTGGTTGCTTTAAAAAATGTAGGGATGTTAAAAAAAGGAAAAATCATATAAAAAGCCTTTTCTTTGGGTAAAGTGGTTCTTTAAATATTACTACAGTTTCAAATAATTGTTTAAGTGCATTTTCCTTCAAATGTGCACTGTATTTTTTGCCTTAGGGGAGATGAATGGTAAAGAAATGTTAGCAGTGTTCATGGCTTACTGTTATTTTCTCATATGGATTTCATTTTAAAAATACATTTCTCATGCACTACTCCTGCATTTTGTAAAAGCAACAGTACGTGCATATTACTGTACTTCCCTTACTTTCAAAAAACAAACAGCGGAACAAAATGTGTATATGCTTCTTGGCCAAGATGTTCCAGAATGTTGTGTCGCTATTAAAATGGCTGTGAATCTATTCTTGTCTGCCCAAGGCAACAGTTCCGCTATTAAAGCTAGAAATCATTGGAAGACATACCCGGAAACATGCTTCAGTCAGCCCATAATTAAAACTGTTGTAGATTTCGGCAGAACCATAGGAAACATTAATGAGACATGCATTACAGCAATTTCCCCATCAAAATCCCCCCCCCCCCCCCCCAGCCGCCTGTCATCCTTGACGCTCCCTGGATAAATGTCACATGACCCACCAACTGGCTAGCCACCTGTTAGACAGACTTCAGTGAAATCTACTCACACAGGACAAGTTCAAACATCCACCTTAACACCTGTTTGTCTCACACACCTGTTTATTCTTTCCCAATTATGCATGTTGTTCTGTTTTACCCTTTAGAAGGTTTCTGGAACAGTTCATTATAACAACATGTTTATGATATCTAACTAATTGCTTAATCACAGAAAACAATATCAACTGCAACCAGCTGCTTACTGTATCACATGTGCACTACTTAGTGCAGTGTTAGGTTGAAAACTCCTCTGACTTATTTCTGACCAAATTTTACTCAATAGGCATGTGTAACTTGTGACTTGAGGATTATAAACCACACCAGGGGTGAAACTAAAATCACAAACCCACTGGGCAACAGTTAAATGGTATTGTTTGTATCAATTACTGGAAATGTACTTAGTTTCACTGTAATTATAAAATACTTTTTTTTTCTGAATTCCACAATAAATTATATGCTAAACCAAAATCAGACATTCAACATTATGGGGTATGTTTACAAATATCACATGTGTGTGTGGCAAAAGTATGCCCAACTTTTTTTTTTTTTTTGCCATTTTGTATTCAGTTTGGATATAGGTACACGGTTACCTTTCTGATTATCTGTATATAGTATAAGCAAATGTGACATGAACTATTTTTCACCTCCCAACTCCCATGGTCTAGTCATACCCAAAATATTTAGTAGTGCCTGGTATAAATAAAATAAAAACAAACCATGCAATCTGCTTAAATTGCCCTCCTTCCTCAGGTTACATTTCTATTTATCTTACAAACATACAGCACATCAGCATTATTTAACCTTGGATGTGGCTAAATATTCCTACATTTAATAGCAATATTAACAAAACATGCATACTGTACCATAAGATAATAACTGTAAAACAAAAAGCAACAAGTTAACATAAACAATGACAACATTTAAATCTAGTATATTTAAAATGTCAGGATTTTTTAAGGACTTATTTATTCATTATGGTTTTCCATACAATATTTGCAGTCCTTCTGGTGCTGTGCTTAGGCAGTTAGTGATTAATAATTAATGAGGCATTTCAGCAATCATTAACATATTCATAAGGAATGTCTTGATAAATTACCATATGTATAAACCAGCTTTGTACAGTACTTATATACAGTCCCTCTATATTACTCCAAAACAAAAATCTGTTAAAGAAAAATAAAACGCTCCATACAAAAGTAAATAAATACTTTGTACTACTTGTTCAAAACAATATTTAAGCTGATTTGCATGTTGAGGTTAAACATTTCTAGTGTCCCACAAGCACTGCAACATACACAATACATACAAAGACAGTAAGGGTAAGTGTGGTAAAACAAAAAAGAGACTGATGAAACAGAAATGAGCCATGCCAGTTGCTGAGAGATGAGTTTAAATAAAAAGTTTATGAGTATGAGGGTTTCAAAAACAGTAAGCAAGATTAATGACAGCACTCTTTTTTAGTTCAGATACCGTGTTTAAAGTTCCAAGGCTGTATCAGTACAAAGGTTATTACAGTGTTTAGCATTTCAAGTTAATATATTGAAAAAGTAAACGCTGGCTTAGCAGCAGTCCCTTTTAATTCATCATGCCTCTAAGACATAAGTAAACAAGCATGACTGTTTACACGGACTTTGCTAACAGAGGGACTCAGAGTAACTTCAGATCACAAATGAAGTCTTATTCCTGTCAAATGTTAGTCATAAATCACATAGAAATCAACAAATACCACAGGACCCATTTGATCTGCTAGTCTCACAGTGTTTGAGGTAGTCTTTTTAAAAGGCACTTATGTTTCCAGTAGTGTGGACCAGTGGTAAAAGCTTAACACTGGAAACGAGGAGATCCAACCCAAGACAGTGACTTTGGGGCTGATGTAAGGATAGGCAGAGTGCAAACAATTGCAGCTGCACAGTCCAGATTGCCTAGCGGCCAGGCAAATATTTTGAACTGCGACCTATTTAAGCTTAAGAGCAATGCAAATTACTCAACACGCACAAATAATGAGCTGCAATCATGATAATGAGGGTTGCAGTGAGTGTTGCCTGTGCATCGGGCTCTTTAGCGTCCGCACTACAGTCCAGAGGAGAGGTGAATTAGGAGCACAGAGAGCAATTGGCGCTGTATGAGATTTCTGGAGCACGATAATTAAACCAAACAAAAAAATATGTCAGAGGAAGGGCAGAAAAATCCTCTTGGCACACAGAAAAGAAAAGTTTTCGGAGGAGGAGCTGAGAGTCCTTACGGCTGAGTATGAAATTGAGTTATTTGGAAAAAAAATACTCAGCCAACATCAGTTATGCTACCATATGGCCATAGGGCAGCAGTGTGGAGTAGTGGTTAGTGTCGCGGGTTCAATCCTAGGTGGGGGACACTGCTGCTATACTTGAGCAAGGTACTTTACCTAGATTGCTCCAGTAAAAACACAACTGTATAAATGGATAATTGTATGTAAACATAATGTGATCTCTTGTAACAATTGTAAGTCGCCCTGGATAAGGGCGTCTGTTAAGAAATAAATAATAATAATGGACTGCTATATTGGTGAAAGCCAATGCTGTCGGTGTTACCAGGAAGACAGTCAACCAGGCGATGAAAAGATGAAATTCAGCTATTAGGCCTTATCTCCGGCATGCCAAACAAAGTGACCCCAGGTTTGAATATATTTTCAGTTTTAACCACAGCTATTTTGCTCAGCCCAGGTGGATCATTGCAGCATTTTGAATACATAGCATATTAAAATTGGAAACAATTCAGGGTTGTGAAATATTAGCTAATAAGGCAGCCTGAAGGTAAACAGGTTGTACAGTATGAAAATGTTCAGTCACACTTGGATATGCAAGCTAATTCTGTGCAGCATGATCAAATATTCTATTAGGTATTATTTGGAAAACCTGCATGGTGACACTGCATGACTAATTATATTTGCATATACTGTAAATAAACCCAAAAACACACACACCTGCTGAGAGAGGTGCTCAGTTTCTTTCATTTCCCTGCATACACGTGTTTTTTGTTTGTTAGTTATTTTTTACTGCCAAAAAATGTCACTAACTCATAGTTATAAAAGTAAAAAAGAAGTCTGTCTTTTGGATTATAAAGTGATTTTGTGAAAATTAAAAAAAAAATATGAGGCTACTTGGAATTTCAAAGAAAAAGTAGCTTTATGGCATTACTTGAACTTACAATGGAAACAGAAGACGACATATTTGGTGCATCCATGAGACTTGTCCACAATTCTAGTAGCTGATACCTAGCACAAATCCAGCAATGCACTAATTTTCTGCACCGGTTTTTTGATGTATAAATCTCACCTTGATCTCTTTCATGCCATGTCCTGCTGCCACTTGCTGGTGAACTGGGAGAAGAGTAAAAGTCTCCAGATGGGCTTGTCTCCATGCTGTCCTCTATGGGGATCGTCTTAGGCCGTTTGCTGTTGAGATGACCAGAAAACAGCAAGTTACTCAGCAAGGGCTCTAATTTTACTTGCAGTACAGCACTGTGAAGGCACTTTTAAATCCACGGCAGCAGGGGCTTGCTGGAAACTAGACCTTAAGTCTGAGCATCTTGTCATTAATATTATAATTTTAATATGTGCATAAATACACAACAAACCAGTGCCTGTGTTTGTAAGCTAATCTGGCCTGAATAAAGCAAAATGACTGGGAGACAGCAAGATATCACTGGCAATAATATTTAGGCTACTAACTTGGGTAAATAACTTCTTATACAAATGTCTGAAATTCTTACTATTGTGATTATTTTGTATGAGGAAATGTATGCATTTTTTATATTAGCATAATGAGACTGATAAAATAGAATTGGATTTTGTTTCCAAATGAAAACATTGTAAGTAAGAAGAGAGTCTGAAATACAAAACAGGTTTATGTTGCAAAGAGTTTTAATGTGTTTAGGTACAAACATTGCGTTGGTGCTTAGTAAATCAAGCCCTATATGCCTTAAACACAGGGCTGAGACATATATTTGTATTACACTCCTACAGCCAGTGGTGAAACTAACTCACCTGCCGGGTGGAGAGGACAGCGATCTGTGAAGGCCTACCCCCGAGTTCAAGTCATGGTAGTATGGCTGACTTTGGAGCTCACTGACTGAGAAATTCACCCCAGTTCCCTGGGTGATGGGCACTGTAAAAATTAAAAAAAACACACACACACACAAAAAAAAACAACGTTGTAATTTCATTTGCATGGGTGGGTATTTCTTTGCATGAAAAAGGAACGATACATGTTCAGAAGGGTTTTAATTACTGTTTTATAATGAGCCTACAAGCAGTATTTTTCAAATAGATGACAGCTTTGACAAATGGAACAACTTGAATCAAAAGTGTTTATAGTAATTGATCAGCTGGTTATTACAGGTGTATACTTTAAGTAAAGAAATAGTAATCTAGAGAAAAGTCCATCTTAAAACCTGCAAAAAAATCACAGTATCTTGTGAAAAAATAACCTCAAAATATGTCAGGATCAGACCAAATAACTCTTATTTTCTTAATGCCTGCAAACTGCATATGCACTATATGTATAGCAGTTCTGGCTATAGAAATCAGTAAAAATGTGAGGCATAGGAAGTTGCCCCAGTTGTTTTGTGTCCGGTTAAGGATGTGTGGTATTGAAAGGTTGTTTTGTAAACAGCATTAGACCTTAACAACAGGAGTGTGCACTGTTTAGTCTTTCACCAACTTCAAAAACAAAGAAAGTATTATTCACATGTTTTAAGGAATTCCTGTTAAAACAATCTGTAAACAGAAGAGGCTATGAAAGTCTGACGTCCCTCTTCCGATAATATTATTAGTAATGTGTAATAAAGAATAGCAAAAACATGGTAAAGCATAGGTAAGCATTGTAAAGTCAGAGGTATGGAATTAAATTTGAAAGCATGTCAAACCATGGTAAACTATGGTAAATGCATTGTATAACCATGGGAAAAGCCAGGGGAAAATTACTGTGCCAATTCACCATGTTAAACTTGTATAAGGGATGGTAGGTACTGTTGAAGGGGACTGGTGTTTTTTTTTTTTTTAATTACTTCAATATGAACTTTTATGAGGGTTGACAAATCAGGAAAAAGAAACCAAAAAGTGATGTAATTCCTAAGGAAGAAGCTCAACTTCTGGTTAATGGAAAACACTCTTAACCCCCCCCCATGTGACTTTGTCCTGCATTTTCTTTGAGAGAAATGTTTTAAAACTAGTTATGTCTTTACAACTTGAATGGCATACAGTATGAAAAACCATGGGACATTGTGGATAACATGTTCCCAATGACAGAGACCACTTTCCTATCCCAATTAACATGCATAACTGCACAAATACCCCAACAGGATACTTGATACAAAAATATCTTTGTATTGCATCATTCTGCCTATATACCACAGAGTGAATGCCTTGTTATACCAACAAAACATAATTCATCCGTTATTGATTAGCACTTCTTTAAACATTGATCCTGTACCAGTGATAGTACTGAGTCATTGTGTCAAACAAATAAAATCAGCATAGCATTATGCTAAAATGTTCTTTCTAATAAAATGAACAGCAAAAAAAATATACTGTAGTTTAATTAAATGTGTTTTTGTTTTAATATGCAGTCTTCATTGGTTGAAATTAAACAAGAACTATGCTGCAGCACTTAAAAGCGATAGTGATAAGCTATATTTACTGAAATCTAATTATTTTCTTCAGATTGTTTGAAATATTTAATAACTTGTGCACCAATTAAATATGCAACCGTGTTGGCTGTGCATTGTTTAAAACTGGGAATGTTTAAGTAAGGAGCACTGCAAACCCTTAAGTAACAGATTTCGTGACACTGTCGGTTTGGACATGTATCAAAGTAAGTCATGAACATGGTGTGGCAACAATGTGGGGTCTATTTTAAGGGTCTAAACAGTGGCAGATGTACATGCTACTGCCCTTTTCTTTAAATCCCGCAGTGTATTCCACCAGGAGTGATTTATTAACCACCCTTACTAGCATCACTAAATACAACAAATACAAGACAAGGCAAGCAGTATTAAAATCGGCCACCGTTTAGACCAATAAAAAAGACCCAGATTCTTTCTATTCAAATCAAGCTCTTGGTGTGTGAAAGAAAAATGCTTTACTTACTTCTGGAAACTCGCACTAGCTCTGAAACACTGAAGACTCCTGATTTGATAAAACTGTCCTCAAGGTAAACTGAAAAAAAAAAGAGTGAAAGAAAGAAAAATCAAGTTACTTCTAAAAGACCAAACATTCCTGTTTATTTCCTGTTTTCCTTCTGCACAGTATATTGTTATGTTTTATATAAATTACAAAGGATACTAGTTTTTGGGTATTATAAAATCATGTGCTTTATATTCTGAAAAGGACAGAATACAGAAGTAACAATATACTGTAAGTATAACAGTTACTTATACATGTGCTTACAACTGTACCAGATAAATTTAACAATTCTGAAATGGGTTATAATAGTTGGCAAACCAGTGTTTTTATACAGATATTTATCAGCTGAATGCCAATAACACTTTGCTAACATTCACTTTGTTTCACTTCTCACTAAAATCCAAAGAACATGGCATGCAGTGTAAACAAGTATAACTATGATATGGCTCAGTCTGGGCTTTCTAGTGTAATCAGTCCTGTCATATTTTGCTTGGCAGCAATATTCACAGTCCTTTTCAAATAGTACAGCTAAATTACATTCTGATTATTTTCATTCTTGATGTATTAGACACAGAAAAAATAAAACATTTGTTCAGGTAGAGACAAGGCATCAAATAATTTGTAATAATTACAAGGTCAGTCGCTTGATACATTATTTGACATTAGCTTTTCCTCAAAATGGCACACTCAATGTTGTTTTACATTGAAATCGTTCCCAGAAATATATACATTTCTAAGTCCAGAATGTTCACGGTAAGACTACTGCCATTGTTTCGTTGTAGGCAGATTGCCAGCCACTGTACTCCAAACTTTCAGGTGCACGTCACTGGTAGGTCTTCATAATTAAAGACAGACAGTAGAATTAGTAGCCAAAGGCTATGAGGCAGAATGCTTTGTTGTAGCATGTGGTTATGAAAAATAACAGAGGCTTATAAAGCATGGCTTTACTTCCATTAAAATAATTTTCATCCCCAGATTTTGTTAGTCTAAAATGGGACTAAATCGGTTTAATGCAAATTCCTGGTATACCACTTAATAATGTAATGTAAACACATTTAGAACACAAAGGTTACTGATAAAAAGAACACTTAAGTACTCATTTCCTGGGTGTGTCACTACAGTGAAGTGCACAGATCCATGCAAACTTGTTTTCTAGATATAGTTCCCTCTCAAAATTGTCCAAAGTCTGTGGTGGTATATCATTTTAATATTATATATAATATTAAAACTTATTGGGCAAATCTGATGCACAATAGGTACTATCTTTCCTAAATTAAAAAAAATAATAATAATAATCATTTTACAAAACTAGTAGAAAACTCTGAGTCTACATTACTTTTTTTGATTATTTGGTTTTGGTTTAACAGTTGTGGTAACTCCAGCTTAGCCAAATGTTCTAAAGTGCATGTTAATCCTCTTACTACAGTTCACAGGAGATCAGTCCTTTATCTGTTTTGTGGTCTATTTATAAAGTCACAATGATCTTGGTTTCACCCCAAAGACAAATCATTATTTTATTTCCTGTTCATCACAGATCTCATACTATTTGACAGATGTCACACACAATTCCTGTACAAAAGGAATTGTGTGCGGCTTGTATGCAGACACGTTTGCATGGCTAAAGCTAACAGTTCACTGAGTTTTCAAGTCAAACTACAGTAAACCAAAACAATCATAGCAGGTTAATTCACATTGTAGTAGTTCCAGTAAAGCATGTATTTTCACAAATGTCTATTTTCTTAGTACTAGAAATATCACAGAAAAACAAGGCCACTTTTCTAAAATCCTTTCTTTTTTGGCAGGAATCAGTACTTCTATACTAGTACTTAAAATGAATAAAGCGTTGGGAATTCTTCTTTGAAACAGTGAGTCTAAACTGAATTTTCTACACACCCTAGTACTATATAATCATTCAAATACCAGCCTAACACAACACTAAAAACAATTAAAACTGCTGCAGCACTTGATGTACGTATTCTACTATGACTAAAAACAAAACTACTTTGGGGGCTTTTAATGGGTTTTCACACTACTGTACAGTACATAAAGTATGTTTGTGTAGCACAGATACATGTGTTATAAAAGGCGTGGTCATGAAACAGTGTTTGCACTGGCATTAGTAAACTGGAGAGCTAATGGAAAATCAACACCTTTGGTGTTTAACTTCCTATACTTGTATTGTACCTTTGTTCTCCTTTAAAGATAATATGTAAATATTCTGTGATTTGTACCTACCTGGAGGATTCTTTCCAGGTTCATTGTTACTTGGACTTCCTGACTGCTGGGAGTCTGCAAATTAAAAAAAAAAAAAAAAAAAAAAAGAAAAAAAAAAAAAAAAAAAAAAACTCAGTATAAAATGTGCCGCTAAAATGTATACATTCTTAATACACAGATTAAAACTGTATGCCTAAGAGAGAGACTGCAGTAAACGAATATTATGACAGGAATTAAACTTACTGTATTTGGATAGTACAGTACATGCAGATAAACATAGCTTAAGGGGTATACCAATCCACTGTTTTCAGAAACTAAAATTAATCGTGTAGGTATGTGCCACACCAGGGGCTAAAAGACTGGTACCAAAAGCATCTTGGTTTCCTTTGTGAAGTTACCTGAAGTTCACCTTTCTGATACTGATTAGATTTTTTTATTTTATATCTCTGAACCATGCCACCGGTTTCTTTTGTTAGTGCAGGTGTTCTCACCACATGAATACAACAGGTCAGACAGGATTTTCAATGCAATGCAAAAACATCACACTCATGCACTCAAATATGAAGTGTTTTTGAATTTGTCTAGCAAATAAAGGTGCAGCACAAAATACACAAAGGGACATTCTTGTTTTTTTCCAAGAGCATACCCAAAGTGCATGTAATTTTTCACTCAGTTCAGCATAAGTTTCATTATAATCAACCATGCAAGTAGCCAATTTGCTAGCTGTTCTTGTCTGTGACACTTCAAGGAATTTACCAGAGATCATTTTTAGCTAGTTTCCACAAGCCATATTTAGCTGAAGAACGCTTCAAGAAATTAACTACTGTATAACCTTTTAAGACATTCCTAGCTGCACTTAAAATGCACACAACAGTACCAGACAGTGAACTGAGATACCCCCTTTTAACAACAAAAAACACCATTTGGTTTTATATATAGACCTCATGCAATGTCTGTTTAAAAAAAAAATAAGTGGATTTTGATTTTTTTCCCTAAAAACTAGTGGTCTCAGCGCTGCAAAACAGAATGTTCTTGGCATGTACTCAACAATGACAAAGAAGGGAGGGAACTACACCATAATGTGCGTTAAGCATGAGGGGGAAAAATCACTCTGCATTGTTAACTCTTGGCATTACAGTATTTACAGTGTGCCTCTCTGCAGGCAGAATATAACTAATTAAATATTCTTATTTTAATTATCAGTCATGAACATATCCATGCTTATACCCATATGCTTCTTTTCAGAAATGCATAAGGGTCATTCCATGCCAACTCAACCAGAAAAGGGACATTTCGTAGCCTTTCCGTTTCAGATTTTCCTACAAAAATTCACCTGGGGGTTTTCTGGCACGCTGAGTTCAGAAATGATAGCCATTATTTTTAAAAATGTCCCCTTCGACCTGTGACCTTGCAAAGGTCAACCTAAAGTGAGAAAGGGACCTTGACCAGAAAAATCACCCTGGGTGCAATTTAGATGCTACCATTATGTGTAGCACCTCGTTCTACTTGTATTGAATAGGGCTTTTCAGAAAAAAAAAAATACTAGGAGCACCCTACTCACTTCTGGCAAATTGCCAGACGAGAGGTAACTGACCAGTTTTATTCAAACTTCAGCCTAACCCTTTACTCTGTAGGGGATGTGAGTCCTAAAATGTAAGTATTGCTGTAAGACCCTTAGGTAGCAGTCTTCCAAATTCTGTGAAAAACATTTGGTTTCAAGTCCCACCACTGGTCATTAAACCCCCTTGAAATTTGAATTTTTGCTATTTGTACCAAGTTTAGGCTGTAATAACTTGCGTGGGGGGACTCCAAAAAAATCACCCAAAGATATGTTTGGATAGATGTTGATGAGATCTACAAGCATCAAGCAAAATATTATGGTATCTGGGGATTTTGGATTTTTGGCAGATTTGTCATGCATTCGAGCATTACTTATGGCCACTTTGGTGAGGCTAAAGTGCCACATAGTCCTATCCAAACTGGCTATTTCTTCAACTTTGCATTCTCTGAGGATTGATCTACAGGAAAAAGTAACAGTATGTGCTTCCACTGGCACTAGCTTGGAGCTGAGGGGTTATGAACTTGCATGGGACTTGGGACTTCTTTGTTACGACGACACATTTGAAACTACCAAAACCTAATTTAGTTGGGTTTTAAAAACTAAATTCATGTTTTTTCTTTAAAAAAATCTTCCCTGTTTACAGCACATTTTAAATACACCTGTCTCTGAGAATGCAGCAAATGGCTTTTTCACAAATGGTTGGTCAGTCAATCAGTTATCCCCCTAGGTAGGCACCACAACTTATAAAAACAACTTTACTATCACTTTTTGTTTTTTAAAATCCAATTAAGTAAGGTTTTGGTAGTTTCAAATGTGTCATCATAACAGCGAAGTCCCAAGTCCCATATGCAGGGTGATTTTTCTGGTCAAGATTCCTCACTTTAGGTTGACCTTTGCAAGGTCACAGGTCGAAGGGGACATTTAAAAAAAATAAATAATGGCTATCATTTCTGAACTCAGCGTTTCTGAAAACCCCAAGGTGAATTTTTCTAGGAAAATCTGAGACGGACGGGCAACGGCACTGGTTGAGTTGCCATGGAATGACCCATGAGCACAGTTCTACAGTAAATTGCCTCCTTGCAACAAGCTGGACACAAAGACCAAGTCACCATAGAACCCTGTGTTCATGAACTTCTGTGTGCTGTAATTTTGTATGAGGGGGGGTTGAAACTAAAATTGTTCAGGCTCATTTGATCAGAGCCTCTGAGACCACTCTGTCCCACTTTCTTTTAATTTGGAGATTGATCAGCTAACTATTAATGCCATTTTAATTACACCCTTTGGTAGTAAAATTATAGGAATTCCACTGTAAACCTGAGATTGCCACAACATTCCCACAACAGCACCTGAGTTTCGCTGAGAAAACTGTGATTCCCAATATAAAAGAGACTCGAGCAGCAACGTGCTTCCTTACTGTGCACCAATTTCTTGTTAGGCTGCAGATAACAGGACTTTACTTATTTATTTATTTTTGCAAGCCAGCAGGACCAGCTGAAAGTGGTGACTTAAGAATTTTAAACAGTCAATGCCCCTCCCCTGAAACACTTCTGAAATAGAAGCAGGACCCTCCTGATGTGATTTTCTTTGTAACCATGACCTCACTGTGTCTGTGAAGATATTCTGATCCCCACTTGATCACTGAACACTCAAGAGCACTAATGTGTCGCGCCACCATGCTGATAGTCCTATCCTTTGTTACACTCAGTTTGTGTTAAAATTGCAACTTGCTGATAATTTAAGGCAAAGAATTTCACACTCCTGTGACAACCTGTCATCAGCCACAATGGTTAGCCACAGCACACAGAACTGGTTTTCTTTCCATAATTCACTAATGAAGGAGAGGTATTGATTAATTATTTATAAATGACCCTTGATTTAAGACTACGTAACAGAGTTTAACCTGATTTCGCATACTTTCTTATTTAACCTTTAGTAATGTTTTTCATGATTAGGACAAATCGGGGTCTGTGAGATCAACCTTTTATGTGCTTTTTAAATTCAAGATTGAACCCAACTTTTAAACCTGAAACGTGTAAAGAAATAAAACCTGCAAATCAGTACCGCAATGTATGGTTTAGGGTTAAGTGAAACCACTTCTTGCTGATCAAATTACAAACAGGTTGTTTCCAATAACTAGAAAGAAGAAATGGCATGTTTCATTGTATTCCTTTCTGAAAAAATTCCTTTGCACTTCAAAGCACTTCAAAACATTGTGCAAAATGGAACGTTACAGGAAGTCTCAAGCTCTGAAATTCTTAGTGTTCTCTGAATGTTGGCAAGTAGGTTTAAAGTAATCGATCAACTGGCTGCTGGCTGCAAGTCTGGGAAACAGGTATCCATTGTTTTCTGTAACTGTAGAATGTTGTTTTAAAACTCATTCAGAGGCTGAGTAACCAGCTTACAATCACAAAACTTTTTCAAATTTAGAAGGCAAATAACCGCATATACAGTACTGTATATACAGTGTTTTTGTTTGGTAATTTTTACAAGTTAACACCTACCAATAGAAACAAATGAAGTTTCTTTTATTTCCCTTTCGTGGCCTGCAACAACATCCAGACTCATATTGCATGAAAGGTTTCCTGAGATGTGGCACAGCCAGGCACAAGAGCACTAAGAATCTGACTGCAACAGCAATGCCATTACAGTGAATAAACCTTCTGTATCCTGAATGGCTTGGGTGTTTACAGTCTGCAAATTCTGACATACTGGCATGTAACACAAATTGAACATGTCACTAACAGAACTATCTGCATGAATATCTTTGCGCTTCATTGTGACTTTTTCAAAGTTTTTGTTGCATTTTTACAAGGTTTCTCCCCAGCTTTTAGGTCATCAAAAAACGATTTGCTTATTATTTTTAAATATAACAAAGAAATGGAAAGGAAAAAATAGCACAATTCTCAATGGGAATAGAAATGTGTGTAATTATGCTAAGGATCTGTAACAATGGCTCATTGCAGTTACTTGTAGTTACTTGCAGTTACATTTTAATTAAATTATACAGCTGTATAAAAATGCCATCTAGTTTCTTAATATTGTATGATGTTTCATGTCATTTTTCTTTTCTGCTCAGAGCATTATTTGCTTTCCATAGTAACTATTCCAGTAAAATTGCTTCGAAAAAGACTGACACTCCCTCACTTCACTCGAAATTTTAGATACAAATGTTTGCTGGTATAGAACCATGAAAAATAATAAATCTAAGCAGAAAAAAAAAAATCATACAGAAAACACATAAGATACTAAGCATGTAAGAAATGTATATGAAAGGAAACTAAAAACAGCAACTTAAGCAATCAACAATTGCAAATCAGCATTAGCAAAACGTGAATGGTCTAAAATATCCTGTTTGGGACATCCTGTACTACTGTACTACAATGTAGGTATTTCCCACTGTGTAATCTTAGTCTTATGAAGGTTTTTTTTTTTTTTTTTGGCATCAAGGAGCTGGCAACTCGATTATGGCCTATGCCAAGGCCAGGACAAAAAAGAAGACAGGAGGCAGGCTGCGTCTCTTTGGCAGCTGGCTAGCAGACAGGGTGAGTGGACAGGTGGCTGCCAAACAAGAAACAGTACAGAAGCTCAGCGAGTTGGCAGACAGAGTGCTCCCACTGTACAGAGTGCACTGTTGTCAAAACAGCAGCATCAGAAACATGCAGGTCTACCACGTTTCTCACCTCCGCTCAGTGAAATAGGAGACAATTTTTCTGTGGGTTTACCACACTGTGGGGGCATGCTGTTCACAGAGGAACCATTGCAACTGGTCCATGCTATCACTGGCAGGTGGGATTTTAGTTCATACAATATGAAATTAATTTATTTTCTAATATCAAAATGCAACTTATTTTTTAAGTATATAATAAACATAGCCCAGCAGGAATACTGTTACATCTTGTTTCCACTAAAGATTGTATTGTAGTTAGATAACTGTCTGCAGGCACAAGGATGTGACCACATGGCAAATCAATGCACTGTACTAATACAATAAAGAAAATGGTTTCCAGTCACCACCTATGCAAAAACATCTTCAGCAAATTGAGACCATACACCTTAAACAACATTATTGTCTTAGCTGAAATTGCAACTGACATGGTACTGTAAGGGTTCCACTGACCAGCTGATCTCATCAGACACTAAAACACTAAAACGAACAAAACCACATGGATCAGTGAGGGTCTTGGATTAAGCAACTGTGGGGCCCCTTAATCTGGCCTCTCTGTTTTACAAGGTAATCCTCATGAAACTCTTGATTGGATTGTCACTGGCTGCACTGTTGTGCAGGTTGAGGTTTTTGATTTCAATTGAGACTAACTGGTTTGCTGGTAAAATCATAAAATACAATTTAGTTTTCTATAACTAGGGAGAAAAAAACACGAGAAGGCATAGTGGCATTTTACACTATTTGTTTTCCACAGAATGCTTTCGTATCTTTACTTTTTACAGTCTATAAATAATTACTTAGTTGGGTAAGCTCCTGGAAATGTTTCAATCCTCCACTCCCTTTTCTGCAGGTTCAGACTGTCTTGCTGCTCTAATCAAAGCATATATATATATATATATATATATATATATATATATATATATGAATCAGTCCTTAGAAATTCTGGTCTGTGATTGGTTAATACCTCATCACATGACCAAAAATAGATCCAACTATTGCCCCTGTGACGCTGTTTACAGTCAGTAGTTTTTTACAAACTCCCTCAAATTACATCATCTTGCTGAAGGTCCTTCCTCTCTTCACACAACAAAGCAAAATGGCTGACAACAGAAAATTAATTACAAAATATACCACAAAACAAAGATGCTGCAAACACTAAAATCGACAAAAACTTTGCTTTGTGTTTTCTCACTTCCTAAAATTCAAACAAATCCAACTCAACGATGTAAATATATATGACCTTCACAAACTCAACTGACTCCTCCGAGAATTCTATGCCGCAGTAAGAAAGTCAGACGGACAGTTGTGTGCCAAAAAACTTTAATAACTATGCACTATGGACTTTAAAAACATTACCTTCTTGACTGATTCATAAAACAAATATGGACTGCAGACCTCGGGTTCATAGTGGGAAACTAAAGACCTCTGCGGCTTTGGGCATTATTGTCCCTTGTTGATAACTATAGTTCTTCCCTCGGGGGCCATAGTTTCCCAATATATGCCTCCTTTCCAATGCATATTTACAATTAAATATATATATAAATATATAAAGTAAATATGGACTGGAGAGGAGGGCTATGACTGCTGCATAATCCAGTTTATATCCCACCCGTCACATTTGTTTTTTCGTCGAGTTGAATTTGTTTGAATTTCAGAAAGTCAGAAAACAGTGACAGTGACATTTTAATCACAATTTTATTGTTTAGAGCATATTTCTTTTGCAGTATGTTTTGTAATTAATTTTCTGTTAAGTCACAGAATTGGTGTTCAGCCATTTTCTCTTGTTTTGAGAAGTGGAGATCAAAGACATTCTTTTGAAAAGGGGCGGGGCTGACAGTGATGTGAACCAATCACATGACAGATGGAGACTATTGCCCGGTGGTGTAAGGATGTCAGGGCAATACTTCAATCTATTTTTGATCCTATGATGAGGCTTTAATCAGTCACAGGCTAGAATTTCCAACCACTGATTCATATATTATACATATATAGAGTAAAAGTTTAATATAATATTACAATATGAAGTTTTGTATAAATGATCAGATGTACCGGCAGTCCTTTGGACAATAAGAAATTCTTACAGTGGGGATAACCAGGTAAATTAATAAACACGTTGTATGGCTTTTGCACAAGACAGTAACAGTTTTAGCACCCGAGGTGCCAAGAGAGAAAAAAAATAAGTTCTCATCTATTTCTCATGCAAGCCTTATGTCTAGATTTGGACTTAAGGGTCACAGACATGTCTTTCATTCCATTAAAATAATCATACTTCCCTATTAAAATAATTATACCTTTCATGTAATTAATATAATGATATCTGAATTGTTGCCAAATTCCTGCTCTGAAAAGGCCTTCTCTTGTTGTGTTTCTTTTCTGTGGTATTCACTCCCTTTCCTCTTATCATTTGCTGCAGTTTTATAAACATTACAAAATACATCCTGCTCTGCCAGCTCCCGGCCTGGTGTGAAAACCAACTTTTGTTTTCTTTTTTGCCTCATTTAAAGCAATCACATACTTTGGCACCTGCCTTTTGGCTTCAGCACTACACACACACGGCGCACACCGTCGACATTTCAGGAGGAGCAGCTTGGCAGCCATTTTAGATACAGCCTGTGCTGAGCACATGTATGAGCCTAGCTGCCAGAACTGTGCGGTTTGTGAGCCAAGACATGTCTTGGCATTGGGAATGAGCTTCATAGAGGAGCACACTCCAGAAATATCTTATAATTAAAAAGCACTAGAGCTGTAATGTTTTAACAATACAGCTGTGTTAATGTAAATATTTAAACTGCCGTTCTTCTCCACCCACTTTTCAGCTCACTGTTTACTGTATGTGGATGCCTCCTCTTATGGAACAAACTTACAGTACACTGGGTTGTGGTAACAAAACTGAATGCATCTTCTGCTCTGGCTGTTATTATCTGAAGTTATGCCAGAATTACTTCATGTTATTTGGGCAGACTCCTTCCTTTTGGTTTGAACTTGCAGAATATGGGATTAAATTTATATTAAAGTAATCCTATGTGAACTACCATGCATTTCTTATTGGCTGACCTTTATCAGAGAAGGGCCATAACCCAATTGCAAAACGTTTAAGTAAATCAGATGTACCCACAATAGGGATAAGCTTGCTTCTATTAAACCAGCCTGTGTTCAGGAGTGGTGTGGAGAATAATTTCTGTCTCGCACGTGAAACACAATGCTAGCCTATGCAATTACAGATTCTGTGTAGAGTGGGAGTATACCCATATGGAAGGGGGATACCATGAATGAGAATGACATGTATTGTATATACTGTTCATACAAATATAAATGCATATTGTAAAAGAGGATATTCTTGATATTTTCTGTACATGTTTCCAAGAAGACACTTTCATGAGTTGATGCAAGACATTTTAGATGACAGAATGAACTTTTGCTTCCTGTATTTGTTTTGTGAAACCATACTCACTTTGGGCCAGATTCTCAAAGCTATTTACTCCAAATTGTCATTAGCGACAGGATGAACAAACCCAATAAAAGTTATCAAATCAGAAATAAACGTCCCAGATGTTTATATTTTCTTCTTGTAAGTAGTCTGAAGTTGGCTCTAATTCGTTTCAGAATTTCAGTTGGTGTTTTTTTTTTCTTTCACACAATAAAATGCTTTAAGAATCTAGCCCATTGTATAATCTCAGTCTTTAATGTTTAATGGATTCAAATTCATCCTATGAAATCATAATTTCAATGTACACTGCAACAAAAAATTAGATAAGTGTTTGTGTATCATAACTCTGTGTGAGCCTGAAGTCGAAAAAGTAGCATTTAGGGAAAAAGATAAAGCTGGTAACGTCTGATGCATAACTGTGCAGAGCGTCATACAGTAGATTTAAAAAGCATGGTAAAGTCAATGAGAACTTTTTCCCCTCTTGAATAATGCATGCAAAATTTAACAAAATGCAAGTGCAAAAGCATTTGTAGACAGTCTCTGCATGTATTCCCCAGAGAGGGGTGATCTGCATACTAATGGTGCCAGTTTGCTTGCTCCCATTATACAGTGATTTTTTTAAACAATGCTGTCTACTTGAAAACCCCCCACATGGTGAAAAGAGTGCAAGAAACAGACTTTTCATTCAGAACAACAAACACAAAGACTTTGCCCAGTTACGAACAAAGCATGCTGAAAAAAAATATGTTACTATTCACCACAAAAATATCAACATCAGTGCATTTCCATTCCCTCCACTGTCTTGTCTGCCATTCTTGGGTTAAGACTTCAAACACTACTGAGAGTTATATCTATGACATTGCAATGCTGCTCATACATATCACAAGTTCCAGTTCAGAGTTTCAAATTTAGTAAGTAGTGAGTGGCATTTAAAATAAAATTTATAGTATAGCCTACAATTTGCCAAATACTGTTGTATACTATGCAAAATGTTGATTTTGTGCAAAAGGCTGTATGATTGTCTCATATTGTACATTTTGTAGGAATTCCATAAATACCACCTGTAGTATAAATTTATATTATTCAATACCAAATTCTTAATAATTGATATCAGGAGGAGTGCTAGTAATGCTTATTGTCAGATGGATTTTTTTTTTCTTCATGCCCAATAATAGAGAAGAGCTGGCATCTAGATTTTAATCAGTGCTAGAATTCCAGAACCATAATTTCTACAAGATAGCCGTGCAGAGCGCTAGAGGGAGTTGCTCTTTTAGGAAGCCATTTTTGAACATAGCAAAACTTCCAAGCTCCCTTGTGTACAAAAAAAGATTTAATTATGCATGCATATTCCCTTTCATTGTGGGAGAATAACCAATAAAATGTCACTGTACGGTACTCCAGTCTCAAGAAACACTAATGAAGTCTCTCAAAGATTTTGTCAGGGAGCCAAAGCAGTCTATTAACTCTTCACAGGTTGGAACAAATCTATCTCTAGTCTGTTTTGTAGTTATGAATGAAACAGCAGGCAGCGGGTATTCAATCATCATTTTGTGTATTCCAGTCTTGCAGCATTGCCGCTCAATCAAAAAAGCTGTCTGGAAAACGTTAGCACAACACACCATAAACATACTTTTGGTAGCAGGAGTACTGTCATTTTGGAATAAAATGCTTCTTTTTTTCTCTCACCAGCCCCCCAGTTAATTATAAAACAAAAAAAATCTGCACATGTTGCTTGCCAGTTCTCAAGCTATCAGAACTGGTTGCTGTTTTCTTAACTTTTTCCCACAGCCTATGTAAAAACTCACAATTGTAAGCCCAGCAATTCATTAAGGCTATATCTTCAAAAACACTGATAAGGTAAAAAATGTGTCTACCTTTAAATACTGTACTGTAGTTTCTTACTGAAACTATATATATATATATATATATATATATATATATATATATATATATATATATATAATTAAAAACATTGTATAATAGTAGAAAATCTCATGAGTCAAATGGTCTTAATTTATTTTAGACGTCAGATAACATGTACAGTACAGTAAATATATACTGGCAATCTAGTAACAAGGAGGCTTACTTGGGTTGAATACTGTAAAAACAAAAAGGCTTAGTTGGTTTTAATATGAAAACTGGAAAACCCTGCGTTAATATTTTAAGCATTTATGTACTGGCAGGTACAGTTGGGATTCCATATACCGTATATCCTTATTTTGGAAGAACACTACCTTCACTGGAAACAAAATGATGCATTTTACTAGCCTATTAAGTCGAATTTTTTTTTTAAGAAACAAAAGCTGATATGCAGAAACTCTTTCATTATTAACGCTTGATTATTTGATCTAGAATCCACTTGACATCTGAATAAACATTAGATACTTCAGACCTGGCATGTATTAAAGAAACTGGCTCAAAAAAATAAATAAAAACCATAAAGAATTTCCTCTGAATTTAGTTTCTTCTTCACATTCCAGGAAAACTTCTCCAAGATTTTACCACTATCAGATCTGCTCATGTGTTCTGGCTACTAAATACTGTACTGAACTACAGTTTCATTTTACATAACAAAAAAACTGTTACGATATGGGGAATTTTGTATATGTGTTAACTTGCCCAAGATCTGTATACAAGCTGAATGACTTAGGAAAACTGGGCTGGAATGTACACAATCAGTTCCACAAGAGAGCAATCAAATCTAAAGAGGGGTATTTACAGTATATTATCCATTGGAACATTCATGCACAATGTACAGCCAGCCGTTAAACTTACATAACAATTAAACACATGGTGTGCGGCATGTGTTAGAAGAATCATTGCATGCATTGCAAGCTATTTAGGGCTAATGAAAAATGTTAAAACAGAATCTATAGTGTCCTTAATGAATCTCCCACAGTGCAGTAGGAAAGATTAGTCTTCCCTTATGTTTCTGATTGTCAAAGAGCAATAAATCATTTACCCATAAATCTGTGCTGACAGCATTCTTTTAGAGGCTAACTGAGCCAATAGATCACAAGTTTACAGAAGAGGGAGGGGGGGCATGATGCCAGGAGACAGCATTTACACACCAACTGTGGCCCCTGTCCAGCTCTGCGAAAAGTAACTGATGGGAGCTACCCAGTGCTGTTTACTATAAAATATTTTCAGTTTTATACTAAAAGCCTAATTAGTATGTTGAAAGAATTATTAGATAATGTTATGACACATCAAGGATTGTTTTGGCTCAGAGATGTTTATAAAATAAAACCAACTCTTGGTAATATTAAAGCCAGTATCTGTTTTTTGAACATGTTGTTTAACAACACATCAACAACTGCATCCATTACTACCTTAAAGGTAACTTGATAAAAAAAATGTGTCATTATTCAGTACTGGTTATCCAACAGTGTTATTGACATATAAACTTAAATACTGTAACTGTTCCATGGTCCCATGTGAGATTGATTTTCAAGAAA
Organism: Acipenser ruthenus; assembly: GCF_902713425.1. Lineage (NCBI taxonomy): Eukaryota > Metazoa > Chordata > Actinopteri > Acipenseriformes > Acipenseridae > Acipenser > Acipenser ruthenus. Next base: position 74,043,691 of record NC_081190.1, on the reverse strand, counting down.
GAGGGTTTTACACTATATTGCTTTTTCACCCTACGGAGTATGCCGTTTTTTGATGAGACAAAGAAAATGATTTTTAGCAGTTGCATTCACTAACTTGCTGTTCACAGCAGCTGATTAAGCACTTCCATCCCATAGTTTAATTTCATGTTTTTCCAGATGATTCCTTTTCCAGATACCAATCTTAACCTTGGCCTTAAAAAAACCTGTTTGATATTACCATGCCCCAAATCCTTCCTTCCCCTTTGTTTCCTTTCTCTGTACACTCACAGGAGTGCCATTTTCAGTAAACAAGCATAGAGAAAACAAACCAAGATGAACCACTTGGAGGTGTGTGGGGTCTGCATACAGTCAACATGGGACAGAAAGTGCATTTTGGAGGACCAGATAATTAACTGGAGTAAAACAATGGGTGTTTCATGTAGCACTAGATTAATGGATGAAAGCTGGTGTTTGATAATAATAAAGAAAAACTGTAGGGTTTATCTAAACTGTTTCCAACTGATGGGTAGCTCAGCTACTAAAGCCTTCAATTTGCTGAACAGTGTGCAGTATATTCAGCAGGCAGAGGTGATGGGTTACATTATACTGGCTTTTTATTGTCTTGAACTGCTGCCTGCTGCTGCTTCTCACCACACAGCAAAGATACATGCTTGAGGGCCTGACAAAATTATACACATCGCACTGGGAATTATCACATTCAGTATAAAGGTATCTGTCAAATAAATAATAACAAATAATAATATCGAACAGAGGGTTCATTTTTTTTTGTAGCTGATTAAGGCTGTATCTGCGGTTTAAATAGTCATCATTTTTAAGAAAATACATTTCACATAAAACTACAAAACCGCAACTGTTCATAGAGAAAGCAATGCCCCAACAACAGAATCATTTTTTTGCTTGTGTCTTTTCACATGCAGTACTGCTACAGCAACAATGATTAGTGGTTTGGCTTTCAAGCTATGATTATATGGATAGATGCATAGACTACAACTATTACATTAATTGCCAATCATCTTTTTAAAGAACATAAAACTAGATAAACCCACAAATATTTATTGACTATTGGAGAAAGCATAACAAGGGATTGTCTCTATTTAGATAATATACAGAGGCCCACCCAGTCATAATAAACTGGAATATATGTTTGCATTTAGAGCACCAGGCCCTATAATCTCCTAAACCAAACTGGTCCTTGATTATCAAACATAACTACATTGAGTTTGTTTTATAAGATGCTTCATTGTCTGTAAAATCAGCCTAGCTAACATTTTCAGTTGCATTCATAAAAATGTGTGACAAACGATATACATTTTAATTAAATGTATGCTGATAACAAATATTCACTACAGTAACTGGAAAATCCACTAATACGTGTTCATTAATTACACACTGTATGACTAGAGTACAGTGTGTACACATTTTAATGGGAGAACACCACACAGATGATCACAGATGCCCGCCTAATCCCCTTATACATTAAACAGGAAAGATTTACCAAGCAACATGCCACAACAAAGACCGTCTGTTCCTTTCTGAAATGCAGAATAAGGTATCAATACAAGGGACTGGGTTTTAGTTTTTGTTTCATGGAATTTCCTCAGCAATGTCTTTCTTTACACTTTCCCACACTTCCTTGATTTTCTCAAGAACAATCTCAACACTAAGTTACAGTATTTTTATGCTGGGGCCTCTGAACTATAAGCCTGTGCTCGTTCATCCTTCAAGTCATCCAGGCATGTAATTTTAACTTTATCAAAGACAGGCCATGCTGAAAGGCACAGGGATGGTGTACGTGGACAAGGCTCTAGTTCTGTTAAGAAAAGTAAACGCTGGAGGGCAAGTCCGTTTTTTTATTATTTTTTTTATGCTTGACAGCATTTTTTCTCACTGAGCTAGTTGAAGATAGTTGAAACTTGAATAAATGTTCATTCACCACAAGATTGAAAAGTCAAAGTATGTTACTGATTCCTTAGCCTTCTTTGTCTACAGTAACGCCCCACCCCCAACCCAATCCCAAATGTTTCATGTCCTATTAGTTAAACAATTCTCACAAAAAAAACAAAAACAAAATTAAAACCTGCTTTCTTAAGCCATTCAAAAATGCAGCAGTCCCAAATCCTAAATGATGTACTGTATGCCTCTAGCTATTTTCCATAGTCTAAGGAATTACTTTATATTATAACAACAGGTGACAGTTTAAAAGCAAGAAACTGACGTGCAAGCCTACAGTATATGAAAGTGTTTTAAACTGCCACCATGACGGATTGAAAAAAGTTATTGTGGTTCTTCTGTGCTTCATTCATGCATGCTTTAAAGGCTGGTTCATAAGGCTTGCTAAAATACAGTAGTTGGGCAACACAACCATCTACAGTTGAGAAAGATTCTGGTCAAAATGTTTCATGCATCCTCCAGGAATGTCTTATAAAGATTTAACTTACTTATTTAAAAAGTCAAAATGATTTCTGTATTAACTATGGAAGAGCATTTGCCTATATTGTGTTTGAGAAACAAATCTGCCAACACAACACAAATATTATACAAACTGGCACATTTTTTCAGTAGCTCTCAGAATGCAGTTACTGTGTAGTGTTTTTATATTGACGCCTGTGGGCTAGTAAACCACTATCACTACGCCATTTCAAAAACAAATACATTTTTTTTTTATTGGAATTAAGAACATTATGGGTCCATTTCAACTAATTACAGCACAAATACCAGCTATTCATTTTACTTTATTACAAAAATTAATACAGTAATCTACTGGTGATATCACAAATACAAGCTGTAAATGGAAGCAATTACTGTACGTAAACAAAATGCACTGGAGTGGGCAATTTCAACAGATTTACAAAAATACACAATTTGTTTTTGCCTCTTGATGTTATTCCAGCTTGAGGCCTGTTTGATTTCCTCTCTGGCGGGTTCTCAGAACAGAAATCTGGGTATACTTGTAGGCAGTATGTTAAGGGATACAATTTGGCTTTACTACTGTTTGTGTAAAACAGAAACGAATGATTCCTTTCTAATAAATTGTGCAGAAAATCCATACAGTGTACTGTAGTAATTCTCCTTCGGTCAAATTACAATGAACAATTTACCTTTCTCACCAATGATGTCACTTCTATTCAGCTACTGTCACGGCTGTACTCACTAAAATGTTTGCAGTACAACTGTAAATATACTACAATCAACTACAGTGTCAATTTGTATTACATTGCAAATATTACTTTCTTCTTCCAGTTAGGACTCAAAAAATGTCATCCAGACCCTAACTCTGAAAATGATGTGCATTTTATTTTCTCCATTTGGAGCTATCTGTGATCCCCTGTTCTAGTAAGTTGCCTTTTTCCAGAAATAAAAGAATCCTCTCCCTCAAGCACCAGCAGATAAATCTGGTTAAGGGCAAACACCCCCATCTTCCCAAATGAAGGCTCCACTCCCAAAGAAGCAGAGCACATTTTCAGCACTGTAACATAATGAGAAATGGATAAAATACCTAAGACCCACCACTGGATCAAATGAATTTTGCCTTTGGCATCCATCCACACATACACCCACACACAGGTATGGAATTCGGGAAAGCATAACATTGCTCTTACTAAGGATTTTGTCATAGTTATCAAAACCTCCCCTCACAAAAAATGGCAGATACGTTACATTAGTGCTAACATAAACACTGCTTTCTTGCTTGGCAGCTTCAATGTTCTGTTCCACTTATTCAGCGAGGGGCCTCTTCCAAGCCACTTGAGCCTGGCAGAGCTCAGCCGAAATACTCCATTCATTTTCATTAAAACAAAACAAAAAACTTTACTGCAGTACACCAAAGAACAACCATAGTGTAGTAAGATCCTGTACAGTAAAGCCTGGTAAAAAAATATTGGTGGGCTGTAAAATAACATATACAAATCGGTAAATGTTTCAAAAGGATTGTACATCACCATTTCACATGAATGGAGATGAAAGGTGCATGGAAATGAATGGTACATGTTTCATCATGGGCACTATGGCAAACTGACATACAGAAAATGAATGTTTATGGACAGACATACAGTACATGGTACTGAACATGCTGTATGCATACAACAGATACAGTATACATACTGTACTGGGTAGATGTGTGGAGAAAATGAAGGGTGAAATGGACTTGCTTAGAAATTAGCTGCCCTCAAAAAGTAAAAATGTGCCCTTTTAAAAGGTCTGAAGTCTGAACTACAGTGCATTTATTATTAACAGACCTCACAAACCTCCTGCTGTTCACATTGTAGTATTGTTAAAAAGCACTGCATTCTTCATGTCTCAGTTACAGAAGTTCTCAACCCAGACTTTCCAAAGTTCTGTTTGTGCTGTAAAAAGAGGCCCCCTCAAGCTTTTAAGCACATTTAGGCTTGTGTTCCAGGATTTATCAGATTAACTATTATTATTTCTTAGCAGACACCCTTATCCAGGGCGACTTACAATTGTTACAAGATATCACATTATTTTTACATACAATTACATTTTATTTTTTACATACAATTACCCATTAATACAGTTGGGTTTTTACTGGAGCAATCTAGGTAATGTACCTTGCTCAAGGGTACAGCAGCAGTGTCCCCCACCTGGGATTGAACCCACGACCCTCCGGTCAGGAGTCCAGAGCCCTAACCACTACTCCACACTAAAACACTAAGAACAGCAGATCATATATCTCAGTTCTCCCTGTGTGTCAATCACACCTTTTCAATGTACAGTAAGTCATTTTGCATATCAAATAAAGATCACTGAAATCTATGGCAGGGAATGCCACTTGTCCAGATAACAGGGCTGCTTTTGACACGGTGCTTCCTTCCCTCAAGTCCCGCAGCTGAGCATTCACATCCGGCATGGTTTACAAGTTCTTTCACACACAAAGGTAGGAAATGTCTGAATTTTAATGCTGCATTGTGATGTGACCAATAAATCAGAGCTTGTTTCAACTTGCTTTCTCCACGTGCATTTTGAAAAAGGAAACGATAAACATAACACTACATTCATTAACTGGAAATATACAGTATTGCCAGATTTGTACAAGGCAGGAGTTAAGAAAGCTGTTAATCTCAGTGGAAGAAAAACAACAAAAAAACAGTAGCATGTTTATAGTCAGAAGCATTTGCATACACACAATCTGGAGTGGGTTCATCTCTTGTGAAAGGTAACCAGATTAACTACACTGGAGACTAAAGTCTTTAACTCTTTATCCACAGAACAGAAAGGTCACCTGCTGTGCAAGCTTCCCCACACTGCCATGCCAATGTGCCTCAACCCAGTCCCAAAAGGGACTACCCTTTTTGACAGAGGTGGGCCATTCCACTCAAGGTTTATAAAAAAAATGATGACATACTGCTTGTGAACCTGGATAGGGTTTTGGTATGTTCAATTAAACAAAGAGCTGTACTTGGTTGGAAAAATAACTAGTTCTGAAGGACCTTATCTAAGCCCTGATCTAGCAAAATTCAGCAACCAAACCCATCCAATTCTTTTGCCTAGACTGGTTTATTTTTGCATTTTATGTTTCAAATAGTAATGTCAGCTTACTGTCTTCTACTGTGTATTCACGTGCACTACAGAGGAGTTTTGTATATTGGGCTTCATTTTTAAAGACCTTGTTCCAGGCAGACGGAGCATTAGGTTTGGTGACTTTGGAACCAACATCAACTAATTTGAATGTTTTTCTGTTTAGCTTAGGCGTTTACATTATTAGCTACATACATCATACTATAATAACCTTGCATGAAGTATCTAATGTTGCTCTCTCAGACTAGGGTCTCTGAGTGGAAATCATTTCAATGACAAACACTTTAGTCCAACATTTCTTTCATCAAAAACAATGTAAGATTCCAGATCTGTTTCAATAGCAAATCTAACACAGATGAATATTGAAAGAAAACAAACTCATCAGAGGCACAGTTAGAAAATATCAAACCAGACTATCATGTCACAAACATTTGGCAGACACTGCTTCTAAGAGCTTTAATTTTAATATTGTAGACTCTCACTAATCCAATCCATTTGAGACTGGACCCTGTTCAGAATAGTGATTTGTCCAGAGTACTGATCATATTCTGTACAATACTAAAATGCATTATTTAGTCTTTGTTTTTTCATACTTTAATTTCATTCAACAATTTAAAAAAAAGCTGTAAATGTTTTACACACAACATTGTGTGACATTTTGACAAAATGGGCCCTATTCTGCTTTTTGTGAAATAAATATTGTTTTGAATGATTTGGTTAAACAAATAGTATTTTTTATATTTGATTTGATTATCACTTCATAAATGAACTTATTTAGAGGTGGGAATTGTTTGAACAGGATTTTAACCCTTCCCTCCTTAAAAAAGAACTGCTGGTATTCCAGAACATGTACTGCATTGTTTTACGTTTAGTCGTTCTTTACATTTAAACAAATGCATATAGTTTACTCCCCAGTAAGGCCGTTGAAGCTGACACCCTGGGATCCTTCAAGAAGCTGCTTGATGAGATTCTGGGATCAATAAACTACTAACAACCAAACAAGCAAGATGGGCTGAATGGCCTCCTCTCGTTTGTAAACTTTCTTATGTTCTTCTTACTACAGGATAAATATGTTATGTATCATTAACTTATCTAAAAAAGGCATGAATTGTTGACTGATGAGAGCTATTAATACATGGTGCTTTTGTGTGCATTTGTATAAGACTGACAGTGTTAAAATTTGGTGACGTTGGTGTTTTGTACCTGAACTATATCCAGTTAAGATTGCGGGTGCGTTCACGGAATTCATTATGCGCAGATTCTGACCAATTTAGCCAATGATCTCCGTGAACGCATCCAGCATTTGACAGGCTGCACAAAATGTCACTTTATCAGCCGAGATGATTATTGTTTTTTAGTTGCGTGGAAAATTAATGATATCCTGTGGTTACTTAGTAAAGCCTGGCCACGCAGTATTCGACAGGCTGCACAAAACGTGACAATAAGAGGGTTTGTGAGATGATATTAAGAGAGGTAATTTCTCAAAGAACCTATGGTGCATCATGGCGAATGGTTTTTCAAACATCGTGATAATAAATGGTGTGTGATATTAAACGAGGTTCAAACAGGTTCATTTGTATTTTGTATTAATATGCAAATTCTTTGTTTTATTTATTTCATTTATTTATTTCAAGTGGTTTTATTTCACTGGAGCAATTACTGTTTTGGTTTTGAATGGATTTGAATATATGAATCTGCTTTGCTTAGTGTTTAAATACTGAGAAACCCCAAGCTTGTTTACTGCTTCGTCAGTGCAATGGGATTGAAATACAAGTGCTATCGGTTTTGGGTTTTTTTTATGTGTTATTTTTAATAGGTAGATTGCTATATATGTAATTTTTATAACAGCCCCTCAATAGTAGAGCAGTGTGTATATATATATATAAAACATAATATATATATTATATATATATATATATATATATATATATATATATATATATATATATATATATATAGTATTTTATTGTGTTGTATTTTTATAGAGGGCATGGGCAGTATTTACTGTAAATAGGCAGTTAATTAAAGAGTGGGGGACTGTAATTTACCGTTACTGCCACTAATGAGAAATTATGGTAACTAAATTTTTTTTCTGTACGAGGTCTGTTTAGGTCAGAATGTTTTTAAAAAGCAGATAATGTTTAATACAAAATATGTATGCAGTTAAAACATGATGTATAAAATACTATTATTGATATACATACATCTGAGTTGTTTTATTAATGTGTATCTGTAATAAAACGGTATTTGTGAAAAATTAAACAAAAATATATTTTAAAAAAAGGGGGCTCTAAGTATTATGCTCATGCTAGACCAGTCTGCACACAGCCAAACAATTTGCTACAAAATAGCTTTTCAAAATGGCGTAATGCACAATAAAGACATGTTACCATTACATGCTTATCACACAACAATCAAGATAATAAAAACAGAGATATGATATGAGATGGTTAGCTGAGCTACATGTAAACAGGTTAGCAGCTATGCCTAGCCACCAGGGACTGCCATGCACAACTTGTACTTATTGACTATTCTGGCTACTACACTGTACTGTATTGCCTCATTCACCATCACTAAAGGGTGTTAGAGATGACAACTGTTCTAGGGCCAACGATGTTGCAGAGGGAAGCATACTAATTTTAGCACAGCAACAACCCTATGGGCTGGTCTGGGCCTCACAAGGTCAAAGTGAGTAACTCAATTTTTTTGCATTAAAGTAAGACTGTAAGACTGCATTGCATATGGTATTTAAAAATGAGCTGACAATGTTATACTGGTAAAGTGTATTTTATACTTTTGTGGTTTACAGACTTAGAACTTCAGATAAAAATCAGAGACTACTTTATCTCCTCAACACAACACTCTTCTTTTTAGTTATGTAAACATAAATCTTCTGCTGTTGTTATCTTGGCTTGCAAGAGAAAACTGCAGTTGGTGGAGGTGGGGAGAGTGAACGGAGCTGGAGAATAATATAATGATTCAACGTATCGACTGCAGACAGGCATGTGGTAATGGGCAACACTTGCTGATGGCTAGGCGGTGTCTCAGGTGACAACTGATCAAAGTATGTCAGCATTAGTTGGTTGTGTACTGTACTCTAGATATGCATGTTTCACAAAAGAGCCAGAGCATAAAGGCACAATTCTTATTTTGTAAATATATCATTATAATATGATACTGAAGCCTTATCACTGTTAACAAAACTGCATTATTACACTATGTAATTCACACTAATACTTGTATCTAGGCGTATACTATGTATGGAACCAATATTGCAATACACTTTTTTTTTTTAATACACATTAAAAGGTTAAATGGTACATATTACATATAATGGTACAAATAAAAAAAATTCTGATGGGGATTCATGGGGATGGAATTGGAAAGCATTATAATACACATTTATTATGCTTTATGTTTTAAACTTTAAAATAATCTTCCACAAGTTTTAAACTTTACATTGTGATTTGGGAACTGTTTTCAATAGAAAACATGTTAACTAAAGCTTTTGATGCATTTTCAGCCTCTCCTTGAGCAGTATATCATATAAAAACCATGAAAACAAATTAACATTGAATGTATTGGAGCTCTCTTCTGTCGCGCCTTGTGTGACGTCCTGTCGTTGACTCGCTCTATAGTCACACGTAGGATTCTATTGGGCGTATGTCTCGTTCCTATGTTATGTAGCCATTGTTTTGTTATGGCTGCCCTTTGTTGGTTTAAAGGCTTAGGCACACAAAAATACTTTTTCCTTTTGTTATTTTTGCACCCGAACACTTTGCATTCAGATATAATTCACCCTGCCGGCATTCATTGGTGTGGGTGTCTGTCAACGATATAACGGAACAGCGGCACCAGAAAGGTTCCAATATGGCGGCGGCCTGCATTTCCAGCTGACCCAGAAAGCTGACAAAAAAATTTAAATACTGGCCAAACGCTTGACTTTTTAACAAAATTGGTGCAGCGAGACGCATTTGTTATGTATACAGAGCATTTAGAGAGCCTTGTTAATTTGAGTACAGTTCCCCTTTAGTACTGATCTCTGTCTATGATCTCGAGATCCTGCTGCCCTCATGGAATAGTCTTACATGTCATCTCCTCAATCCCCCAGCACTAAGCCTTTTCATAATTGCAGGATCGTTACTCCTTGAGAAACATGCCTAAATAGTCACAAAGTTCTACACTGAAGTTTTAATTTCGTATCTAATCAAAATTGATTAGGCATCACAAAACACAAACAAAGATGCCCCATACATATGTCAGCTCTCTTTCAGGCAGGAATGAAAGAAAACACTTGTCTGCTGAAGCAGATGACAGTCGTCTGTTTGAAGATAAGTATTATTGATGTTTATGTGCCAGATTTGCTGCAATTTATTCCTTATCTTGCATGGATGTATGATTAACAAAAGCATAGAAAAAAAATAAAATAAAAAATAAATAAAATATACAATAATGAGGTGAATAAAAAACATTAGGAATGCTTTATAATCACTATTTTGTAAATTAAGCAGTGGACATTTTATTAGAGGAAAGCCTGATCTCTACATATCAGGTGTACTGGTAGGACATGCAATTTGAACATCTACTGTATTTCTCTGTTCTACCTCAGTACACTGTTAGAATTCCTTAAAATACAGAAAAAAACAGCTGTGTAACCACAATCTACTGTTTTTTTAGTAAATGCCTGTAAACTTGCAGAACAATATTGTAAACTGGTAAATTGACATAAAAATATCAGTAAAACAAATGGTTGCATTTTCCATAATTTAACATATTTTTATAATAACTAGCTGTAAACCAGAGATACTGCTGAAGATACTTCACACAAGTTCATAGTCACATGGCATTCTTCCAGACATATTATTGACATTTCCATCTAGAACAACATTTAGTTATGGCTTGAGCTCCATTCGGGACATGGTGGCTGCACAATACATTCTAAGAGCTTCCCTACAGCCAGTGCCTACTGTATCTCCTTGTCCTGGGTAGCCCAGAATCAAAGCTCATGTAATCGAATCTCTGCTAAATTACTTCTGTTCACCAGCTTATGTAAAACCTGAAAGGTCTGTCATTTTAAATTGATTGTATAATTTAAGACTTAAATCTGTGTAGTTTTGGTTTTACATTTGTGAGGTAATGACAGTACAACAATAATTTTATTTAGTTTTATATTTACAGTACGGTTATAAAAGCCTACAATATACAGGACATTTACAACAGATGAGTCAAATTATTTTGTAAAAAATATTTGCTGGTAGTCCTTTCTGTAATACCATAATTAAATGATGTCTGTACAAGAAAATGGATGTTCTTTAACATTACAGACAACGGTGTAAAAATAAAAAAACTGAGCTAATCCTAAATATACAAGTTTATATTCTGCAGATACTATCAGTTTGTGACTAAAAAAACAAGAACTAAGGCTGCTAGGATAAAACTATATAACATAATATTTCAAGTAATAAAAAAATATATATTTATCCTGAGGCCTATCAGACCTGATTGGTCTTGTTTGAAAGCATCAAAAGACTTTTATAAGGTATAATAGCTAAATACAGGCTTAAATGCAGTAAACCCTAAAGATGTAACACATTTTGCATTTGCAAAACAGCTTTGCCAAACAAAGCAGCTACTGCAATTAAAGTTTTACACTTTGAAGGATGCAATAGGATGCATGTCAGAGAAAGTAAAACACTATAGGGGTATTATATTATCTGTTTATCTGTTTTTTTTTTTTCTAAAGCTCAGGCAAATTGTGTTTCTTTGAAGACCATTATTTATTTATTTATTTTTACAGTAAACCTTATGTGTTTTTTTCTACATTTCCCCGTAGAGAAGACCATTGGTGCCCAGGCTAAGTTTCATAGCAAAGTATTATGAAACATAACACTTTAAAAAAAAAAAAAAATCTCATCTACAGTGTGCAGTTGAGCCAGTTAAGCGAACTTAAAGTTGTGCTATGCACGGTAAGTGGGCTTGGGGTGAAACAGACTTTAACCAGGAAGACTGCAAAAAAAAAAAAAACACAAGCCTTTATATCTAAAGGGAAGACAGCAGGGTACTTTCCGACTGTTAAGTACAGTAGGTGGGCCACGAGGAAGTAACAGACATTGACCTGGGAAAATAATACACCAGAGAAACATTGAGGAAGTCTGACATCCTTTGGATGAGCTCATAGATTAAAATAAAATGATTTTCTGCCACAGCTCATCCTTAAACCACACACGATACACAACCTCAAATCAAGAACAACTGTAACACATTGATAAGAAGTGGAAGTGGAAGGGCTGTGCTGGGTGATCAAAGGGTTAATGCAATCCACCAACAGCAAATCCCAGCAATGGCAGACAGCCCATCATTCTCTGAGGCAGCTCTTGTCAAGGAAACTAGGGCAGCTTGTCCAGCTTAGCAGTCAACTGATTGCCTGTGTACTCAATGAGGCTGGAAGCTAATCCCTGAGATCAGTGCCAGCCCCCTGGGTTTGCAAAAGGCCAAGCTCCAGCAGGGATCCTTTTGCAAGATACAGTCACATGATGCAAGAGTGATTCCTCCTAACCAGAATAACCAGCCTATTGAGTTTCTGTAAACAGCTTATAAACAAATTAAATAAATAATAAAGGAAGACACAATTTAATCAGTTATACTGAAATAGATTTTTTTTTGTAGTTATATTTTGTTTTTCCAGTCTTGTCTGGACACACGTTGTAAAAAGAAGCCAAACTGTAAGATTCTTTAATATTGCACACACCCTTCAAACTTCCAAAGTGTTCTAGTCCAGTGCTAAAACAAAACTGCGTTTCTCTGCCGTTTCAAAAACTCAGCAGGACGTTCTGCAGTTTCTATCTAAACAAAATCAAAATGATACCAATAATAAAAATGAATGAAGAAAAAGCCACCTTTATTAACTTTGAAACAAAATGTATGATGGAAATTGTTTTAGATTGTTTTAGATGTATCTTATATTATTTGTGGAATTTTATTTAGTGTCCATGTATATTACTGTCCATGTATATTACTGTAAACAATCTATTTAAATAAACATATTTCTGTATTTTACTGGTAGCATTCTGCTTCACATGCCCCCATACAGTGTTGGCATTTAACATTCATGTTTGAATATAGTTAAAATAAAATGCAAATGAAACCCATAAAAATAACAAAAAGATCATACTGCATGACTACTGTAAACCAAACATTTTATGAGGAGTTTTTGTATATTATACACCACACCCTCAAGTACGCCACAGGATGCATTCTTGCAATATGTGACCTTACATTATAGTTGATATAACCCCTTAAGATTCACTTATTAAGATAACTTTGTAACTTGGATATTTACCAAATACCTTGTGTCTATTGTTTTGTTACATACAGTTTTCTTGATTGTGAATTGGAATTTATCATGATGTTTGTACTGGACTATGTTTCCTGACTGTTTCAGAAACCAGATCAACTTTCAGCCTTGAAGGCTGAGGAACAATTAATCAATTACATACAAGCATGACCATTATAACGTCTCCTTGTACAGTGAGCCATAGCTATTTTGGTCAGATACAACAGATTTACAACATATATCACATACAAAATGATTAATATCTAAATACGGGACAGTCCATTTTTTGTATGATAGTTTTCTAATTAATAATAAGTAATATGGTGGATTTAATAATATTTACCCTTTTATTTTTTTGTTTATTTTGTTATATCCTGTACTTGGGTTCTAAATGATAAATAATGCTTTTGTTTTCAATTTTTATAGCTGTACGGTAAAAGACAGCATTTTACATTTATGAGACTCAGATAACTGACAGCATGGATTTGCAATTCACTAGACAGAGAAATGCAGCCAACAAGCAATGCAGGTGATTTCCCCACTGGCTTGGAGTGCTTACCTTTCATCTTGCTGGATCTGCCCCAGAGATGCCTTCACAACCTGGCTTATGCAAATCCATTGCCCATTTGGCCTTTTTCTCTTGCCACCAGAGAAACGGATAGCTTGGGAGTTAGCTGCTTTCTAATACAGCATGAGTGTACAGTGTGTAGTAAAAGACTTACAAAAAAATATGAAGTATTCCATCAGTGTTTTCTTTTTTTTTTTTTTCTATCACCAAAGTATACAATCTAAGAAATGGGCATTGAATAATAACATAGACAGAAGTACTAAAAAAAAATAAACTAAAAATTAGACAGAAGTTTTGTTATTTCTAAATGTTATAACAAATTATACAGTATGCATCAGTTACATATGAGTGGTTAAACCACCTGTAGTTGCAAAATAATTTTACATTCTTGTAAGCACAACCATATTTTTATAGGGATAACAAAATAGCATATAGCAATTGCATTTAAACACATATATATATATATATATATATATATATATATATATATATATATATATATATATATATATATATATATATATTTATATACAGTGCCTTGCAGAAGTATTCAGACCCCTGACCAATTCTCTCATATTACTGAATTACAAATGGTACACTGAAATTTCTTTCTGTTTGATATTTTATTTTAAAACACTGAAACTCAAAATCATTTATTGTAAGGTGACATTGGTTTTATGTTGGGAAATATTTTTAAGAAAAATAAAAAACTGAAATATCTTGCTTGCATAAGTATTCAACCCCTGTGCTGTGGAAGCTCCCAGTTTACACTGATGAAAGAAATTGCCCTAACAAGGACACAATTACCTTACCATTGGTCTCCACCTGTGAACCATTAAAGTTGCTGTCACATTCTCTGGATAAAAACCCCACTGTTGAAGGATCATTGGTCAGGCTGTGAATCTGAAGGAAAATGAAGACCAAAGAGCATTCTACAGAAGTTAGAGATACAGTAATACAAATGCATAGATTAGGGAAAGGGTACAAAATAATATCCAAGTGTTTGGATATCCCAGTGAGCACAGTTGGATCAATAATCAGGAAGTGGAAGCTGCATCACACCACCCAGGCACTGCCAAGAAAAGGCCGTCCCTCAAAACTCAGCGCTCAAACAAGAAGACTTGTGAGAGAAGCCACAGAGAGGCCAACAATCACTTTGAAGGAGCTACAGAGTTCAGTGGCTGGGAGTGGAGTAATGGTGCACCAGTCAACTATATCAAGAGCTCTGCATAACACTGGCCTGTATGGGAGGGTGGCAAGAAAGAAGCCGTTACTCAAAAAGTACCATCTGAAAGCACGTCTGGAGTTTGCCAGAAAGCATGAGAGTGACCCAGCTGTGATGTGGGAAAAGGTTTTGTGGTCAGATGAGACCAAGATAGAGCTTTTTGGCCAATACTCAAAGCGGTATGTGTGGCGCAAACCTAACACTGCCCATGCCTCAAGACACACCATCCCTACAGTGAAGTATGGTGGTGGCAGCATCATGCTGTGGGGATGCTTCTCATCAGCAGGGACTGGGCATCTTGTCCACAAGCGTCGTCCAACCAACCTGAACAACCTGGAGCAAATCTGCCAAGAAGAATGGGCCAAAATGGGCCAAAAGAGACTGTGTGCAAAGCTGGTACATACTTACCCCAAAAGACTTAAAGCTGTTACTGCAGCGAAAGGTGGCGCTACCAAATATTAATGTGTAGGGGTTGAATACTTACGCAAGCAAGATATTTCAGTTTTTTATTTTTCTTAAAAATATTTCCCAACATAAAACCAATGTCACATTACAATAATTGATTTTGAGTTTCAGTGTTTTAAAATAAAATATCAAACAGAATGAAATTTCAATGTACCATTTGTAATTCAGTAAAATGAGAAAATTGGTCAGGGGTCGCAATACTTTTGCAAGGCACTATATATATATATGTATATATGTGTATATATATACATATATATATATACACACATACTGGAAGTGTTACAGTGGATATATCTGCTAGGAAACTGAACTGTAAATCAGTATTTACACAGGTGTTTTTCCAACTGAAGGCTACACTATAAACAAGAACAGACACACGCAACCTGTCAGCTGGCTTTTGCAATGTCAAGGTCAAGGTATAACTAAATGTAGCCTTTATCACTACATACCGTACTGTATGTATTAGTAATACATTAATACACAAAAGACAAAAAACAGGGTATTGTTGCAAGAACAGCAGGTAAACAATAGCAGATACAGTATACAACCCCAGAAGTGGCTTAACTGTAAATTATGAAATCTGACACTGGACTATACACAATGTAAAAGGCAGAGATGTAAATACTACAGTAGATAGAACTCTGTACTTATCTCACTGATGGAACAGAGCTTATCTTAAAAGTCACACACTGATCTTAGGCTGAACTTTAAACCTTCTTATTTGTGCTTCTTTTTAATCTATCTGCGAGATCTACTTCCGTATCTGTCTGTTGGCTTGCTACAGTGTATCATCTGTTTTATATACACCGTATACACACATTTTTTATAACAAATTACAAAATGTTTTGCATACGGAGGAAAACAAAATTCCATCCCCCACTAAAGCATGCTAAAAGCAATTTGTATATATTTGCAATTGTGTTATCTATAGCGGGCTGGTCAGCGAGTGTTCTTGTGTTTTGTTTTGTTTTTTCAGAGGGAGGGCGGGTCGCTGGGAATGAGAATCAGACTTGCTAACCACAAGTTGGTTTATGAGAGGAAACCCCTCACTGTCCTCTCGCTGCTGCTGAGAATGTGGCTGATTTGTTTGTAACCTCTCCCCCTCAACAAGAATCTGCCTTGCCCAATCTCGCCTGGGCCTTCTCCAAAAACAACATCTGCTTGGCTGCGTTTCAAACCCGCGAATAGTTATCTAACAGTGGCTTTTGTGCTGCACTGTTTATTCTACAGAATGAAATGTCTCTGTAGTTGAAAAAATGGGGGTTAAAAAAAAAATAGACTGCTATGCTATTAGCAGGAGTCTAATAACCTCCACCTGCTTGTCAAATCAATTATGACGTTCAGGTCATTAAAAAAAGGAACTATGACAGGAGGTTTTTGATGATGTACAAATAAACTTGGATTTACTGTAAGGGAACCAAAATGGAGGGCAAGTGTGCCTTCTGATTAAGATAGAAAATATTGCTTTTCAGTAAACGGACACCTTGTAAGACATGAAATGTAGGTAATGGGTGCATATTTTACTTTTTCTGTAAGTTAGGTAATCATATATGATTCCCCTGCATTAGGATTACTAACTTGCAGTAGTAACCTATATAGCAAAATATATAACAGCATCAGAACACAATTGACACAACTAAATAGCAGGATCAATGTCATGGTGCAGAGGTAGGAATATAGATGGGACATCAATCAACTGCCTGTATGTAATCTTTAAACAGATTTCTTGCAGCTCAGGAAATTGTCAATCTAAAGCCTGTTCAGGAAATCGAATTTAAGATTCTGTTTTTTTAGTTGCTCAGTCTGAAATAGGTGAAATACAAGAAAATGTATTTCATGAATTTCCCATATAGCATAAAGAAATGTCATTTTCCAAAGATAAATCTGTATCAGGCTCTAAAAATAGTGTGGTGCGTGTTGGAAGGTTTCAGCTCTCTAAAGCATCAAACTGATTGCATATCTTTTAATCCCTCAAATTATACATTTTTTCTTTCATTCTCTATTTGTTTTTAATCAGGAAGATAAAGGAGCAGTCATTGTGAAACTATTTCATACTTCCCAACTGTCTGCAGTTTTAAAATGCCACACACATTTTGACGTGTGCAAAATATATATGTACAAAAAGTGCAACTAACATTTAACTGGTAAGGTTGTTAATCAGAGACAGACATTGTCAATCATTGCTGAAGTCTGTTGGAAAACATGTTTATTAATTTGCTGCATGTGGAAGTGATGGTTTTTTTTCACATTATTTTATACACTATATACTGTCTTCTTTGTCCCTCAGGTTCACTCCTTTGTGTGTTCTGCAATGTTATTTTTGTTTTTGTTCTAACTTTGCAATGCTGTAGGCATTTCAATTTGACCTAAATGTGACATATTGCATAGACCACCAAAAGTGCAACTTGTTTGACCAATATCCCAGAATTCCACTGACGCGCATCTGCTAATGTCTTTCCTGTGTCCCACATTAACTACTGATGTGCACATAGCTCACAACATGCTTTATGAATTCCTGCTGGACCTGCTGAACGAACCACTAGTGTGGATGTTCGGGTCAAATGTGGCATAGCAAAATAGAATTTGACAAATATAGGCCCATTTTGACCAAAATGTTGTTTGATTAATGTATTTGCATCCTGTTTTTTTAGTGCTGAGAGCAGAGCGAAGACTTCACCCGAAAAGACCACAAAGACAATATCCAGGATTTGTGCATAGGGCTCTTAAGGTGGAATAAAGAGATCCAGGTTGCTGCAGAAAACTTTTAACCACTTCCAATGCCAAATGCTAATCTTTTAGCACTGTTTGTAGTTACTGTAGTGTATATATATATACTTTGCAGTCTGTAGCCACCGCCTACTGTAGACCTCAATTCTAAAAATGCTGGTGCTTGCGATTATACTGACCCAGATTAGTTAGCATCTACTTTGGGATATTTCCTGTTGAATTATTTTTTGGTTTAATCTGCGGCACGATTCACACAGTAAAAAAATCACAGCTGGAAAGGTGTCTAATTAGAGGATTTGTATTATCTGGTCAAGCATTTGTTATTTTGGCTTTTCTTTTTTTCACTTGTTTCACAATCTGAAGGTGAAAAGCCTTACAGTGGGTACAAACTCCATCTCGACACAACACACACACAATGTAAACACTCTTATTAACTCAAAGCTTCATTAAATAAACATGGACAGAAGACAGATTCCATTGAGTTTCCCAGACCACAGAACAAAAAAGCATACTTTTCTCTTCATATTCTCAGACAGTGTGTATAAAATCCAATTATCAATGCTGCTGGATTAACATTCCTTGACTGCAGCAGGTGACAGTTCCTTCTGTTCAGATTGTAGCCTGAATAATGGATCACTGTGGCAAGATATCAAAAGATACAATACATACACAATAAATGTGATATTTATATTTTTTTCAAATACTTCTAAGAACAGCCTGATTGCTGCTAAGAGAAGTCAATGATCAGAAGGATGTTCATTTCTTTTAATAGATTTTATTGACGACAAAACTTCAAATCCAGTTAATTACAACTGCATTGGCACTTCTTTTTATTTTAACTGTGTGACAGCTTTTTACTAATGTATGCAGTGTGCCGGTTTTATCACTTCTTGTTGGTCCATGGGAAACATAAAAAAGGGACAAACTAAACACTGCATGTGCCAAATTAAAAGATTCACTGGCATTAATGAAATTTATGAATTAGAAAATAATGTATATATATATATATATATATATATATATATATATATATATATATATATATATATATATTAGTTTTTTTTAAGTGACTGTACAGTGTCAACATGTCCAAAGTGCCAGCAAAAAGAAGCTCTGTTATCGGGTATTCATTACCCTGACTGTCTATTAGACTATCAAGTTACTTATGAACTGCTCCTATGTCTCCCTAAATGTAAAAAAGGCTAGAGGGTACGCTGTTGGAATTAATTGATAGCCCTCTGTAATAGATTCCTGTCGCCATCACTGTATTCTTTATAAATGAATAATGATAGTTCTATAGTTCTATATTTATAATATGATACTTGTAATAAATACCAGCATTATATATATATATATATATATATATATATATATATATATATATATGTATATATATATATATATATATTTTTTTTTAATTAACCATACAATACCAAATATAATTGAAATTTATAATATCATGAAGTTATAATTATTTAGTACAGAAATTAATATTTTGGGAATTTTAAAAAGGCGATGTACAATCTAATTATACAGGTATACTGGATGTAGAATCTTTAACCAAATAAAAAAAAAAATCTAATAATAATGAAAATAAAAGACTATATATTTATATATGTTTTATAAATCAGAGCACTACAGTAGATTACACTGAGGTACAAACAACGCTATTTAAACTAGAGGCACTTTTGAAACCCAGCCTAGCAAAAGACTCAACAGTGTGTGAAGTGGAGGGATTCTTACATCAACTTACTCCAGGCCTACATCTCCACCCAGGCTTCCTTTACAGTGGTATGTGGTCTTAAAAACACAAATGTTCGAACTTCCTGAAGCTGGACTGGAGAGGAAAATTCATAATCCCAGGGGACATGGCTGCAGGCTGTTGGCGCCCTTGAAGTTGTTAACTACAGTGCTGCATAATGTGACACGCTGTTGCAATTAGTTTCTCTGAACCAGACAGTCACCTGTGATGACACAGAACAGATAACACTACAAAGCCATTACTACAACCATAGGCTAGGTACAAGGAGAACAATCCTCCACTCAACTGTATCAAAGCATTTTCTTCATAAACAGCACTAAAAGCACCAGGCAATCTGCTGCCATTTTGAGATTTTCAGAAAGATAACCGAGAGAGCAAAAGGAAATGTTATGCATACATGCCAACAGTCCCGATTTCCTAGCAAATGTCCTGTGTCCCGATGCATAGGAAGAAAGTCCCGATATTTACCCATAAAATGTATTTATTCTGCACAGTAGAGTTAGTGAAAACCACATTTTTGGGTGGCTATGGGTGGAGTACGGGGACCAAGCATCAGGTTGTCATGCAAAAAAATAAATAAAGAGATTATAGTGCCAATTGTAACATTGGCACTGTTTCTATATAGGGTATTCTCAGACTTAAACTTTAATCAAACAGCTGGAAATGTTTTATTGTGTATTCATTACCCTTACTTTCTTATTTTCAGAAATGCAAAGAATGATCCTGAAACAAAGCAAGGACCAACATGAGCTCATCAGTACAATGAAAATTATCAATGTATGGTTAATTTAAAAAAAAAAAAATATATATATATATATATATATATTAGCTCAAAGAGCCAGCTGCCCAATGTTTCGATATGTTGTGCATATCTTTCTCAAGGGAGCCTGTGTTTGAATCAAAATATTGGTGGGGGTATTTCTAGGTTTTTGATGGCATGACAACTACTTGTTATTGTTTATATTCAAATCCATGATTTATTCTTACATGATGTAATGGTGTGTATAGATAGATAGATAGATAGATAGATAGATAGATAGATAGATAGATAGATTCTACATCCAGTATACCTGTATAATTAGATATCAAAATTCCTAAAATATGAATTTCTGTACTAAATAATTATAACTTCATGATATTATAAATCTCAGTTATATCTGATATTGTATGGTTGAATAAAAAAATTATATATATATATATATATATATATAAAATGCTGGTATTTATTACAAGTATCATATTATAAATATAGTACTAGCCTTATTCATTTATAAAGAATACAGTGATGGCGACAGGAATCTATTACAGAGGGCTATCAATTAATTCCAACAGCGTACCCTCTAGCCTTTTTTACATTTAGGGAGACATAGGAGCAGTTCATAAGTAACTTGATAGTCTAATAGACAGTCAGGGTAATGAATACTCGATAACAGAGCTTCTTTTTGCTGGCACTTTGGACATGTTGACACTGTACAGTCACTTAAAAAAAACTTTATATATATATATATATATATATATATATATATATATATATATATATATACATTATTTTCTAATTCATAAATTTCATTGATGCCAGTGAATCTTTTAATTTGGCACATGCAGTGTTTAGTTTGTCCCTTTTTTATGTTTCCCATGGACCAACAAGAAGTGATAAAACCGGCACACTGCATACATTAGTAAAAAGCTGTCACACAGTTAAAATAAAAAGAAGTGCCAATGCAGTTGTAATTAACTGGATTTGAAGTTTTGTCGTCAATAAAATCTATTAAAAGAAATGAACATCCTTCTGATCATTGACTTCTCTTAGCAGCAATCAGGCTGTTCTTAGAAGTATTTGAAAAACACATACATTCTAAAGAATAAATAAAATAAACAAAAACTATAACAAATATGAATATATTACATATATCAGAGATCATATATTGGGTGCCATCTTTTTAAATATATTTTTTAATCACCTTTTTCTTAAAATGCTGTCCA
Organism: Acipenser ruthenus; assembly: GCF_902713425.1. NCBI lineage: Eukaryota > Metazoa > Chordata > Actinopteri > Acipenseriformes > Acipenseridae > Acipenser > Acipenser ruthenus. The sequence goes on along the minus strand of NC_081190.1, from coordinate 74,022,096 downwards.
TATATTTTATTTTTGTAATATGGAAGATTTATCCTGGAGAGTAAATTGTCAGTACAGGTGGTTATGCATGTTCAGCTCTGATGATCCATTATCATTACAATCTGTGAAATGCAATTATCCTCGTGAAGAGTTTATACAGTACTTCACTTCAAAAGATTTGAAATGGCCCTTATTTATGCTTCATTCACTCTGTACAATGTGGACCAGAGGTGTAAAAAACATATTTGTAACAAGTAATAGCCTGGGACACACTGTAACCGGGTCATTATAATGTATCATTGTGATACCACTATGGATCATATTAAAAAGTGTCCATTTTACAGACTCAAATACCACCAGCTAGGCCGTCATGAGTGCATTGCATACGTTGGAAATCATATATCCAGCTTTGACGTTGTTATTGCCAAATAAACAGAAATTATGAATTGGAATGTCCCCTATTATGCCTCCAAAGTTAACAAGTTTAACTGTACCCTGTATACTAAGAACTTGCTCTATTTAGATTTTCTCCAGGAACAACATTCCATCAAGTCACAAAGATTGCTTGGCTGTACAGGCCAGCCTCCAACCCTACTAGTGGCTGCACAGATACTTTTATTACTTGGCATGCCGTGACAACAACAATGAAACTGGCTGCATACTGCAGCAGTTACCCTTACCAACACAGATTGAATAGTCAATTAAGAGAGGGGCTGCTGGGGGTTTACTGGGGGGTTACTGGGGATACTATAGCTGCACAAAATCACCATGGTGGCTGAATTGAGAAACACTGCCCTGGAGAGCACAATGAAGACAATGAGGACATTGCTGCTGAAATGAACAGCAAGCACCACAGTCCAAACTATTTCTTTGTGCTTCCTAAAATGACTGATATAAGTACCGGTAGTACTTAATCAGTAATTAAAGTGCTTGCATATTATAAAAGACATGATTGTGGGTAGTATAGCATGCGAAGTACCCCAAGGGCATTACAACAAAATAAGTGTCTAGTCTAAGGTGAATATGTGGTATTTTACTGACATTTCCGCATTTTGGCTTGAGCAGAAATTCTTAATTGAAATAGGGAAATGCACATCCTTCATATTTTCACCCTGGCTAACTTGCTTGCAATACACTTAAAGCACAAGCAGCTAGGAGGCCGGTGTGTAATTCATTACTTTTGACTTGTCGTGAAGTTCATTAAACCAGCCAAATGTGTTTACCTGATCGGGGACATATGCCATCTTACATACATGTCCTTCATGCACTGTATTAATAGTTTCAGTACAGCTTAGTAAGACCATTTCTATGGATGTCAAGGTTAGGCTGTAAATACCTAGTGAGGCATAGCAATTTGGTGTGCACTGCACAGTGCAAAGATGGCTATGTAAATGTATCACTAAAATCAATACAGTGAAATGCTGTAGCATTTTTTTTTTTACTATATAACAAATTATATAACCTTATAGTTTAAAGAAAAAGCCTTACAATTACATTTTCCTTACCTCCTGCCTTGCCCTTTGCTGTGTAGTTTTTTTTAATGCTTGATCTAACAAGACAGTGACGATGCTTAACAATATTGTAACTCCCCATCTTGTCTTAGAATCCACTAATGGAGCTCAGCAAACTTCCCCAAGCTGTGCCAGACTTAAAAACAATGATGATGTTCTCCTCAGTACAAATCTTTTCCATACAACAAAGTTCAACCAAGTTTAATTCTCTCCATATGTCTGGATCCAGTACTCTGTGGTTTTGCAAACAGCTCGACATGGATGCCAAGAAACGCTTCGTTGCAGCCACTGTATCTTCTTAACATTGTATAAACTTTCTTTAGGGCAGACAGGATTAGTTTACACCAACTCTTTGAGATTTACAAAGATAGCTCTTCATGATTTGATTAATCCTGTAAAAAAATGAATCTGATAGTCTATCCACTCTCACCATTGTTGACATACGGACTAGTTATCTTAGTCCACCATGTGACAGCACTGAAAAACATATCTAAACGGTTATGAAAACTCCAGAACTTACATTATGAAAAGTTTTGTAAACTTTCCAAACCTGGAAATTTAGTGGACTCATTCATTTGATGTTACTATTCTTCTCATACAAGTACGGAAGAAAAATCCTGAGTGACAGTGTAAAAATGTATGTATAAAGACAGCCTTGCTTCATGTGAGATTGAACATCCCTAATGGAGATATGTCACAACTAGTTAACATGATGGGATTGGCAGGATTCTTCTGTGCCATACAGTAGCAGTATATCCTAGTATATCCATATTCTAGGTTACAATCTTGTAGTATGACTTTGGTGCTACAAAACATGGCTGAAAATATCTAGAAACTGATATGCATTTTAGCATTTAGTTTAAATTGGATTCATATAAAGAGTTTTCTATACAACCATAATTGGTGTTATAACAGGACAGAATCCTACTGTGCAGCCACTGCAGTTTGTTTAGTTCAGCTCCTCTATATCTCTATAGCCCTGCGGTTTAGCTGGGAAACAGTTACCAAGTTATTAATGCTGGAGAGTTCAAATCAATCTGATCTGTAAATCCAGGTAAATTGGGGTTAGAATGGGCAGAGCTGTACAACAGAGGAGCTGTGGTTAATTATGTTTGAATGCAATTTGCAAAATGGAGGTTCACGTGTGCTAGCTGGCAAAACCTCCAAAGTCTCTGCCAGGCACTCTAACTAAGAATATTTTTTTAATCAATATATATATATATATTTTTTGCTTGTTTGTTTTTTTTTAGAAGAGGGTGTCCAGAGATGCTTCTGGGGCTGTGCCAAATTATGAGCTTCTTTATTGTAGCTGTCTGGATTAGGCTGATGCACAAGTATTTACTATTTGGCAGCTAATGACAGTGACCTGTCCTTGGCATCAAAAACAGTCCTTTTTTAAACTCATCATTTATATAATACATTTTTAAAAAACTGCCATGTGTTAGTCTTAGTGAACGGATGTTTTTGTTATATTGTAGTATAATATGGCCCTCTCAGTAAAAGATTACAAATAGAGTGCTTAATTTCCTTTTGAGAAATGTGTGCAGTACTGCAATGGCGTACAGTAGTTTTCGTAAATCTAAATTCACAAAATGATGTAGAAATATAATATATGATATTTCCAAACCAACTGTTCTCAGAATACTGAGAAAATGGCAGTTTGTCATCAGGGGCCTTCTGGGAATGACAAGCAACTTCCCAGGACTCTGAGGAAGTTTAACCCCATTTGGCCAATCTATCAGTCTGGACAGTGGATTGTATAGTAAGGAGTATAAGAGGTGAGGGTAAAGGTACCTACATTTAAATGTATATAAAACAAATTAAAAATAAAACACTTCACAAGGGCTCTCAGTCTCCTGGACAGCAACTGGTTTAGCATTAGTCAAATACGCAACAGTTTCACCAGCCAAAAATCACAGACATTAAATTATTTTTCTAAACACTTTGCACAAACAATACATTTGAAGTTTAACATCTCTTTTTTTTCTGAAATTTAAATACAAAACTATACATGCTTTAAATTGTCCTTCAGTCTGCAATTACCAACAAAATGTATCTCAAGAAAACCTTACAGGCCCCTTTAAAAGGAAAGGGTGGTTAGAAGTGGATTAACTACTGACAGTGGTCCATTGTTAATTGGGTGCCATGTGTGAAAGTTACAGAAAGATTCGTTTATACAGCTGCCGCTATTTGTCATAACTGCCCTTAACAAGATACACATGTTAATCCAAATTCCTCTCTGCTGCAAAAGTTCGGACTAGTAACAGTTTAAGCTTTCATAGGAACACATTTAAATATGAATGGTGTTAGAACTTTTATTGCTCATGGAGAATCTGTTATTAATCTGAAAACCTGTTCTTTTAAGGTAAGCCATTTATTGTAGCTATTCCTCTTTTATTTAATATTTTTTGTTAACGTACATGTCATGTACAGCTGTATAACTACTGTAGCAAAGACATTTATAGAATACAAATATAAGACAATTCTACATTCATAGACCACTACCTGCATCTATCACACTAATAAAGTCCACATACACTCATACTGTATCAAGTACCAAGATCTGTCCTTACCCGTACTGTAAATGTTTCACTGCTATGCAGATAAAGTTAAGGTCTAGATAAGGGGTTTCATTTTTACCTTCACTCACATATACATGCTTTCACACCAAATACACATTTCTATAGGAATATGAAATACAAAATAACCCCCTTTCCAGAAATAAAATTACATGTTTGGATCTTGAAAATAAGATTAATACATTACTTTTCTTGATGTATTGGAGGAACAGATGATCCCCACTTGGTAGAGTTGGTAAAAATGCACATACTACACAGTCTTTTGTATGGGTGCAAGGTTAGCAGGCCTGGAGGCTAAGCCTGCTAATGCTGTTCAAAACACAGATGAAATGCACACTGTCCATTTGATCACAGCTAGCTTTGAATCCCAGATACAATAAAATCATAAAAGTAAATATAGGAATGGTCGCTCATCAGATAGTATATCTTTCTGTGCTGTATTTAAAGGAGATAGGGGTGGGGAAAAATTATAGTACAAAATGTTATTTTTTGGTAATACAGTAATAAAGAAATGCCCTTACCTTTATAAAAACAAAATGAGATGTATAAAAGTAATATGTTAAATGAAAATCACCTTTTCAGTCTAATTATAATAACCCCCTTATTGCTTATACAGCAGCTGTCAGATTTCAAAACCTGATGCCTCTGTCTACCACAGCTACAGAGGTTTCCAGCCCTGAAGCTGATTTCTGATACAGGGACTGAGGAGATACCACAAGCACAAGGCCTGCTTTCAATCAAGAGCTCTAAAACCTTGTTAATCCTCTCTTCTCATAGAATTATCTAATGTTTTAACAGATAATTCTGCCTATGTTTAACAACACCATTTGCAGTATGAATATTCAGTTTCCCAAATTAAGGTAAATTGTCCCCTTTTTTTTGTAAAAGTAAACCCGTTTAGAAATCTGTAACTCAGAAGGTTTGAATGCCTCAAAAGTGTCTCAGACTCTTTAATCAAATTATATTGCATTTAACATTTTGTTTACAATGAAATGATTGATATTTAATTATTCTCTCTCTTGAGTGTGAATTAGAGGTTTTTAAGAACAAGCCTTCCTGCTTACTGGTTTTGCTGATGCCCCCATGCTACCCTGTTATCCAAAGAAGTCTATTTGAAGATCCCATTTTGCCAATTCAGCAATACAAAAAATGAAAAATGTAGAATGCACTGACATCCTAAATAAAAGAATGCAGCAGCTATAAACCACTGTTGCTCAGGTTAAATACCGACACCAGAAAAACCATGCTTTAAAATCAGTTACCATAAAACCAAAAGAATGCATGACATAGATTCACCCAGGATGTTCGACTGCTCGAACAAAAAGCTCAATGTTTTCCGCGATGCTGTCTTAAATATTATATTAGGGCTGCCAATTAGTCGCAGTTAACTTCTGCGATTACCGCGTTAATTTCTTGATGCATTAACCCTCTTAGCATACTGTAACTCATTCCCTGCGGCACCATTTTAATATACTGGAGCGCATGCAACGCTATGAGTGCAGTCAGTGTTTACATAGAAAGTTAGTCATACAACTGCATTATGCAGCAAAGTACTAAAAGTGAAGGATTTGTTGTGAATGGAAGTTGATTTAAAAAAAATAAAAAATGACCTATCTACTGTCAAATTGAAACTTTCAGTATCACAAATGTAGGCTACATCTAATCTGAAATACCACCTGTGTGCTAAACAGGCTTTCACTTCTCAAAATACACTTTCAAGCAACAACACAACAACAAATGAAACCCGTCAGGCTTTTAGAAATTCAGGATCGCTGCAGCCATTAAGTCGAGCAAAGTACGATAATAGTATCTACAATGAAGGAGAATATGACCATTACTCAATGAATGCTTTGTTTTATTTAGACAACTTTAAGTTATTAATTAAAGAGAATAATTCTTCTTTTTTTTTGTAAACAGCAATGAAAAACATCAGTATAGGATACACTTTTAAAGGAAACTGATAAGAAAATATACAGTATAATTTGAAATGCATTAAGGTGAGTAATAAACTGAATCCATTGTGATTTAGCAGTTGGTTCAAACAATTTAACAGGAAATGCTGGAATTTTTCTGTATAGTTCTGTGTAAATAAATATAAAACTATAAAAAGGGTTACCATATTAATCCAGAAATAGGACATTTTTTTTTTGTTATGTTGGGTTGTTTTTGGATAATAATAATAATAATAATAATAATAATAATAATAATAATAATAATAATAAATAATAGCATGAGTATTAAAACAAACTTGAATGAGATGGATGCAGTAAGTGTATCAATTAAATATGCGATTAAAACCAAGATTAACTAAGATAAAAAAAATGTAATCACAAGATTAATCACAATTAATTTTTTGTTAATTGCTTGACAGCCTTGTGCATATTTTAGCCTTTTAGTCTTGTTCCCCTTTCTTAACAGAGGTATTCTTGCTGCAACACATCCTTTAAGTCCTGATTTCAAGAGTGACCTTCGTACTGTTGATTTGATGGACAATGACACCTGTGCCTTCTGCCAGTTCTGTTGTCAATTCAATGCTTGTCTTTCTATTCTTTAAGGATATTATCTTCAAGTATTGCTCATCCTTGTTAGACAGCTTTTTGGGTCTTCTAGTCCTGGGTTTGTCAATTACAGATGATGTTTCTCTGTATGCTTCGGATACCACACCTTGAAAATCGAGTGATGCGAGCTATTTCACTCAATGTTTTTCCTTCTTTATGTCAAGGTTGTTATAATAGTAGAAAACACTAGTGGAGGCTTTGAGTAAATTGTTGATGCTCATAATGCATCACAGTAGAAAAATGCAACATATATACAGTGTATATATATATATATATATATATATATATATATATATATATATATATATATACAGTATACTGTATATATATATATATATATATATATATATATATACAGTATACTGTATATATATATATAGATAGATAGAGAGAGAGAGAGAGAGAGAGAGAGAGAGAGAGAGAGTTGTAACTTTAGTTCTGGATTTTGAGTGATACTGCCAACCGAAAACCGAGAAAAAAAAAAAAAAAACATTAAGCCACATTACTCCAACTAATTATGTGTTGGTGAAAACAAAGCTAGGGGAAAGACCAAACATAGGCACTGCAAACAATGCTAAGGGCACGCTAGAATCATCTAAAGCATGCAGCTAAGTGCATCCTGAGTATTTCCATACAATGCATAAGTAGGGGATATATATAGATCTAGTGCTGGTACTATATATAAGGGTGGTCACACCAAATATTGATTTGATGTAGATTTTTCTTCTGTTCACTCACTTTGCATTTTGTTAATTGATAAATATAAACTATTAACATGTCTATTTTTGAAAGCATTCTTACTTTACAGCATTTTTTCACACCTGCCCAAAACTTTTGCATAGTACTGTATATGTGTGTGTGTGTGTGTGTGTGTGTGTGTGTGTGTATGTTTTCAAACATCACACGCCACATTCTGTACAATGTCCATGCTAAATAGAATCAAAGAATGACCATGTAATAGACCTATATGGTGGCACTCAATTCACACAGAATCTACAGTCCTTCAGTATGCACTGTTTTTTGTTTTGTTTAATGTTGCATTGTTTAAGAAGAAGCCTGTTCATTACCTGTTTTATTTATTTATTTATTTTTTTAATTTTTTTTGACTAATGATATTTATATTAAATTCAGGAACAAGTGAACAACAGGTTGAGAAAACGCAGAAATTCTGAAACCTTATAATGAAAATATAATTATGCTGTAGAAGGGAAAGATGTCTTGGATAAAACCTGAAAAGCAATTCATTGCATATGTATTGGATTAGTAGGTTATCATGATCTTAAGTGTAAGTCTCAGGCTCAAATCATCTCAACTCAAAATAAATTCCGGACAGTTCTGCCCTCCACATGCTCAGGAAGACTGCACCATTCTGGACAGTGCAGGCATGCATGTGTGTTGTACTACTTTTTGGAAACCCAGCAATTTACATGTTAGAATGTGCACTACAAAGGATGGCAATTTAAAAAAGCTTGCAAGTCTAGTGCCAATGCCTTATATCCTTTCAATAGAAAACCTTATGATGAGGGAATGTCCTTTATATTGTGTATGCTTTATGGTATAGTGCATATGATAGGTCTACATGCTTTAGGATGCAGTTTTTGTTTTACATTGGAAAGACAGACAGACAGTTGGGTAGTTGGTTATACTTTTTAACACTAATACTGCATGTCTATCTCGTTAAAACAAAGACATAACTAACAGCATACAGAAAAAAAATAAAATCCTATTGGATTTTTAAAAATGTTTTAAGGACACATATTTGTCATATAAAACATCGCTGATTTGTATGTTGTTTCAGGTTTTTCATGTTTTTTTTGGGGTTACATAACTTGTGTTTTACTTCATCCGTCTAAGTGCTAATCACACAAGGGGTCTTAGTTCTAATTAAGACTCAAAACTAATGTAAAGAAAAGTGGGTGAATAAAGACAGTGAATCCTTTCTTCTCTGAGCCACCTGCACAAGCAGATTCTGTATTAAGCAGAGGTCCCAAAGGAGAATATTTGTGTAGGCACAGCAGTGCGTCTTTCCAAAGGCCTTTCACTGGCACCTAGGGGACCCAGCCTTCTGTTTTTTTTTTCTTTCAGCCTTCTACTCAAGAGGCAGATCCTACAATTAGCAATGTGGTTACTTTTTTTTTTCACCTGCCCCAAATCAAGATCAAAGTGTAGAAGGCAGGTAAAAAACAGCATTACCGTTATGTTAAGTACTGTTGAGAAACAGCATGAATGTAACACCTGTAATATACAGTATACCAAGTACCAGAAAAGAACAGTCGTTTGTGATTTGTGTTTCCAAACGACCTTGACACCAGGCTTTCATGATGAGGTTATTTAAAAGTTGGGCCAGTCTTGAAAGCAAAATTAGTGCTCTTAGCAGTATGAGCACGCTTTAAAATGACGCATCTGTCATTGACTGACTAAAGTTAATACTTATTTGGCTCAGTTAATGTAGCAGCACTTCAAATTGAAAATGGATGTCCCTTTTTACTCCTGCTCTGGATTTCAAGGTGTAACTCCCTCTGAAATGTAAGCAAGAAGAAACTGTAAGGTACAGTAGCTGCCACAATCACTTATCTGCTGTGAGGGATCAGTAATTCATCTTTTGTTGAAGAAGAGAGACATGAGCCAGTGCCCTGGTCAAATTCCTTTCCCACTCTAGCAACAGGGCACATTCATGCAATGCTGAAAAGGCTACCCTGTTTAGAATGAGAATACTCTTGTCAAGTTGATAATATATATATATATATATATATATATATATATATATATATATATATATATATATATATATATATATATAATAAACTAGTTTATATCACTACATTATTAATATGGAATTGGTTATTTGTTATATTCAGCTGTATTGTGAAAAAGTTAATAAAACGTAATAGTGTTCTTCCTGAGATGAAAACTCACTTCTAACTACAGTATACAGTATAACTGACTCCTCTTCATACTGTTGTTGTTTAATGAATAATTTCAAAAGCTTCTTATAGAAAACCGTCCACTTCATGTAATAAATGTGAATGAAATTACCCATTGACCTGAGAAAAAAAAACATACATTTAATATTTTTAACATTCTGTATTTTTTTTATATTCTTTAAGTTAAGAAGTTAAAAATATTTAAATATAAAAGTTATCTGTTTTCTGTCCAATTAAGAATTCGATTCTGAATGCTTTATGCACCACCTACAACACCTATTAGCGTTTCAGATCAGACTTCAGCTATGTAAGGAATGCAGTTTATTTGCATGCCCATAAAACAATGGAATTTATTTATGGCCTTTTCTCTGCATGAATGCACAGGAGCACATACTATATATTGTGTGGAGCACAACGACACAACAGCCTCAGGCCGACCCTTGTTTCCTTTGTGTTTTATCATCAATTGTGATACTGCGTATGTTATAGGCCTACATGTTATAAAGAGCTGTGCAGAGGCTTACAATGAATAAATAAAATGTGCCTTTTCTATTCATAAATTACTTTGAGTCATGGTAGTAAAGCTTCTAAAACATTAAACACCAGATTTAGTCAAACATGTTCTCTGACTCCATTAATTAATTTTTCACGGGCAATAGCGCTGACCAGCCTGTGTAAATTAACAATTAAGAAAAAAAAAAAAAAAAAAAAAGCCTGCCCTATGAATCTGAATTTTGTCATACTGTATGTTTATTGCATTGTGCAAGAAGGAGGTACAGAGATTGTTTTACAAGTCAGCACACATACAGCACCATGACACTCTTTCAGTGAGGTGCCTTATATTCAGGAGAGTCCGTGCAGCACATAAAGCCATCTCCAGCTTTGAAAACCTAGTTTCAGAACTGCTTTGCCGCTCACACAATTAAAACATTATACAGTAGTACACCACATTGAAAACAATTATGAGAGAGTTCAAGCACCCCAGGCATCTGATCTAGCTGGTGGAGTTTTGTTTTCCAAGCTTCTGGGAATTTATTGCACAGGTCAGGGGAAACTGTAGGAGAAACAAAATTGGCTCTTTTTCAGTAAGAGATCCACACTTGGGTGATATCTGCAAGGGGAAGGGAGCCCTAGACACAATCTCCCCAGCAACAGCCAGCGCCTTCTTCTCATCAACAGACATTCATGTGTCTGGTGATGAAGGATGCCCATTACTCTTGCGTCACCCCCTCCCCCCTCCCATCAAATGATGCCATCGAAACCTGGAATCATCGCATCTCCTACTTCAGAGCCTGGTCTGGCCGGATTCTGTACTCCAAGCTGTCTGATAAGGATTGAACTATGACAATGATGTGCTTGCTGGCTGAGAGACTTCCATAAAGAAGATTTGCCTTTATAATGCCTAGGCAAGGAGCTTGATAACAAAAGGCAGACACAGTACAGTACAGTACTGCAGTAGGGAGGGCAGACTAAAGGAGGATGGTCAATTTGATCTAAATTCTTGCAAAGTTCAAAACATTTTTTCACTTGCACGGTACAAGCATGGCTGCAAAAATGCTCCTCTTCCTTAGCTTTGCCTTATAGTTACAGCTGTTAGTTTGGTCTTGCTAAACTGAATTCCAAATTCCAGACATCCTGTGGGGCTGTACTGATGTGATAACAACATCAGAATACTTTGAAACAAGTTTAAATTGAGCAAAGTGTAACATTCTGAAAAACAAAACTGACTAAAACAGCTTAAAGGCTTTGCAACTATCTGTGGCCTATACTCAAGTATAGGTCTAAAAACTGAAGGTTGTTCATGGAGATTAACATAGACAGACAAACTCTGAAAAGGGGTTACCAGACTCGTTAAGCCGTAAGGTATTTGCTTTTGCAAAATATATCGCTAATGACATGAAGGTCAACCCTGACTGTTAACAGTGCTGTGCAACTATTAGGTACCAAGCTTTATGATAAACAAGGATCCTTACAGTAGATTACTTCCTAAAGCAACATGCTACCAAAAAAAAAAATCAAACTCATTAACTGTTCTATTCATAGTCAATACTTTAACATAAGCACTGTTCAATTGTCTTATATGTCACTCTCTGTATTTACAGTATAGTACAGTATTTGTAGGTTTACAACAAAATGTGAATATCTGGCAGAAATGTTTACAGCAGTTGGTATTTGCTGCTGTTAAAATATTAAAAGCATTATAACCACACCGAACTAAGAAACAACTCACTCTGTTTTTGTTCATATGAGAATAAGTCTGCACTTACTTGCATGAGAAAGCTTGCACACCCAGCAAACAGTTTGGAAAATGCAACTATATGATTTTACAAAAAAAAAAAAAAAACTCAGTGGAAAGCTATTTTAATATTAAAATATTCCCAAGATGTTGTATATTCTAATACCAATTTTTTTTTTGTTTTGTTTTAAAAACAGCATGATCCTTGAAACTGAACTTACTTGGCTCCAAGAGGACAGCAAGGTTTCCTTCTTTCCTTCTTCCACTTAACAGAACCCAGTCTCAACTCCCCATATAGACCCGCTGTTCAAATAATTACCTACATATATTTTTAATTATCTTTTTTTTTTGTTTTGTTTTTTTTCTTTTTTACTTAATTTTTGTATGTCAACTGTGGGATCCCCTTCCCTATTGGAACCCTGTGATGATCCATGATTTATTTTTTTATGCTCAAATACAGCTGAAAGGAGGCAGAGTGATCTGTTTTGCACAACTCTGACTGTTTGGGTCACAATACACAATATAACTACTGTGTCCAGAGGTAGAATACACCCCATTCACCACTATACACATTAAATCCAATACTCAAAAAGCTGTACATGAAAGAAAATAAATGAAACTGTTGAGAACACTACAAGAGTAATGCAAGATGTATGTTAAAGCCAAGGACTAGGAACAAGGATTCAAAATCCATGCTCGTTTAACCAAAGCCAAGTTACTTTATTATTATTTGTTTATTTAGCAGACACCTTTATCCAAGGCGACTTGTAGATACTAGGGTGTGTGAACTATGCATCAGCTGCAGAGTCACTTACAATTACGTCTCACCCGAAAGACGGAGCACAAGGAGGTTAAGTGACTTGCGCAGCGTCAGACAATGAGTCAGTGGCTGAGGTGGGATTTGAACCGGGGACCTCCTGGTTACAAGACCTTTTCTTTAACCACTGGACCACACAGCCTCCTTTACTTTACTGAACACCAACACTATACAATACTGGGTTTATACAAGTAGGTGAACTATAATGCATTCTGACCAGGAAATAAAACAAAATAAAATAAAAAGAAATGTTATAAACTGCACCAAATATAGCTATACATTTAACAATCTTTCTGCAAAACTCGTGGCATTGAGAATCAGCAGATGTTTATGGACCTCTACACTTCATTCTCTACTACAGTATCTGTGAATAATTAAAGACAGACAGTAACATTCTGCATTTCTGTAAAATACTGTATGCAAACTGCAACCCTGCTCTGTGGCTTAGAACCTGGTCTCAATTTGATTATCCAAAATTTTTGAGTTGTAACTTGAGCTTGTTTGAGCAATTAGATTACATTTTTCTGCACTCTAGTAAATGTTTTCAAATGTGTACAAGTCCGTGTCGGCTGTCTGGCCTTCAACACAATACATCTCTTTATAAGAAGCCATGCCACTGTAAACCAACTTGGGAATGTTCAAGGAAATCAAATTTGAATGAAAGAAAGAAAAATGATATAGATTGTTTTAATTTACACATCTCCACATTCAGCTGACCCAATCATTTTTTTTTTTATTTCTGCTTTGCATGTGGTCTTGCAGTACCCAGTTATTCAACCTGCGAGCAAACATCAGCCTGGTGACTTGGAGCCAGGACAAACCCCTGTATTTCTTGACCAGCTCATTGTTTATTTCCATTGTAAAAATACAGAAATGTTTATGTTCTGTTTTATATAAGATCTTGGAACTTGGATACCTTTAAGATAACACCAGAAATTATAGAACAACCATTGGAATGACTTTTCATTCTTCTTTTTTTTTGACAAATCATATTTTTTAATTAGCAAAATTATAGTACTGTACTCTAAAACAGCATTCCTTCATATGGGCTGGTTTGGAATCCCTGCTTAACTACTGGCCTCTACTGTGGCCTAAAGGTCACGTAGTTTTATAACTCCTCATGCCTCAGTTGCAGCCAGCTGGAAAACTAGGTACATACTTTTTGATAGTCAATTGGACTTACAGTATATAACAATTGTAGGTCACTATCAACAAATCAACTTCTGTTCTAAGAGTTTTTTTAATTTTAATAACAATGAAAAGATTATAAATAATTTATAAAATCAAGGTGCATACATTATTTGTTTGTCCTAATTTATTAAACACATTTAATATCACTGCTTGTACTGTAATTAAGTTATCACAAGGGTTAACACGAAGATTAGTTTAGAAATGACATTTATAATTGCTACATCATAGATACTGTATCAACACAGAGCATGTGGGGAATACCACACCTAAACATAAATGACTGTCCACCACTTCATAGTTAGAGTTTTAATTTCACTTGAAAACTATAGTTTGCATCCACAAAAAACAACTAATGGGTAAAAGGATCGTGCTGCTTTCAACTGCATGCAAGTAGTTTGGAGTTTCAATGGTAAACAAAATGCAATTAGGATAATAAGTGTAAGGATCTGAAAATAGAGGCCTCTGGAGGCATGGTGAATTTGCTGGAAGTATTTTTGGATACTTTACAAAAGGAGCAGAGAGTGCAAATTAATCCTAAGGAGGACTCTCCCCCAACACTCCCGACTCCAGGGAGGCCCGCTAATTTGTCCACATTACTGTCAGCAAACAAAAGAAAGTAATGACTCCAGCCAGACCATATCAAACAGAAGCCACAATTGCTCCTGAGGGACATCTGCACTCCACTGGGGTGGAAAGTCAAGGCAGTGGCCACCCTCTTAGCTATCACCGCAAAAGAATTGGCGGAAACTGTGACAACAGTTAACAATGAAAAGGTCAAGCGGCTGGCAGAAGTTTCCCTGACCTAGACAGCTGGGGGTCAAGGGGCTTCAGGTAGCCAGCCAGGCCCTGGCCGAAGCGTGGGCTGCGTTCGATGTGTTTTCACAGATCAGCTTTGGTCAATTAAACTTCACACAACAAACCACATCACTTTGCAGGGGTCCTGACACCAAGGCCAGAAGCTAAGTCTGGTCTCGTAAAACAAGGCTCTTAACATTGCAGAACAAATTAGAGGTAATCCATCCGAGTCCCTGAGATGTCAGCTCAATAAAATTTCAGTCAGAGTCCCGACTCTGCATTGCAATTCATCCCACTTAATAAATACAAAATTATTTCAGATTTTTTTATTTTTTTTTAAATGCACAACTGTTAAGACTGCATGGCTTACGCGGGTTCTATTTATACCACTGCAGCCATTTTGGAGTATTGTTTAATTACTGCACTACAGTGAAATCTCTGAGACAGCCTATACTGTGGGAAGAAGAAAATAAATATCATCATCTGATAGGCAATGCCAATGTTATTTGTGCCACAATGCTGACATGGTTGAAATGGTATTTCCTTTGACTTTAAGCTATAAAATAAGATTGCTTAAAAAAGTTTGTTAACTGCATACAACAATTATTACTGAAGTATAACTTAATTGTCTTGTAACAGTTACTAAAAATATATATTTTAAAATACTAGAATTGTGTATAAGGATTAAAGTGCAGAGAAGACCTGCAACTTGAACAGCCACATGGGTGTGGTTCCACAGGTAGTAATAATATAATGGGATAAAAATAATATAATGTTAATATTTAAAATAAAACATATTAATGGAAAATCATGCATTGACAAACAATGTATGATCCTCCTTATGGACAAATGTCTTTGGCTGACTAACAGAACAAATGACAATCCTCTCCACTTGTACAGTAGCAGAACTGTTGCTGACCCATCTTCTCCACATTACAGCTTGTCATTTTTGTAAACCTGGTGTGAAGAATAACATCGGAAATGTCTTTCTAGAACTACTTATTTTTGTATTAAAAAAATGTGTTAGATATTTTTCAGAGATACAGCCTCATAATTTTTTTAAAAAGTTTGGTTTCATTTTAGCAACAATTTAGGCAACAGGTTCAAAAGCTAAGCTATCGAGTTAAGCTATTGGTCATTAACTGGCCAGTAAAACTGGCCTGTGTATCAATTAAGTAATTGAGAATTTAAATTTGCTTACAGGAAATTTTTACATTCTGAAGACTAAAACTGGTCCTCAGTTCAAAAGCATTGGACCCCTTTATGCTCCTTCACGGAACAGAACTGGTAGATTCAGCCCTTGCGTAAATAGAATTTTCTACAGGTTCTAACCTGACATTGGCAGCAGCAAGGGATACAAAAGCAAAATAAAACCACCGTGCTGACAAGCTGAAAGTCTAGGATATGGTGTAGGTAGAAATTAATAGAGTCTTAATCTCTGCAGACCAAAAGAAAAATGGTTTCTTTTGTGAATTACTTAATGCACAACAAACCCGCAGGGAAGTTTGTTAAAACATACTGTCACTTCAAACTTTACACTCAAGATTCCTTCCAGAGCTTCCAAAACACACAAAATTACTTACATTTGTGTATGCATATAAGTCTATATTTAATGAAAAATGGGTGTGTTTTGGTGGGGTGACATGCATACAAAAATACTTTTTTTCAATTACTATAATTCTTAGAAAAAAAAAAATGTTAGAGCACATTTACCATAATCATTTGAACAGAGGCAAAGAAAACACTGGCCTCTTCATCACTTTGGAATTCCTAGCTTGAATATAAATACCAAAACAAGGCCCTCTGTCCTAGACACTGCCATCTGAATCACTAAAATAAGACCATGCTAGCAACCTGAATGGAACAGTGGGGTCCTGCTTTTATGGTACCAGGCCTCACAGATGGGTTGGGCCTGGTCACAAAGAAGAGGTGAAGTGATATGCCAAGGAGACGCAAAGTAGGGCTCAACAGGGATTCCAGATCTGTATCTCCTGTCTCCCAGCCTCCTGCTTGAATCTTTAGGGCACGGTATTTAAGAGAACCTGCAAGCTGGGGTATCACTGCTATTCAAACCTCACCGTAGGATCCCAACACTGGCAGTGAGCCTAAACTGAGAGAATGAAACAGTCATTGTACCAAACTAAAAATAATAATAGGTTTTGATGTAATTGAAAAAATGTTTAATAAGATATATTGTTTTATTAAGATTTGTATTTTATTTGTTTAAACCTTTTGCTTGCATAAATCGGTTTCTAAAACCTAAAACTCAGTATTGCTGTGATGTAAAAGTAGGTGGATATTCCACATTTTACACTGGTTAATGTGAAAATCTGTGTGTGTGTGTCTGTGTGTGTCTATATTTTATATATATATATATATATATATATATATATATAGATATAAATATAGATATATAGATATAGATATAGATATAGATATAGATATATAGATATATAGATATATATATATATTTATAGGCTAATCAGTGTATTATTTTTGTGATGTAAATTCCAAATAGGTCAACTAAAGGATGCTGGCCTTGCTCAAGAGTCTTTCTTTAAACAAAATCTTTTTTTTTAATCAATAACTCACAATACCAGTGATAGTTTTTATTTCCGGTTTAAAAAAAATGAAGGGGGGAAAAAAATAAAAGGAGAAAACAAGTGTTTTTTGCGTTTTTCTGCAACTGTAGCAAACAAAGCGCGGCAGCTCCCTTTCTGTGACTGTCAAAAACTTTCCTGTGTGCCCACTGCAATGCGGATGCCAACCAACGAATCAAAGGCATGCTGCAAGTAGACAAAGAGGGTCTGATGCCAACCTCAGTACCACTAACAACCATAACTAGCATCAAGCGGTTTCCCTGCTTCTCTCCTGGCACTTATCAAACAAAATGGCGGTACTCTGTGAGTTTACACAGTGTGCCTGCTTTGTCAGGAGACGGGCACAAGCACACAAATGCCAAGCTTTTTTTTTTTTTTTTTTCTGGACCACCATCCCTCCACCCATAGTAAAGTGGTATACATAAATGTTTTTCTGCATTAAAATAAACCGCTATTTAAATCATATCTTATTACACAGATGGGTCTATTTTGAGAATGTTTACGGGATAATATTGGTTTGCAGCAACATACATTTTAAAACTGCTACTCCAATGTTGTATGTAGGCCTATGTATGTACAGTATATAATTATATAGGATGAAAATGACTCAACGGAACATCCAGATGCATAGTTAGAAACCAAAGCTGTATGTTTAACATTAGGCAAGGGGATGTACAATATGTGGCATTTGCAGCCATGCCTTGATATGTACTGATTCAAACATTGTTGACAATACCTAAACCTATTATACTGTACATAAGCGTAAGAGTACTTTATTTATTTCTCAGTACGCCATGTCTTATCAGGGTTCACAGAAGATTAGCTTGTGTATTACCATCAGGAACTTTAGATGTACAATAGTATTTTTTTTTTTTCTTTTTAATAGAATGGTTTATATCACAATTGAAAATAAATGTTTATATTTGAATGGAACCAATAAAATGAGAATATGGATACATTTTAAATACTTCATAGTTCTGAGCTGAAAAGGGTTACTGGAGACTAATTCTGGATATACAACACCAGCACTGTCGGGTTTCATTAGAAAACATGGGGCCCTCTGTTTCCGCAGTCCATATGAGCACATCTAAATACTTGGAATAAAAATAAAAATCACTGTACGCTTACCTTCATTTCAGTTCACTATTTAAATACATTAACATCCCACAGACAGACTGACCAACATACAGATATTACTCTCTGCACAAAGATATAGATATATATCAAACAGATTCAGACTGCAATGCGGATGCCAACCAACGAATCAGCGGCATCCTACAACTAAACAAAGAGGGTCTGATGCCAACCTTGGTGCCAATGGCAACCATTATTGTCATTTTGCAATCCATTCTGCTTTCTCCTGGTGCTTGACATACACAAAATGGTGGTTCACACTTTACTGATCACAGCCTTTCCTTTTTTCTTTTTCGATTGTTCACTATTCAGTCTGTTTTCCACATCAAATGGTTTAAGATATACAGTATCTTTTTTTTTTTTATTCTGCCATTTAAGTAACAGAGGGTAACTGCAGAAGCAATAAAGTTTTTGAAACAAGTTACAACAGTTCCTATTGAAATCCTGCTTACACAATGGTGTTACATTTGTACATATTATTCTTGGCAAAGTTTACAGTTTTTTTCACCAATTACCAGGCCCTATACTAATAATCACATCAGTAGTATGGGGTACAATTTCAAAGAGAAAATAGATAAGGCTTAGAAATATAATCTAATATATAGAGTAGATACTTGCATTTTATTAATAGATTGATTATTATATTTCTCAAAATCAAATGATGCTGCACTTCAGCTTCTGTGTGAAACAGTGCAAGGAATAAACATTTTACCAAAACAGCATAATACTATTGACATTATTCACCATCTTATCAAAAGTGCAATATTTCTGCATTTTTAAGAAAACAAACTAGAATCTGCTAGATTTGAAGAGACAACTACATTCAGTTTTGAAGCAAAAAGGTATTCCTCCAGAATATTTCAATAGAAATTTAAAAACAAGTATTAAAAACTGAATAGATGGTCTTGTTTCTGATAAAATCTAGGATCACAATTCTCCAAAGATAACAGTAACGAAAAACTAACCATTCTACTAATTAATACCAGCCTCACCATTCTACTAATTAATGTCGGCTTCACCATTCTAAACTTTCTATTGACTTCTTTTAAATTTTATGGAAAAAAACACACATTGTTTTGCAGTTAATTAAAGATGTCCGGGTCTCATTACAGAACTGTGGTTCTGATTTTTTTAAAAAGGCATGACTTATTTAAATATAACTTTATCAACCGCTGAATAACTACATTAAAAGTAAACTTGGTTTATAGTTGACAGTAATGCAAACTTAAAAATGCATTATTAATATTTAACTCTTTATAAAAGTATTACCTGTCATGCTTAGCACTGAGGTGTTTTGTTATGATTTAATCAGTTCAATTTTAATGCAACTTGACTCACCGTATGATTAAAAATTGATTAATCGTGCCTTTATCATAGCTTTTAAAAAGTACCAAATATCAAAAGCTATAATAATTCTATGCTATTGTTTAATACCATTACACTAATGAAGACACCAAACAAAATATTTGTCTTTCTTAGCCGTTATACCCAATAACCTAAGACTGTGTTTTTGAGGTTATGGATGAATATTTGAAAAACATAATTTATCATTATCTTTATTTATTTTGGTACTTTTTAGAAGCTACCACAAGAATAAAGACAATTAAATGTAAATCCTAGGGTGAGTCTGAGGAACAGTACCCAGTTTATAATTTAACAGTACTATTTTTTAGAAATATGTATGTGGTACTTTAATAATGCTTTACTCATTTAAACCTTATAAACTCAGTGGAGACATCAAATAATTAACTATTTGGTTTGGTAAAAAGAACTGAAAATAAACTAAAGTAAATGAAAGCAAATATTGGGATGGAAGCCATGATGTGACATGGTCTTTACTCTTTTCCTTTTTGATACTGTCCAAAAGAACAATGGAGAAGTCTCATGAACTCAGCTTTGTTTCCAGAGAACATGGAGTTTTGTTTCCAGAGTAAAAGGAGTTTAGTGGAAACTGCTCAGGACAATACATGTAACAGTCCTAGAAATATCATTTAAAAAAAACTAAAATAAATACATGAATAAATAAATACATATATCCTCTAAAACAATAGTCCTTCAGATTTACGGAACATGTATGAAACAAATAAAATTAATTGGATTTAAATTTGCATTTTTGTTGTTGTCATATGTGTAATTTTTTTTAATCCCTGAGAATTTTAAATTTTAAATTAACCTTTTCGCAGGGCTGCCATTGTGGTTCTAGTTCTTAAACTTTTAAGTATACAGTTTATATGAAATGTCCTGTTACAGCAAGTACAAAATGGTAATGCCTTCAGCTATAAAACGAACCCTTGTCAGAAAATCTTGTCGTACAAGTTTATTTGCATTTTATTTAGCAGACTCTATTGCACAAGTGATCATGTGATGTACTTTGCTCTCATACCTGTTATTAACACATAGGTTCCTACAGTTGGATGTGGCAGATTTTGCTGGCTACATGAATCTAGTTTACTTTACAGGAACCCTGCTATGTACTAAATAACAACTGTAAAATATTGGCTTGCTAGGGGCTGTGGGTTGGTCCAGTACTGAGCCTAGAAATGCATGTCATACATGTACACATAGTTACACTGTCTACTTTGTGCACCTACCTTGGTCCTGGACATAGTATGCCAGAAACAAGTCCAGCTCCTTGACTGATACTGTTATATGATGTGGCTGGACACAAAGTGCTGGATTGGTGCAATGTGGGGATTTCACGAGCCTCTCTCCATCCGTACTTTCCAAAGGGATGCCCTTGAAAAGGATCACCATGACCAGATCAAGGCGCCAGACTTTGTCGGCCTGTCTGAGACAGTCGATCCTCCTGATCTTTCCCTTCTGGTCTGGGTTGGACAGCACGCAGCAAGGATGCTTCTTCCCCGTAACACTGAGCACAAAATCCTCCCGGTACTCTTGGCGGATGTCTTTGCGGAGCTTGGCGAGCAGCCTGGATGCCCACTTCTGTTTGATCTCAGGCTTTTCACCAAGCAGCTCATCCTTGACCGCTCTCTCCTCATCCTTTGACATCCGCTTCTCGTGCTTCTTGAAGTACTTGCGCTTTCGGGCTTGGAGGTTAAACCAAGTATAGGCGATTGCACGGACGTGTGGAAGAAGTGCCTCGATGAACGGATGAAATTCATCCTGCAGTTGGGAAGAAGAGATAACAAGATAAAAAAAGGTAATAACAGGAACAGCCATACACTACAAGTGACCCCTTTGGCAATTATACAATTAACCCATCGCCACCTTTACTAAAGAAAACTCAGAGTCCTGCAGCAAATTGCAAACATTTAAATGATTAAGGGATGTTAATCACATGTGTAACATTTTTTAATAAAAAATGAGTGACTCCTAAACATTTCAAGCTGTAGGGTAACACAAAAATATTATAAGAACATTCTATTTCAAATGCTCATGCAGCCTTAAAATCTATTGCTAACCCGCACCCCCCTTTTATTTTTTTTAACACTAAACACAATAATAAAAGATCTTATGCCATATAGCCAAACTGCAGATGTCAGCTCTGTTATTATACCATCGCAAAAAATTATGTTGTTAAAACTGGACAAATTCGGTGGTGCTGTTAAACAACACAGCAAGTGAATGCCACAATTGATTTCTTCTGTCTGTGCCACAGAAGCACAAAGCGTACAGATTCTGTGATACCACACAGCTCCCGCTTTCAGAGCATGCTCTCAGCAAGAGATTGTTGGTGGGACATGGAGCATGCGCTAGCTACCTTTGTCAATTTCTCTTATCAAAACGGCCTACATTCCTGTACAGTAACTGTTGGTTCATACTTCTGTCGCAGATTAATGCAATACTCAGGCGCAGACAGCTATAAAGCTGTGCAGCTTCACTCCGACCATGCAGTAAATATTTACATTTTCTCAACATTATCCAACCCCATGCGATTTCAGACGCACGTCGCAAGAGTGTGGATGAAGTAATTCCCACCTGACGCACAGGGTCGGAGACCCTCGAATCCAACCAGAAATTATTTAGGTTGAAAGTATGAACCAACCTCACCAGCACTAGAACCTGGGTCTAGCAAGGGAGTGTGGTCAAAAAAACACACAGGGTTTGAAATATAATAAGTATGGCACCTACCTTTCCTTTCCTGCAATTTTATATATAACAAAAACAAATTTTAAAAAGCTAATAAAAGTTTAGACTTAAACAAATATGTTCTTTCTGCAGGTTTAAGTTAGGATTTGAGGTCCCATAGACTTAGTTACTTTTGTTAGCTGATCACAAGGGCATGGCAATTATTCTAACCCCCTTGAAAATCAATCCAAGATGGACAATGAAAATGGCAACTTGGCACAGACTTTGCAATCGTTGTGCTCTTGCATGCTGTGGCAGGGGTGACATTAAAAAGTACATCACCAAACAGTGACTTGTATAATCCGCTAGACTTTTTACAGTATAAAACATACATTTGATTTTTTTCAGCTTTCCAGAAACAGAATCTTTTATGTTTAATTGTAGTATTCTTCTTACTATTTTTCCAACTAATGCATCCATCAACCTTGATTTTTTTAATGCATATTTTTGTGATATAGTTTATCTCAAGTCAAGTATCAATAAATAATCTGTTATTCTGTTATAAGACAACATATATATTACAGGAAGAGGGGCCTTGCTAAAAAAAAATATATACCGGTATATGTGTAGCTCAAACACCAGTGTGGTATGTGCAATTTAGCTTTTCGGCCCTCGATGTCTAAGTCTAACCCTTTGTGGGTTAGTGTTTCAGTTGAGTTAACGCCAAACAAAACCTTTTTAAAAAATGCCAAAACTGACATTATTACTTCACTTATCTTAGTATGTAAATTGCAGGGACAAGAGCCTACATGTTGGGTCCTGGCAGCGAAACGCCCAATATTGGCACATTACAACTGTATTAAAACAAAGATCATGCTTAACATTTTACCAATTTCCTTTTCAACTTTAATCATTTACCCTTGTTATTGTGCATTAGCAAAACAAACCTTGAACTTGTAAAAATATAAAATTCAGAGTCATGTAAGCGATAAATAAAGTAGGCCACTGTAAGGGTTAAACCACATTTTGTTCTTTGTGTAGGAAGGCATTGCTAGGCTGGGCGACTACAGCCTATCATATGTTCCCTAAAATGTATTTAAAAAAAAAAAAAGAAGCAGCAGCACACCCTTCCTGGTAATAAATAAATAAATAAATAAATAACAGTGTTAAATTGGTGATGTGTACTAATAATGTTTAAGTCTAAAATTTGTATTTTTTTAGACTTAAACATTATGTAGACTTAAACATTTTGTAAAAAAAATAAAATAAATAATGAAAATGGTCCTAAATTAATCAACTGGAATGCTGAACTTTATTTATTTTTTTTACTTTAAAAGTGTTACTTACAGCATGTAAGGTTTTGTTAAAACTCAACACAGGGTAACAGTTTCACTACTTACAGACATGATTACTCATATTTTGCTTATAATCTTTTTGAAATATAAACAGTAATAACTTTAATATAAGAAACTGTACATATTTTAAACGTAAATATTTTACGAAACGGCAATCCAGTGGAAAAGGCTGCACAAAGAGCCCTTTTTCCACAGACAGGGGGGGAAAAAAAGATAATTGCTTTCATTACCCCCTGATAAAATATGATAAAGTCTAAAATAAACTACTTTATGTAACTAGCAGGATGAATATAAAAGTATTATTTTGCAGTGTAAATAAAAACACAGGTTACATTTTATTTTGTCCAAGACTGCTATACGAGTGTGAAATAAATAATCTGTGTTTTCAAAGTCATTTGCAAATGTCAGGCTTCTGTAAAATAATTTTAACTTTAGAATAATGTTCAAACTTATGGCTCATGCTTCAGTTGGAACTTCATAAGTTAAAATGTCATAAGTTTAGTCTTTGTAATTAATGAAAAAAAATAGCTATATGTTTTTTTTATTTTAAATTAAGCTTTAAATAATTTATTTTAATTAAAACAAAATGTTCTGTTGAAAAAACACAGTGGTTTCCTTTTCTTTTTGTTGGTGTATTTGTGGGACGCGAAACATCTTAAAGCTGTTGCAATAATGGTGGTAAATGTGTTCAATACTTACTAAACAACTAGTGGAATAAGGATTCTTGCTTTAGATTTGAAATACACTTGTTATTTTTTTTTTTCAACAATACCAATACTATTAGTATCTCATAGCTGTAATATACCTATGAAAGTGAATACACCAGCACAAAGTAAATATTTTAATGCATGATTCTAGATAACCTATTTTTACCAGTCTATCTCCTGCCATAAACGTCACTTAACACAAAATAAACCCTATCTCAGTCAATCACTTTCTGATGCCAAACAAAATATAAACAGTGAAAATGTGTCAGCCAAAAAGCTAGAGGACTCTGTCCAACCACTGAATCAACCTTATCATTGTATTCATCTCCATTCACAATTTCTGAATGCCTCCCCTTTAGCATTTAAAATTCCAGTGGTTTCATTGTAAAGTCCTTTGGAATAATAATAAAAAATAAATAAATAAAGTTGATTTTAAAGATGCTTCAGATGCACTGTGCACAAAACTGTTCCTGGAACTATTTGCCTTTGTTTCATCATTGTGTGTATGTGCCCTCTTTATCAATCATTAAGGTACAATGTCTGGAAAGATTAGTTAATGATAAAACCTGATGAAAACAAACACTAGTTATGAAAGTACTTTTAAAAAAACAGCCCCTCAATTAAAAGGTAATTGAAATGAAATATATTGTATTTCTGACCTGTCTGTTTATTAATAAAGTCAACATGTATGCCCTCCTAACATTTACACATTTTATAAATAATGCAGATAAACCAGAAAATATTATTTGCACATCAAAACTGTGGACTAGTATCATTAAATATTTTGAAAAAAACATAATTACCAACATCATAATAAATTCATTCAGGGTAATTTGACTAGATTTGTTTCACTGGTGTTTTAGGATTCCTTACTTTTTACAATAAACCACTGCATCATATTTATTTAAGTAAATTAATGTAAATCATTAGTAATCTATTAATGCAACCACTTGAACAAGATGGGTTTAATACATTTAAGGAAATTGAAGACGTTGACGATTAAGGGAAACGAATACAAATGTTAAATCCAATTTATGGTTTAAAATTTTTAAATCGTTGAAACGTTTGTATTCCGACGTAAATGGTAGTATGATGCGTCCAATTGTTTAAACGTAGAAATCCATACTTTCAAATAATCATTGCAAACAATTGCCGGTAAATGTCATAGCCGCTAAGAAAAAATCTTAGACTCCTACACACACACACACACACACACACACACACACACACAATGCTCTTTGATATAAGATTAAAGTTTCATTACATATTAGTTGGTCAGATAATCTTGCTATAAACTGTGCATACAATTCACAATGACACATTTAAAATGCAATACGTCTGCGGTTGTACATTAGTAAATGCATAAATAAAAGAATACAGTAAAATGTATACCTGCGTTAGGCAGATGGGAGAATACATCATGTCGTTGCTGAACAACAGCTAGCTGGTTGCAAAAAACCCTCAAAACACCAGGTGGATTGACTTTACCGATTCATTTTCCACTACAAGTTCAACAGTGCTTGGATCAATCGAGGTTTTTAACTCAAATTAAAAATCTTATCTCAGCGCGACAGAAAAGTTGGGAGAAGCTTGCCTTCTCATTTAACTCTTTAGTTGAATGTTAAGGGTCTCTGCTAAATGAAGTTCATACAAGTCCCCAAAATGGATAAATCCAAAAAGATTCAGCTAATAATATACTTTGAAATATACTAAATATGCAAATAAAATAGCAGCAATCTTAAATTTAAAAATATTTTGTAAACCTGTAAAAAAAATAATAATAAAAAAGTAGAAGGCGCCAACTTCCTAGTACTGTATTTACTTTTCAAACTTGATATGAAATCGAGCGGCTACACCCTCTAGACTGCTCGTTCCCTACAAATCAGTCTCGATTTTTTTTTTTTTTTATTTGATTACAGTCATACTCCTCCTACTGCTGCAAACGCATTCCATTTTCACCAACCCACTTTCTCTGCTGTTACAGAAACCACAGCCTAAAAAAAACAGATTTTTGGGGGGTTTTTTTTTTAGTTATGATTTTTATGAGTAGAAAGCTTCAGCCCAACCCCCGGTTTATATGGAAACGAAATAGAAACCTCCCTCACACTTTGCTTAAGTTTACTGTGTCGCACTTTTAGTACAAGCTCGTGTAGTTTTATACTGTATAATACATCTGATATGCTTAGTTTTTTGTTTGTTTGTTTGTTTGTTTGTTGAAGTTATAGACCCGCCGTGTTTGTCTTCGTTAAATATTAGGTTTCAAAGTACGATAGGCTACAGCACACCGACAGGCAGGCATTCCAATACGAAAACCAAGTAACAGATTTAACCCTTTATATAATTTTTAACTTGGTCCAGCAGAAACAATCAGCTAACTTAAAATAAAAACGTTATATCAACTCCCTGCGCTACAGCTTGCTTCAATAGAACTACTTAATAAATGCATATGTTTTTAATTTATTTATTTTTTGTTTTGTTTTTCCTCTAGACATTATAAGCAAGGTTTTATCTTTGCAAAACTTGTCTTCACGTGTGATGGCCGTCCTGGTCCATAAGAAGGAGCATTTGTGGTCTCGAAAGCGCACATATATACACAGATAGATAGATAGATAGATAGATAGATAGATAGATAGATAGATAGATAGATAGATATTCATAGGTAGTTTAGCTGATCCTATTACAGTATCACGAAAAAGCGTGTTCTTGCTGTAGGCTACATATTTTCAGAACTGAGTGTGTTACAAATAATTGCAGTACTAAACAAACCTACACAAATGTAATATACTACTTGTGGGACGGTACGACTTGCTTTACGGTTGTGTAACCTGGTGCCGCAAATTGAACAGGTATTATACAATATGCAGTCAAAACTTAGTGAACGAAGATTCAACGTAATCATAATGGCTTGGATCTTACTTTTTACAACCGGTGATGAAATAATCCAAATATCGCACATTCCAGGATACATACATGTATACATACATACATACATACGTGTACATGCACAGTAATTGTAAAAGACTGAATTAGCCTTTATAGAACCGTAACTACTAGAGTGCATTCTTAATACCCTACTTCCATTTTTCCGAGGTACGGCCAAGCATAATTACAGTTTTACACAAAAAGGCTTGCCTCATGCCATGTCCCAATATCATTCCAAAAACTAACTGCAGCTTTCTTTATCTTTCTGTCTTAGGCTTCACTGATTCTAATTCTGGCTGGCTCTTAAGCCTGGCAACTTAACATTTCCTAAACGTCTAAAGAAGCTTTATAACACTTGGAAACAGTATTCATTGTGGATTTTAAAAAGAAAAAAAGAAAGAAAGAAAATACATTGATGCAAGTTGATGACTGAAATGTTTGTGATCACATTGTAACGGTGCAAAAAAAAAAAAAAACCACAAACAGCAGGATGTTAAACGGGCTTCTGGACGACTACACAAACTTGATAACTTCAAGAGACATCATTAACAACATACGTGAACTTGTGAAAGTATTTGACGTTTTATACAACTTTAACTGTAGATTTGGTGATGCTGGTTTCTAAAAACTAAATGTGTTCTTCACCGGGAGGATTTACGTTTTTCACATACCAAGGCCCAAACTGGTAAGTTCACAAATGTTGTTACATTCTGCAATATCACCAAATTTCAACATTGAAGAAAAATATTAATGACATTAGTGAAATATTTCTGTTTGTGACAATGTTGTTCAAATGTATTTTTAACCTTATCTGAAATAACTAAGAGTAGAAAAATCTTTCCAAATCGGAAACCACAAAATATTTGTGGACTCAAAGTTTTAAATTGCATTTATAATTTTGATCTAAATTACCCAAAGTAAAAATATAGCGATGGGGTGTTCCGTGGGCAAAATAAGTGTAGAAAATATAGCAGGCAATAAAGCAACATATCGGGGGCAGGTGAACAATACAAACTTCGAGACTTTATTGCACTAAACCTTCTGTTCAATTAAAAAATATAAAGTATCGACAAAAAAGCGTTACTAATCCAATTCCAAAACCCAGAAAGTTTAAGAAATTGGTTAAAAAATCGTCGTCCAGTGTTTTACTATTTTCTTCCTGAAATACTTAATTCATAAACATTACCGTTACAGAAACCAGCCGTAACCCTAGACTAACCCCCTTCCAGACATGATTTCCACGTGGATGTTCCAAATATAACGAGGCTTC
Organism: Acipenser ruthenus; assembly: GCF_902713425.1. Taxonomy (NCBI): domain Eukaryota; kingdom Metazoa; phylum Chordata; class Actinopteri; order Acipenseriformes; family Acipenseridae; genus Acipenser; species Acipenser ruthenus. Next base: position 73,993,489 of record NC_081190.1, on the reverse strand, counting down.
GACGTCTAATGCTTCCCACACATTACTAAAATACAAATACAATTAAAAACAAAAAATGGATACTTTCTAAACAGAGCAGTTAAACACACTGTTTTAGCCTAGCTTACATGACACAAATGGCTCAGTTACACGTTTTTTATGACGCACCACATCAAGGCTGAAAGTAAGAGTGAAAAAACGATCATTTGTTGCAAACCACAACTTGTAAATCACTGCCTTTACACAAAGGATGCACTTTGCTTCATAGAGACGGATATTACAGTTTTTAGAGGACATAAAACATCTACCAAACTACCAACACTGTTTTGTGGCCAATAACTGGACAAGCTGGATACACAAAAAACGTGTTATACATAGCCTCTACATTGTCATGTATTTTTTTTAAAAATCCTTGCTGGTACTTCAAAATGTGTTGGCTTGGTGTAGGCAATGTTTTCACGCAGCAGTGGTACTATTGGTAGTCATCTATAAAACACGTAATATGGGGGATCAATTTTTTTTTTTTTTTCGAGATTATTTTTAAAAAGTCTTTACTCAGAAATGATCTGTTGTTATTTTTGGCGCCTTTTTAAACACTGCTTCTAGTACTGTAAAACTTGGAAATAGTCCGTCTCGTCTCAAGTTCAATGGCAGTCCTGAAAGGGGAGGGGAGAAGATGACCCTATTCACGGCACTAATAATAATTCAGATCACGCCACATCGGCTTCTTGTGTCAGTGGAATCTGGCTTCCCCACCCCCTCAGCCTGAGAAAGTTGCGAAGTGTTCACACACTGACGGCGCTGAACCACAACTTCATGGATGGATCTCTTCTGTATTTAAATGGGGCAAAGCAAGACACAGGAAAACAGCAGCAAGTAAAGCTAAAGAAAGACATTTGAACATAACCTGACTGCAATAAAGCTACAAATATAAAATTAAAGTAACATATGCCTGTGGAATCATGTATATTAAATAATATAATGTATTACACAATTTAAAACAAAAAGGCAAAGTTCAAAATAGTCAAATTGGGTAATTGTGATCTAAAAAAGTAAATAATAATAATAATAATAATAATAATAATAATAATAATAATAATAATAATAATATAAAAGACCTATAACGCCGTTAAAGAATAATTGAGAAATAAAAAACTGAAACAGTAGGGCTGTGACTTGCCAGTGTATTCATGCCATCGCTAGAAAAGCAACAGAAGTTCTTTGCCAAAAGAAAAAAAAAAAGTTAACGCAGGAAATGTGCCAAGTTCAGCACTTTTTTGGACGCGAGCTCCACCGCCGATTCCTGACATATTATTACGGTGTGACCCACATATAAATACTGCCAATAGCAAACATAAACAATCCAACATCTACAGCACTTTCACATGTGTAGTAATGATAATAACAAGCACAAATTCAAATTCTGAACACGATCACCCCAGGGTCGGAAAAAAATAAATATAAATAAATAAAACACAATTTCAAGCTTTAGTAGTACATTATATCCCATTGCCACGTACCATTGCACTGTATTGCATGAATTAAAACTGGGATCCTGGAATCTGAGACACAGAGCCGGTGCCCTCACATTTCTCAAGTTCAAATCTGCGCTTTCTCAGGGCTTTTTTCAAGAAGTGGTCTTTTTTTTTTTTTTTTTTTTTCAAAACACCGGAAGAGAATTCTTGGCAGAAAGGCGGCAAAGTCAAAGTCTAGGCAATGAGCACTTCTTTTTTAATCTTCCTTCCTCTTTGAGTTACAGTTTTGGAGAAGGTTTTGGTTGTTGAGTTGAATGCGATCCAGAAGAGGCTGAGTTTTGGAACACGGTAGGGTCTGTGCCTTTTCTCTCTCTCTCTCTCGTTGCTGCTGCTTGCTGGAGACACAGAGCTACGCACTTGGACTCAATCTCTCTTTTCCTATTGGACGGAGCTGCAGTTTCTGACTTCCGCTTGGCGGGCGTAGTTGGATATTTGCATATTTATTAACCTCTTAGCCAATCAAAAGCGAGACTATTCGCAGTTGAAACGTGCTGCGCCAGACAGGTCCGTGGACTGAAGTCTTTTTTTTTTTTTGCACTGTGTATTACATATTGATGTACGTTTTATTCACGAAAAAGTATTTAACAGTGTGACAATTACATCTAAATTGCATTTGTATATTTGTTATATTTACATATTTGCAGCTCTTTATAGGTAATAAAATAACTTGTAATCGTGTGTTTCGTTTGTTTCACCATCCTTACACAATGTATCAATATCAGGCGTTGTGATATTCAGATCATATAAATTATCGCCTGCACTTATCAAGACCTTGCTACATCTCGAATTTAAAATAGGATTAAAGTAAATGCCGGTGTTGCGAAGTATGGGGAAATCTTTTGAATGGTCTGGCAGCCGCGTCTGAACAGCACTAAGTTACTGAAGCACTGGCAGAACTCTCCATATCGGTCGAACTGCCGGAGGAGCTGACTGGCACGAAGGCCAGCGGGAGGACACAGTGCAGGAATGATTTATGTGGGAATATATATATATATATATATATATATATATATATATATATATATATATATATATATATTCTTCCCAGAAGAATTAATTGAACCAAAAAATATATTACTAAGATACTCTGTAATGCAGCTGTATGTAGGTGAATAAAGAATCAATTTACTAGTTAGCAATAAGCGTCACATCTACAAAATTGCCCATGGGTGATACATTTATAACGAGCTTAGTTGATATGAAAGTATAGGCTACATATACTTAAATGTTCACCTTTTTATTCATAATCCTATTTTCATTTTTTTTTTTTTTTGTGAGAGCGACATTAGCAATTGAGTAGCGCAAATACATTTTACAGAATGTAAATACTGCAGTGTTTGAAACGATACAGGTTGAATGGATAATAAACGGTGGTCTTTGTTTTGATTTTTTGATTTATATATATATATATATATATATATATATATATATATATATATATATATATAGATAGATAGATAGATAGATAGATAGATAGATAGATAGATAGATAGATATAAAGTAAAATAATTACATGATAATTACCTTACCTTTAGCCAGACTATCCGTTTCACAACCTTATAATTTAAACCCTAGATAATTAATGGGAAAAAAATATAGAAATTATATGAAAATATACTTGGTTGGTCCCCAGTGCAAATGTTCCCCTATTATTTTTAAACTTTAAGTAGGCCTATTCTTAGAAATGCTAGACGTCTGTCTTTTACAAGTTTCCATCACACACAATATATGTGACAATTATATGCCCGTTTATGAATAGCGTTGAATACAATATTTACCAGTAATGTGCCTTTGCCAGTTTCTAGAGTTATTCTAATAATTAGCTATTTATAGGCAAATATCTGTAGGCCTAAAAAATATATATTTTTTAAAATAAGTTTTCCTATGTGTGATACTGTAACTGTAATAGCCTATATAACTTCCCTGTCACTGTTAACCTTGTGTTTCTAACTAACATATCATCGCATACGAAGTGTAACAGTAAAGGTACTTGAAAAACGCCCTTGAAGTCGAGACTCCGCTTTCTAAAATAGCACAAGTAAACAAATTCTACGACTTGCGGCACTTGTCTATAGATGCAGTCAACAAACGCAATATTTTCACTGTAAATAAAACACATTTTATTGTTAAATGTTATTATTATTTACCCCCCTATTACCAGCTCTTAACCCTTTCACCAACTATATCCACACAATCGTTATTCTAAAATTCAACATTCAAATAAAACATTTTTGTAACATGCACGTCTATGTCTATTCAAATCTGACTAATGATTGTCTATCTATTTATAATCATGCCTTATTTTAATTGAGTATTAAATTATCATATTTATGCTTTATGATTTTTTTCAAAAATAGCAATATCAAGTTAACATTTCATTTTGGGTTATAGGCTATTTGTTGTACCTATTCGCATTAGAAAAATGCATTTTTCTGAAAGCACGTTTCTTAAATCTTGCCTGAGTACAGTAGCTATAGGTATTATAAAGTAAAATATGTTACACTTTTTTGATTGTATGTTATGTTTCGGATGCATGTTTATTTATTTCTTATTTAACTGTTTTGAATTCTGCCTGTTTTTTATTATTATTATAATTAATATTATTATGCTACTGTGATCATATCCTTTTGTAAATGTGCATAAAATGTGCAATGTATGCGGTAACAAATACATTTTAAATGTGTATTAAAATTACAAAAAGCAGGAAGCTGGAGATTAAATGGAGACCTGCTGTATTTCAGTGTAATAAGATCCATGCACATGTTTGAGAATCCTATAGGTCTAGTAAAAATAAAAAAATAAATAAATAAAGTAGCCTATTATGCTTATTTAGGCATTAACTTGATTTATGATCTTGTTGAAAAACACATTCTGCCAAGCAAGTTTGCAGAGAAAATAACAGTTAGTGCTTTATAGCAAAACTAAACCCACACTTTTTTTTTAATAACAACATTGAGAATATTTGATGCTTTTTGTGTTTACTAGTGCATAACAGAACAGTAACAGCATCAACTTTGAAAAAGTTTATTGAAATGAATCGTTGAATAGACGCTGAGACAGCACGTATTCTGCAGTCAAGTGAAACGGAGAGTGAATGAATGGGTGTGTAGAAAAATTAACTAAAATCAGCACGTCCTTGAAACGTTCTAGAGGTCTAGTTTTATCACGTATGCAAACCAGAATGAATATAGCACATCTCCGTTTTAGGAATTCGTTTGTTTGGTATAATTTGTCAAGGAAATGTGCAGTTTTTTCTTGTCCTTGTCTAAAGGTTCTGCTTTTGTTTTAGCCCGTCGTTTTCGAATCACATTTTCCGTGCCATTACGAAACATTTTACAATTTCAAATGCAAGGGGGGAAGCATTACCGATTCTGGGCGTTGGTACGTTATTTTAATATATGCTTAACTTAATTCAGCAGTTGCTTATTCTCCTAAAACGGAATTGTGACATTAAATGCAATCAAATGAAAACCTCGTTTTGTTCAGTGGGTCTCTCTCCGTATCAAGTCATTTGATGCACAAAGTACGTTTTACATTATTGGTCTTTTGTTAGTTTCTCGATGACGATACATTTGTTTCGTTAAAACCATTAAATAAGATCTAGCACTATGTTGTTTTTTTTGTCTTCGTCCTACAGGAAAGCTGCTGATATTCAAAACCACATTAAACTATTTTGTCAAGCTGAAGTGTATGAATTACAGAGGTAACTAAAGCATTACCATTCGTTTTCGAGTGACGTTTCTTGAGAACTTGTCAGTATGAACAATGCACGGTGGTGTACTTATGCAGAGATAGACGATTGCACTTAGGATAACAATTATTAAATGATTAGCAATTACTTTTGTCACTTGAAGCACCCCGGTACACACATACAAAATACGCTAAAACCAAGGGTATTTGCAACAAGGGTAAATTAGATTGTGGCCAGCTGTTTACAGCCCATGCAGATTTTAGTTTTCCACTTATGAGGTGAAATAGCTGTGCTCTTGTTTCAGTGGTTGCAACTTGATTTTAAAGGGGTGCTTGCAAACGCTTTAACATCTAAATTATGACCTATTTTTATTAACAACATTATTAGTGGTCTGTATAGTAATATAAACAGGTTTTATAGTAATTTTATAAAGCTTCTTATAGGCAGAATCAGATCTCACAATTTAAAAAAAAATCAGGACACTACAAAATGGGAGTTGAGATGCAATATGGGAGTTGGGGGTGGATTTAACTTTTTAGGAGGGAATTTAAGTTACAATTTCTGCAAAAAATTGTAATTATTTAAGGGGGGGGACACACTAACACAGTAGGTGTATGGCAACTTTGAAGCTTTCTTTAAAAAACTACATGCGTAACCTTACAGTATATGGGTCAAGTCATGTTTCAATGAATGTGTGATTTTACAATGTTAAATTACCCCCGCCCGCCCCCCAAACAAATCACAACGCCTTACATTTTTGTGCTTTAATACCAAGGAACAGTGAACATTACTGTATTTAGATTTAACTCATCATACAATTCATAGTTCTTTGGTAGATCACTATGGTTGTTTTCTGGTGAAATCATAAGCTTAAATCTGCAACTGGTGTTACTGTAGCAGTCACCGACAAAACAATGATTTAACAGTCTTTATTTCTAATTGATTTCACAAATGTAATTTTCAAAAGGTATTTTCACACATTATTGAGGGTTTTAATTACCAATCTCAGATTAAGAATGGGTAGATTGATAATATGTTTGATGAAATATATAAATTGCACGCAGTTATTCCTTATAATTAGGGCTTCTGATTTTCGGTTTTAACCGATAAAAACCAATAAAACACCCCAGATACAAAAAAAAAATGAAGTCGGTGTATATACAAAAAACACTGGAAAAACACTGGAAATTGTTACTCAGTTCATTGACTTGACCCCTTTCCCTGTGAAAAATATCTCGCATTGATTTGTTCTAAATACTTTAAACCTAACCCAACTGCTGAGTGGCTACAAATGGCTACACCATAGGGTGGGTTTAAAGTATTCAGAACGAATCAATGTGAGATACAAGTCAGGAAGGTGGGACATTGCCCAACTGCACTAGGATTTTTGTTTTTGTAGGTTATTTTATTTGTTTTTCATGGGGAAAGGGGTCAAGTCAATGTGAACTGAGTAACCATTTCCAGTGATCTTCTGGTGTTTATTGGATTTTTATCAGGGGTGTTTTGTCGGTTTTTATTGGTTAAAACCGAAAATCACAATCCCTATTTATATGCTGCGAAACGTACTCCAAAGTTTTCCCGGCGTCCCTGCGGTGCGATCAACCAATAGAAGATCTGCATTTTCTCCACGTCAGTCTAATCATAAGTCGGGACATAAACAGTTCAAGGTATTGGGAGCATACGTAAACTCAACAGTAGTTTTCAGCGTTGAGTCAACAAAAACATCACTAAAAGGTCAACATTTCCGGGTATTTAGGAACGCTTTGTTGATTAAAGATGGACATAATTGCAGTGGCTGCTGCAGCTGTGTGTCAGTTTTTAAGTGGAGAAAAAATTATATTCTGTGATGGAAGTTGTGGCTATAATTTCCATTGTAGATAAGAGCATTTCTGCATATTAGGTTGCAGCTGCAGAATCTAAACAGAATATTACAAAACAATTAATACCTGTTTAATTAAAGATGTTGTTTTACTGTTTATTTGTACAGTATTTCACCAGGGCTAATGTAAATAAGGCCGGACAGTCGAGCCTGGGCGCTGTATCAAGTATGTTCGGTACGGTGTGGTACAGTAGGGTAGGGTGCGGTACGGTACGGTAATTACTGCACTGTTTGTACTGTTTTATAAATGTACAAAATGTATGTTTTTTTTGTTTTTGTTTGTTTGATTTTTAACATTTACCGTTTTAAAGCCGATCTGCGGTCTCATTGTCTACTCCCAGAGTCCATTCGTCATTTTTGTAGCAGAGTTTGAAGCTGTGGGTTCCACCATCACTGGCCCTCATCGTTGAAATTAGGAACGATTTTTGGAAATGTTGCTACTTATCGTTGAGTTTAGGAATGCACCCATTCTCTACCTCGGCTGAAGGGCTTGAGTAAGTTGAACCAATGGGAGAGTCAAAGATCTGCCTCTTGTTATGCAGGTGTCCAATCATGAGTGAGCAGAGGTGGGACATAAACCATTGAAGGTATTCTCCATTTCAATTGAAGGTCTTGGGAGTTTAATCAATAGGAAAGACAAAGATCTGCCCCAGTTTTGCAGCTGTCCAATCATTAGTGAGCAGAGGCAGGACATTGCTAGGGTAAGCAGTGCAAGAATAGCTGAATTTTAAGCAGTGTTGCTTTATTGAGAATTCCCGGTATATTGAGAACTTCAAAGTAATATTTCGAATAACTTTTTATACATTTTATTTTAAATATCATCAGACAACGGAGACATCATAGTCGATTTGGTTACAAAGTAATTTTCAAGAACTTTCTCAGAAAAATTGGAGATTGTTAAAAAGGAGAGGTATACATCACAAATACCCAAACTAACACAGGAAGGTAAAGGATATACTCGCCACTTCCAAAATTCAAACTATGAAAGGTATCCGTGGCTTAGGGTCTGTCTGTGTGGAGTTTGCATGTTCTCCCCGTGTTTGCGTGGGTTTCCTCCAGGTACTCCGGTTTCCTCCCACAGTCCATAGACATGCTGGCTAGGTGGATTGGTTTCTCTAAATTGCCCCTTAGTTGCCCTGCGATGGACTGGCGTCCTGTCCAGGGTGTAGTCCTGCCTTGTGCCCTGTTTGTGCCGGGTTAGGCTCCAGCTCACCACAACCCTCTGTAGGATTAAGCAGTTACAGATAATGGATGGATGGATCCATGGCTTACCGGTAGCTGTAAATTAAAAAAGGATACTGCTGGAACTTTTTTGTTCAGTACAGAAAATGCAATATGGAACAGCACTGGCTACAGCAATCTAGGATGTCTAAGGAAGTCAGCACAAAAACATGACCGTTCCCAAAGTCACTTGCGAGCCACTGCAAGACTCAAAACTTTTGGACAAACCAGACTGATGTTCAACTGGATGCGTACAATACATCACAATGAGCAAGAAAGAACGATTGTGAGGTTCTTAAACACTTGCTTGATTATGTTGTTTACCCTGGTAAGCAAAAACTGGCATTCAGAGGCACGATGAAGCACCAATTCCTCAAAAAGAGCTAATTATGTGGATTTACTTTCTCTGATTTCTGTCAACAGCCACAGTATTCTCGGGTACCTCTACCAAGATTCAGAACGACTTAATCTCTGCGGTCTCACAGGTTCTGTAGATGCAATAAAAGCAGAAATACAGGAAGCCAAGTATGAGGCTGTAATGGTAGATGAAATGCAGCTCAGCTGTCTTGTGTTTTCAAGTATGTGACTGACTGTGGCCCGAAAGAACGGTTTCTGAATATTGTGAATGTGACAGAACATAAATGTGCATTTGACATCTTTAGTGTTTCGCTTTCTGGAGGAATTTGATTCTTCCAACAAGTTAGTTGCCCAGTGCTACGATGGGGTTTCAGCTATGGCATCCAAGCTTAATGGCGTGCAAGCTCGTGTGAATCAAGCTATACCACAAGCACTTTTTGTTCACCGTTATGCCCTAGCACTTAATTTAGTGATGTCCCAAGGCGCTTCAAAAATTGCAGAGTGCAAGATTTTTTTAACAATCTTGGAGGATTGGCAGCATTTTACCCAAGGTCCCCCAAGCGCGCACAATTATTGAACAAAATCTGCCAGACACCTTCCACTAGTTGCACCTACATGCTGGATTATCTCTTCTTGGCTAGTCTGCACGGTGTCTGAAAGCAAAACAAGAGCTGAACAACCTTTTTCAGCATATTCTGGAGAATCCAGAACGTTTTTAAGGGAGTGGGGGGGGGGGGGGGGGGGGTGACTGCTACCCCAGTAGATTTTGACACGTCACGCCACTGCCTTTTACAATATTAATAAAATGGCTACATTCAACAGTATACATCTTTATGAAACAATGTAATAACAATTCCAGCTATCCTTTACAAAAACCTGGCATTTAATATTTGTCGGCCCAGTACCCAAAGGTAAAAGATCTTATATTGCTGCCTATACTAAACATTTTGCTGTCTGGACCAACCCAGTGATGGATTGTGAACGGTTTTTAGTAATGTTAAAGGTAAAGGGATGCTAAACATGAAATAAACACTTACTTGTACTGTATATACTGTACATGCATACATAAATTAATATCCTGCATTTCCTAACTTTTCATCTAAAAAAAAACAACCACTACAGCCTAAACCTAATTAACCCTGATGTATATCCAAGTTTCAAAAAAGGAAATACTGTAAAAATAAAAATAATAAAAGAAATCACTGTAATCCTTAAAATAAAAGCAAAAATGTTTAGCAAGAACCACTATGGTAACAACTTTTGGAAACAACTTGTATGTTTTTTTCTTTATCTTTAAAACATGTGCAATAACAATAACTAATTGCAATGCAATAATGGTCAAATGAAATGCATTTTTTTTTCTTTTTGGAAACATCTGCTGCATTTTACCAATGTGCACTTTAGAAGGCCTTTTTGCCAGCTCCAGTACAAGATGATTAGTATCAATAACATTGCAATACATTGTAATTACACAAGTAGTTCAACAGTAAGTACATGGCACACATTTCAAAGAGAACAGTTTATAGAGGACAATATTAAACCAGGATTTGAGCTTCCTTGTTAGTAAACATTACAGTATATCAATGGAGATCCAGTATTTGTTTACATAACATAAAGTATTGCATTTAATATATTATGAACTAGTATGAGCAATGCCAGCTGAGACCAGTCATGAAATCCACTGAATTGCTGATGATCTAAGGTTCCAGCAAACAACAAAGAACTTCAGACAGCTGAAGAACACATCAGTGTGCTCATCAGGCTATGCATTCACCAGAAAACCATACACCATCTCATCAGCAGCTGACCATTGCTGAGCCGAGCTGTTATGCAAGCTCAAGGAGGAAAAACGCATTATTATCAGCTAATTATTTCCCATTCATAATAAATTTAAATAAATGTAAATGTTGCTTTTCTATTGTAGGTATACCACCTTGTGGCATCATTAAACTACAGTAACCGAGATAACTTATCTTCCTTAAACACTGTAATTTCATATCAAGGTTAGCAATCAAAAACATATTTTTGGCTGAATTAAAGCTGCATAGCAGTTAACATTGCCAGCACCACTGGCAGGCTGATTAGGAGAGAGACTGCACGGGGGTTACTGGGGGCTGCTGTTGCCGGACAAAATTAGGTACGGTAGATATTGTATGAGCGTTTGTGGATTTATTAACCATACATTGTCTTATTTCAATAGGGAGGCTAAAACACTACAGGCCCTGCTTTCCCCTGCCCTGAATAAATAACATGTAATCCTTCTGGCACTGAACAAAGCCAAGAACACATTTCCATGGGATACGACATTATTATTAAAAGAATAGTACCAAAAATAATAAAGGTTAAAAAGTTAATGACAAAAAACAACAAAAACACCTGGAACATTAAGGAAAAGAGATTACAGAAAAAAAATAAGAAAAACATAGGTCTATATTGCTTAATATAGATGAAATGTTACAGAATCTGCATAACCATAGATTATATTATTGAGAAATAATTATACATTTTGGCGCATCTTATTTTAGTAATACACTGACCAAAAGTTATATCTGTAAGTATAAATTGTTTTAAATAGTAAACAAAATATGTTATGTATGTTGTTATTCCTCATCCCGTCATAATTTGGGACACCAGCAGATGTCACTGTTTAACATTATAGTTTATGACTGAAATCATGGAATATTCATAAATAAAGTCAACTTGTAAAACTACTGGTCAACAAAAAAACAAAACATTGTGGAAGTATGGTAAAGCCAAGCCCATTTTGATCCAGTAAAATGTCATCCTAACTATACATCTGTGCAACTAGATTCCTTACTAAACCACTGAAGAGCACACTTATTGGAAACACTAAGAAAAGGATATGTGTAAACAGTGGCTCCTACTTATAAATCATCTCAATGAGATTTTGTTAGTTCTCTCTAGGACTTGCAATACATTGTATTTTCTCTTCTTCTTATTTATTTCTTAGCAGACGCCCTTATCCAGGGCGACTTACAATTGTTACAAGATATCACATTATTTTTTACATGCAATTACCCATTTAAACAGTTGGGTTTTTACTGGAGCAATTTAGGTAAAGTACCTTGCTCAAGGGTACAGCAGCAGTGTCCCCCACCAAGGACTGAACCCACGACCCTCCGGTCAAGAGTCCAGAGCCCTAACCACTACTCCACACTGCTGCTCTTCTTGTATCGGTATGCACTACGATGCTCCTGGATTCTCTTGCTATCTTTTGTAAGAAAAATATCTGTAACAGCAATGGGAATTTTATTTTGTTAAAAAGCTCCCTTACTTGTCATATGTGTTTTTTTAATTTTATTTAGTGAAACACGTTTACATTTACCTGTGCTGTCTGAAATGTCTATATACCATATTGGAACTATAGCATCCTAACAGCGCAGTATGTAAATGAGGTCACTAGAATTTATACAGAATTACATGCATTAGTAACACAATGGGCCCAATGTTGAGGAAACGCAAACATAAAGGGCATCACCTTTACACTGGATTGCCCTGTATGTTCTGATTTTGAAGGGAGTTTGAGCTGACACTAGTGGAATTTTGTTAGCACTGGCCAATGAAGAAAAAGTGGGAGACAAAAGCTGCTAGCAAATAAGGATCAACTGACATTCCATTCCCTTTAAAATAAATAAATAAATAAATAAAAAAAAACGAAAGCCGTACCTATTGCATTTGCTGTGATCTTTATTGCCATAGCACCATTTGTTCATGCAATATGAGATTGCACTGTTTTGTTATATTTATAAACATTAATTATTTCTTGAATACCTACTTCAGCCGTTTGCAATATAGAGCTTATTTACGATTTATATGGGACCTGTAATTTGGAATGTGTATTCTTTAATTTTAGTGCTGCTGTGAACAATATAGATCTGTATGAAATATTCAAATCTACAGTACATTTTTCAGAGCAGCCCTAAAGTTAATGAAGACACTGTTACATAACAGTTTGCATAGCAACAATACTGTAGCGTAGCAGCTTTTCAGGAACAGTGTTAAGAGATCAGACAGGAGGCTGGAGAGAACGTCAATTCTTTATTTACACTGCACACAACAGTCCCTGCAAGCTTCCACGCACTCTGCCGCAAGGAACAATTTCCCGCTGTTACAATATTTATTGTTTATTTTAATTTAAAAATGAAATAATTAGATACAAATTGGAATATTGTCTAAAAAAATGGTTTCTCTCTGTCTCGCTCACTCCTTTCTAGAGGTGTGCTGAGCGATTATTTAAATAATCGACACGAATACGATTAATAATTTCGATTCATCGATTAATCTGTTAATTTCGATTAATTTTTTTTTTCATTTAATAATTCAGAAAAGGCACCCCCACTATAGTAGATGATATTCTGTAACATTATCTCCAGTACTGGTTTAGTTGTCTTACTCTGTTGATGGTCTCTTTCTAGCAAGTCTCACTCGGACAACACATAACTTTTTTTTTTTTTTACAGTTTTATTAATCAGAAAATGCTTTCTCACATAAATAACTACAGTACAAAATTTGCTCCTGAATTTTTGGAAAGCAATTGTAAAACTTAATTCTTGTCACTTCAACTTACTTGGAATTTTTGCTGTTTGCTGAACAAGTGGAGCAAAATTCTTATAAAGTCAACTCATTAACCTTTAAAGAAGTCAATAACTTATTTGCAAAAATAGTTAAGACACTATTCACTTAAAAAAAAAGTCTGTAGTACTGTTGGTCTTTTTTTAGCATTACAAAAATACTGAACCTTTTCTTAAGTTGTTTCCTGAAAACTGCTCATTATTTAATTGTGTTGTCACATGAACAAATTTTAACATGACATAGCAGTTAAAAAACAAACACATTATGCAAGGTTGCTATGTAAAAACCAGCATATCAACGTGGCTCGGGCTAAGGCTGGCACGTTTTCTTGTCACAATAGCACCAGCTGCTGAAAAAAGCCTTTTCAGATGGAGCAGAGGTAGCAGGGATACTGAGAAACCGTTTAGCTAGTTTGGCCAGGCGAGGAAGGCGGTGCATATTGTTCTTCCACCACTGCAAAGGCTCAGTACCTTTGAAGCTATTTAATTGATTTTGAAAGACATTTAAAAATGGCAGATTTAGTTATTTTTATTATTAACGTGTTTTGGTTTTTTTTTAGCTTTTAAAAACATATCATAAAAGTATAATTAAGACTCCATACAGGTAATAAGACACTAATAAGACACTATCCAGAATCAAGCTTTAAAAAAAGAAAATGAAATAATAATCTGGAGTAAAATTGTAAATAGTGTTTATTATGCCATTAACTAATAGTGCTGTTGTTTGATACAAATTCAGCAATTCTATGACTGATGCAGCGTGTTTTTTTGTTTGTTTGTTTTGTTTTGACAAGTTTGATAGTGCTGGTAAAAGTCTAAGATTAGACCAATACTTGGTGTTAGCACTTACACAATAACAGATTATAATATACTTGCTTTATTCAATAGCAAGTGCGAAATGTATAGTTTATTTTCATGTGCTAAACACGTAATTCCTCTTATCATAAAAAAAGAAACTGCATTTGACAAAAACAGCATTGTACTGTATATATCGACTTACTTCTTATATGAATAATATTACTTACCAAGTGAGAGGCGGTTGGATGATTCCTTTTTTAGATGTTGCAGCAAAGCTGTGGTGATATTTAATCTTTCCTTTGCATATTATGGACTGAACCTGTGAATTGTTAGGTTGGCCAAAGAAATCCCACACAACGCTTGTGTGTCTGGCGATTCTCGCAAATTTTTTGGCACCTCCAAAAAATTTGGACTCTCACTTCCATCACTTTCCAAACTCCTTTTCTTTCCCCGTTCTTCTGTACTAGTAACAGTCTTGCTATGTGCATCCGCCATATTGCTGTGTTCCCGCTTGCCACTCTCAACACGTCGCCACAAAAAGGTTTTACAGACTGTTTTGTTTCATTAAATTTTTCGCTCAATGAAAGCGCTTTGCTAACGTAACAACAACATTGTTAAGTTCTAGTGGGAGGATAGAGGTTCTAAACAATATTGCGACAATGCTGCTGCTTGTAACAATAAAGAAGTACCGACACATTAGCAAAATCATGCTTCGAATAGGGCTGCGTGGGTATTATTGAAGAAATACGTCTGACTTGCAATTTGATGCAAACGGGTTTTATTTATCTAACAGAGAAAACAAGGATAGTCACAGGATACCAGAAGACGTATGTGTGTGGGGTTTTTTTTTGTAAACACAAAACAAAAAAAACTGTCATCTTCATTTTTTTCTACATAGGCCTAAGTTTTATCTTTTACTAATATATCGCCTTCACTCTCTCAACCAAATCAGTAATAGCGATCTGCTGTTCAGTATTCCTGCCTAGATCAGACCGAGTGAACAGCTGATCGGAATTATTATTTGAGAACGCACCTGGCCTGAATATAGCTGCTAATATACCGTATGCATATAAGACGATTATTCGAATACCAAAAAGATCGTGGAGTATTAAAATAATCGCCACGACTCGAGTAACTCGATTAATTATCCCAGCTCTACTCCTTTCCCTTCACCACTTGCTAATTGATGTTCCCTTTTCGAAATGGGATCGCCTGCACTTGTGCTTCAAATAAACCTAACCTTGCCTAGTTAGTTCTAGATTATTTAAAGCTAACATGCAAATGAGGCTACACCCCTGAAAGTTATGCCAACCATTGGCACTAAAGCAGATGGAATAGGACGGGGCAAAGCATCAGAATCAGGTCTAATGAGTGTTATCTGCCCATCTCACTAGCCTATATCACACTGCTAACATAAATCAAGGCAACTACTGTAGGTTAAGAACAGACTGGGCAGTTTGGTCTTAGATGTCACATTATTTAGCATTATTTAGGTCTCGAACTTGTAGTTTATATATATATATATATATATATATATATATATATATATATATATATATAATTTTGATTAGCCTATACAGTGTTAAATTAACAATCAACTGTTAGCATTCAATTGTCATTTGTGAAAGAATTTCACAAGGACGTCAAAATCCCTTAATACAGGGGTCTCCAATCCTGGCCCTGGAGGGCCGGTGTCCCTCTTGGTTTGTGTTCCAACTGTACCCTAAATTAATTAATTGGACCTATTAAGCTTCTAATAAGCACTTAATTGGTCCAATTAAGTCAGGGGTGCCCAATCCTGGTCCTGGAGGGCCGATGTCCCTCCTGGCTTTTGTTGCAACTGTGCCCTAAATTACTTAATTGGACCAATCAAGCCCTTATTAGAAGCTTAATTGGTCTAATTAATCAATTTAGTGTACAGTTTGAACAAAAACCAGGAGGGCATCGGCCCTCCAGGACCAGGATTGGGCACCCCTGAATTAAGTAATTTAGGGTACGGCTGGAACAAAAAACAGGCGGGACACCGGCCCTCCAGGAACAGGATTAGAGACCCCTGCCTTAATAATAAAAAAAATAAAACTGTTGCTCCATATAAAACACCAAAAGGATATAGACCACAATGTATTTATTTGTTCATTTTACCCAGTTAATATTCAATATTCTGCAACTACGTGGTCACAAAATCTAAAGTACTGGCATACAAAGGCCGCACTACAGGCATTGCAGTAATGAATTATTTTCTCATCAATCCATCACATACATTTATACCATTGGCTGCTCTATTTTGAGTAATAACACTTTAACCTGAGGTGTCAACATTTTTAATGCATGCATTCTACATTCTGCTTTTACTCAAATTGCATCATAGCATTTCTACTATAGCAATCAAACTGCCAAAACTTTTTTTTTTTTTTTTTTAATTTAAATAGGACAAACCAATCAAACATGTCTATTGCAATAGATGTAAATACTTGCGCCACCTTTCTACTCTTTTCAATTGAATTTCTTGATATACATACATTTCTTTCTTTGCACTGTAATGCTGTAGTGCCCCAGAATCCTCCACTAGAAGGCAGTAGTTCCATTACTGTCTGTGGCTAATCCTTCTTATGTGGGACTGATACAAATCACCTGACAACCAACCACTGGCATATGCTCCCTTCATAGCAAGACTCAATGCTCAACCACAAAGTTGATGTTTTTCTCCACTTCGGTTCCAATCTACACAAATCCTCTTATTTTTCAATATTTGGAGTTTGCAAAATGATTTTTAAAATTTGTTTTGACACCCTCTAAATGTTTGTGTAATCTAAAATTGCAGGGCATTGATTTACAGCAATGTCATGCAAACAATGAATGAATGCATGCATTATCAGCAAATTTTAAATACTTCTGCTGAATTTAAAGAGATATCAGTTAGGTTATTATACTCTCCTATTAAACTGTAACACAGAATAGGCTCTGTTCTATCTTAGATCACAAGTGGTGGTGGGGGTTGTATTGTGTTTGAACAGGTGGACATTTTGCTAAAATGCAAAGTGACAATATTGTAGTGCACAAATGAATGCTGTACAGTAGTACAGTATGGTAGTACTAAACACTAGTGTTAGACACACTGACATCACATGAAAAACATAATTTCGATCTAACTAAGAGACATAAGTAAGAAAAAAGTGTTTAAAAAATAATATTGTACCACTTCCAGGCCATGAAAACCAATTTACTGTTGAGTTAAGTAACTCTTGTGAAACAAAGGTGGAAAAGGTCACACTAGCTGCACACTACTGCATTATTGAAACATGCCACTAGAGGGAGTGTTAACATTGTTTGAGTGATAACAATCTATTGCAGGAGGAGAGGATGAGGTGTATAAAGGCCATTTCCCAGGCCAAGCAGGGAGAATGGATGAGATGGGAGAGTGTGGAACAACGCAAGATTGGCTGGCAAGACCTATGGTCAATGGAACAGAGCAGGATCAGTTTCCTCATAACAAATGAATACATACAGACGTGCTCAAATTTGTTGGTACCCCTCCACAAAAAACGAAGAATGCACAATTTTCTCTGAAATAACTTGAAACTGACAAAAGTAATTGGCATCCACCATTGTTTATTTCATATTTAATAGAAATCAGACTTTGCTTTTGATTTTTTATTCAATATAATATTGTAAATAATACAACAAATGAAAATGGCATGGACAAAAATGATGGGACCGCTAACCTAATATTTTGTTGCACAACCTTTAGAGGCAATCACTGCAATCAAACGTTTTCTGTAGCTCTCAATGAGACTTCTGCACCTGTTAACAGGTAGTTTGGCCCACTCTTCCTGAGCAAACTGCTCCAGCTGTCTCAGGTTTGATGGGTGCCTTCTCCAGACTGCAAGTTTCAGCTCTTTCCATAGATGTTCGATAGGATTCAGATCAGGACTCCTAGAAGGCCACTTCAGAATAGTCCAATGTTTTGTTCTTATCCATTCTTGGGTGCTTTTAGCTGTGTGTTTTGGGTCATTATCCTGTTGGAGGACACATGACCTGCGACTGAGACGGAGCTTTCTGACACTGGGCAGTACGTTTCGCTCCAGAATGCCTTGATAGTCTTGAGATTTAATTGTACCCTGCACAGATTCAAGGCACCCTGTGCCAGGCGCAGCAAAGCAGCCCCAAAACATAACCGAGCCTCCTCCATGTTTCACTGTAGGTATGGTGTTCTTTTCTTTGAAAGCTTCATTTTTTCATCTGTGAACAAATGGCTGATGTGACTTGCCAAAAAGCTCCAGTTTTGACTCATCTGTCCAAAGGACATTCTCCCAGAAGGATTGTGGCTTGTCAATATGCATTTTAGCAAATTCCAGTCTGGCTTTTTTATGTTTTTTCTTTCAAAAGTGGAGTCCTCCTGGGTCTTCTTCCATGGAGCTCACTTTTGCTCAAAAAGCGACGGATGGTGCGATCAGAAACTGACGTACCTTCACCTTGGAGTTCAGCTTGTATCTCTTTGGCAGTTATCCTTGGTTCTTCTTCTACCATTCGCACTATCCTTCTGTTCAATCTGGGATCGATTTTCCTCTTGCGGCTGCGCCCAGGGAGGTTGGCTACAGTTCCATGGACCTTAAACTTCTTAATAATATTTGCAACTGTTGTCACAGGAACATCAAGCTGCTTGGAGATGGTCTTGTAGCCTTTACCTTTACTATGCTTGTCTATTATTTTCTTTCTGATCTCCTCAGACAACTCTCTCCTTTGCTTTCTCTGGTCCATGTTCAGTGTGGTGCACACAATGATACCAAACAGCACAGTGACTACTTTTCTCCATTTAAATAGGCTGAATGACTGATTACAAGATTGGAGACATGTGTGATACTAATTAAAGAAAGTAATTAGTTTGAAACATCACTATAATCCAATTTTTTCTAAGGGGTACCAACAAATGTGTCCAGGCCATTTTAGAATATCTTTGTAGAATAAGCAATAATTCATCTCTTTTCACAGCTTCTTTGCTTTATTCTATGACATACCAAAGGCATGCAAGTATACATGATAAAATAGCTTTTAATTTCATCACTTTTCAGGAGGAATGAAGCATTATTTCAATGAGCTGTAAGGGTACCAACAAATTTGAGCACGTCTGTACATAAATAAATAAAATACGCACAAGGGGTGGGCACCCTGTCACAATGGTGTACAACAAATCCAGGCCATGTTCAAAAAGGACAACTCCTGTGGAAACTTAAACTATCCATCATTACAAGCGGCTCTTTGTAAACAGCTTGAAACTAAATGTTATACATTTCCAATTAAATTCCTGGTTTTCCCAAGCCAAAATTCTGGATCCTGGATTTCTAAAACTTATGAGAGCTATTTTTCTAAATAACAGTCAACATGGCAAAACTTGGTGACAGCAACTGGTTTTTTTTAACATATTTTTAGCTACTTAATTTTATCAATCAGATCTTAGGGAGTTGATGTGACATGGCTTTTCAAGTATCCAGTGTGTGGGTTGTGAAATCCCAATAACAATATACTGGATTAGTTGTTCTGCAGTACAAATAGGCAATTGTTCTTCCAACAACCTATACAATGCCAGTCTGTTTCTTTTTCTTACTAATATGCCCCTAAAGAGCTTGTGAGAAGCAGTACAAAGCATGAACGTAGGAGGTGTTTTTCATTAGGTGACTGTACCCAGCATTATACAACTTTATCATACAAACAAATGCCTCAAATACCACAACATTTAAATAATGTACATTCCAATGTTTACAAATACTGAAAAGCTTGAACAAACAAGTTTTATTAAGAATGATTTTATTTTCCAAAGCTTCCTTTTTATGAATAAAGTTTGACATTAATGGTTGTTAAAGGGGTCATAGCTACTGAAACAATTCCATCATTCTTACTTTTTTGCCCTTCTATTCACTAGGTAGCTCTCATATGTACAGTAAAAATTCTGATACCACACCAGGTTAAAGATACGAATCATTTCATTTAAATGATTTACTTTTCAGCCAAACACTTGCACTTCCTAAGTGATATTACTTTAGTATTGTGTTCAGGGTCAAATCATTTCACTAGTTGTACAGCAGCTGGTTGAGATGAACAATAAGGCATTAAAGAGCCAATTTCCCTTTCTAGGGGAGATAACCAAGGAAAATTTCTCCTTCATATAGGTGGCCAAGTTAAATTGGCAATCAATTAACCAATTTAACCTGGCCACATTCCACATAAAAAATTGTAACAGGGGACACCTCACCCCCTTACTAGTACCTTTGATATATATCAATCAGTGGAGGCTCCTTAAGCTCATTTTTTTTCCTCAGAGGAGGCAAGCCTCCATTATAAACTCCTATCCACTATTAACCACAGTACTAGCAATGGCATATGGAGTAGTCTGATCCCTGGTTTTAATTGGAGGAGCCACTCACACCCTCCCGTCCTCTGCTGGAGCACTATTGTAGGCAGGGTTAGACTCGAGGGTGAACGCAGGTGGACTCACTTTTTTTCAAGGGTGGACACCCACTTTTTTGGGGGGGGAGTGCAATTTTTCATTACGATTTTTTTTATAACAAAAATCAATGAATAAAATATAAAATAATATACCAAACCAAACAGTATGTAAAATAATAGTTTTTTTTTTTTTTTTTGTAACATTTAAACAGTTGCATAGTAATCATTAATGTTCAAATTGTTCCATGTTGGTGTATTGGATCAGATATAGCTTTTTAAAATTGATTAATTTTGTTGACTTTGTTAATCCGGCCCTGTTTACATGGGATCAACTGGGTAGAGAAACAGTTAATTCGCCCTGAGTGGAGCTGTAAATTTGATTAACAAAATAGGACTTTGTCACCTGGATCAGTGGGTCCTTGGGATGCGTATCCTGCTTCATACTTTACAGTCCACTCGCTATTTTCTGTAGGAGTCTAACCCTGATTGTAGCAGGCCAACTAGGAACAACTGAGTGAAGTGTTGAATAATGGAAATTGCATAATTCGGTTTCACATCGAATTTTCTGAAGGAAGAATTTAAATACACAATATATTTTTGTTTTACAAAAAAATTCTTACAAGGAACAACTTTGTATAAAATCTGAAGGGAGGCCACTACCAAAAATTGAAAATTCTAACAAGAACAGGTCATTTCAGAGTGGTTGGTATGAAAGAGTGGATTGCTTGCCCTGTTTACTTTTCAGTATGTGTGGAGTAGTGGTTAGGGCTCTGGACTCTTGACCGGAGGGTCATGGGTTCAATCCCAGCTGGGGGACACTGCTGCTGTACCCTTGAGCAAGGTACTTTACCTAGATTGCTCCAGTAAAAACCCAACTGTAAAAATGGGTAATTGTATGTAAAGATAATGTGATAGCTTGTAACAATTGTAAGCTGCCCTGGATAAGGGTGTCTGCTAAGAAATAAATAAATACAAATAATAATAATAATAATAGTTCGCTCACGGACAAAATATGACTTCACTGATTTTAAAAATCTGGATAAAAATCTATAAAACGTCACAGCATATCTAGCTCGGCAGGAACTAGCATTCCGTGGTCATGATGAAACGCCATATTCACTTAGCATGGCAGATTGATGAAACAACAGGTTTGTAGTTGTGCCTCTTCTGACTTCACCAGCCATCACTGGTACAGAACAGTATATAATTATTTTATTGTTCATTTATTTAAGTTTAGCAAATTAAGTCGATAGGATGTGCTTGATTTTTGTCTGCCTGCCGTAACAACTTTGTTTAGAAAATATTTTATGCAAAGTATGTTAGTGACGTGGTCTTGAAATCTAAATGACGTATTAATGTTGTCTACAGTGCCTTTTTAAACATACGCTGGTAGAGTGTAACAGATACATTTATTAGAATAAATTATGATGGGCTATTGTTTTCTTTTGTCTGTTGGCTAGTGGACAAAATGTGTTTAACAGCCAAATTAGGGTAAAACCTGATTAAACTGCACTTGTAGATCTCTTGATCTACCCCTCCGACCATCCACTGGACTAGCCTGACCTAATCACCACCTTACTGGATCCTCAGCTGATGCACTATCCTTGCACTATTGCACTACTAATATGTCATTGTAGATGTAACTTGTAATCCTAACTTGTTGCATCCTATTTCGTATTGTATTTTAAGTAGTCTTATTTGCACTTACTGTAAACTGTACTGTTTTTAAATATTAATCTTGCATTGTAACTCTGTATTGTTGTCCTGCCCTGTAACACCTGTAAGTCGTCTTGGATAAAAGAATCTGCCAAATAAATAAATAGTAATAATAATAATAATAATAATAATATGAAAAGTGTTGTCAGTCAGAATACAATACAAAATATTCTACTGCTGCTGGGGGCTTAAGGGGACCCCAAACCCTCTGCCTTTTTTCTGCCGCCACATTTCTTTTGCCAACCAGTCGCCACTGAGCTATATAATACAAATACATGTTTGCCATGTGTTTCCTTAATAGACCTACAGTAAATGTCAAATGTTAGTGCACAACAGGTAACAATTATTGAATTTGTTTAAAGAAACCAATGCCATCCTAGAACACTTTCATGAATATGAAATTGTATTTAAATCATAAAAAAACATTATTTTTGTAAACTTGTTAGTTTGAGCCTCTACTGCTCCTTCAGCCAAACATCTTCCAATTTGACAACTCATGACTGAAAAGACAAGTTTGTCAGAGAATGTATTTCATATTACAGAAGAAATTTAAAGATACCGATAAAAGACCCCTTTTGTCCCATGGTTTTTCTACATGTAAATTTTTCTGTTTTACTGAAAGTCAAATTTCTACTTTCTGGCAATGACAGTGATTGCTTTCAAATGAGTAGCTGTAGTTGATTTTTAAAACAGGATTTGGAAGCAATATTGGGCAGCTGTTTGAAACTTTTCCATTACTTCCTCTTTGGGACTTTTTTCAAACTTGTTCTGCATTAGATCAGTTGCTGCCTCCATATGGTCCTCATTCAAAAAGGGTATGTGTCACAGTGCCGTTTGTTACCACAGGGTCATTCCAGCTGAACTAAGGAGCGTTACTCGTCCTCATTTATTTATATTTTGTTGGAAAACCTTTGAAATATTCACTTCATCAAGTATACTGAAGCAGTTCTGACAGTGTAGTTTGTTATTTAAAAACAAGAAAGCGTGCTAATAACAATATTTATACATTTTCAGACAAAAAATGAAATGGCCTAAAAATAAAATTTGGATCATTTATTTATTTAGGTTTTGTAGTATGTACCATGGAGATAAAATATGCCTACAGCCAAATTTTGCACCCTGACGAATTTAACATTATTTTAAGATATGCGCAGATGTCAGCGTTTCATTGAATTTTGTTCCTGTGATTAATTTTGCTATTCATTTATTTAAATATGAACTTTCTGTATTATAAATGAAAGGTACTTTTAAGACATGAAAACAGTATAAAAACATCAAAACAGAAAACAGATCAAGTGAGTGTGGAGTAGTGGTTGGGGCTCTGGACTCTTGACCAGAGGGTTGTGGGTTCAATCCCCAGTAGGGGACACTGCTGTTGTATCCTTGAGCAAGGTACTTTATCTAGATTGCTCCAGTAAAAACCCAACTGTATAAATGGGTAATTGTATGTAAAAATAATGTGATATCTGTATAAAGTGAAATAATGTATAATGTAACAATTTTAAGTTGCCCTGGATAAGGGCGTCTGCTAAGAAATAAATAATAATATTAACACAGCAGTTATTTTTTCCGTTTTGCTATCAGGCCTACTTTTCGTTGATATATAGGTGCTGTGAAATATGCGCTATCTTGTCTTAGACGACTCATGTCATTTTGAACTATGTATTAAGAAACTAAAATGAACGTTCAAAATATTTAAAATAATCAAAACGTACTAATCCTTCACCTTTTTCCATGCACTACATGTATGTGTAATATGAGTACAGATTAGAAACAATACTACCAGTACCATGAATTCATAGATCATTATAATTCTATGTAATATTTTTCAATTACACAGCATAATTATTTCGTAGGTCGATCTTTAATCAGTATAAAATATAAAATTATTTAAAACAATATAGATTAAACAAAGAGAATAATGTTTCAGTGTGTATTACCAGGGAGAGATCAGCTTGAGAGGTTCTCATCCCCTGAACCCCAAGGTTATAAAAACACCTCTGGGTCATTCTACAGTTGCGGTGGATTTAAGGCTAGAAAAATGTTTTGAAACCATATTCTTCATTCTGTATTATAAGGATGTTAAAATATGTGTTAACTTCTCATCTTTTCAGATACACACAATCTAGAGCTTAATGATTATTGTTTGTCTGCTTTTTTTAACAAAATGTAGATTTTAAGGTCAATTTTGTCATTGGTGTTACCGTCCACTCCAATGCCTGCATATAGATACATATTGTTGTTTGCAGTGTATTTTTTTGTGCAATCATGTTTTGAGAGCGTCACTTTAAAGAAATTCATTACAAAAAAAAAATCATTTTTAAAACCAGTTTTTAAATAATCAATAAAAACAGTTGAATTGTATATCGTTTTTAGTTTCCTTTGTAAATATTAGAAAAATAATCAAAAGAAAAACATAAAAAATAAATGATGCTGTCACAAAAATGTTTTTCTACATAATGGCAAATATAAATATATATATAAAACAAAGAAACATTTAAAACACAGAACACATGATGCCAGAACACCATTATATTATATTCAAATAACTGCACTGAAAGGCATTTCCAACCTCTAACATGTATGTGCAGTAGTTAGGGTGTGTGCTGATACTGGTAATTACCTTGAAGAAGTATTTGTCAGCAGGTATTAAATAAATCAAAACACACCTTATTATTAATATATTGATTTCAAAACAAAAAATCTGCACTTCCCTCAGCTTTACAATTGAGTGCCAATCAATGGCAATTAACTTTTGCACTGTGTTTTAAAAGTCGACAAAGCGAATTTTCCTCTCATCCGGGGTGCTGACATTTTTTCTGCTGCACGGAGGCCATAAACTGACAATGAAAATATGTTACAAAAGTTGCAAATACAACTGATTCATCATGTAAACGTGACCTTTCCTTAACCCTAACACAAGATAACACCATGTAACTAATTAACACATTGTATTCCATTTCATTAATATCTAACAACTTCAAATTTCTTAAAGACAATTATTCGGAAAATACAAGTATCGGCACACCCGAGTAATTATTATGATCTCGACTGCCTTTAGATAATAAAGAGACTGGTCTCCAATCCTTTTATATGTGCTGTAACTACAATTTAAAAATGTACTAAATATATAAATGCTATACCATACCAAAATCCCTTCACAGAACAAAGTACAGTGCCTTGCGAAAGTATTCGGCCCCCTTGAACTTTGCGACCTTTTGCCACATTTCAGGCTTCAAACATAAAGATATGAAACTGTAATTTTTTGTGAAGAATCAACAACAAGTGGGACACAATCATGAAGTGGAACGAAATTTATTGGATATTTCAAACTTTTTTAACAAATAAAAAACTGAAAAATTGGGCGTGCAAGATTATTCAGCCCCTTTACTTTCAGTGCAGCAAACTCTCTCCAGAAGTTCAGTGAGGATCTTTATGGAAGAGTGGCAAGAAGAAAGCCATTTCTTAAAGATATCCATAAAAAGTGTCGTTTACAGTTTGCCACAAGCCACCTGGGAGACACACCAAACATGTGGAAGAAGGTGCTCTGGTCAGATGAAACCAAAATCGAACTTTTTGGCAACAATGCAAAACGTTATGTTTGGCGCAAAAGCAACACAGCCTGAACACACCATCCCCACTGTCAAACATGGTGGTGGCAGCATCATGGTTTGGGCCTACTTTTCTTCAGCAGGGACAGGGAAGATGGTTAAAATTGATGGGAAGATGGATGGAGCCAAATACAGGACCATTCTGGAAGAAAACCTGATGGAGTCTGCAAAAGACCTGAGACTGGGACGGAGATTTGTCTTCCAACAAGACAATGATCCAAAACATAAAGCAAAATCTACAATGGAATGGTTCACAAATAAACATATCCAGGTGTTAGAATGGCCAAGTCAAAGTCCAGACCTGAATCCAATCGAGAATCTGTGGAAAGAACTGAAAACTGCTGTTCACAAATGCTCTCCATCCAACCTCACTGAGCTCGAGCTGTTTTGCAAGGAGGAATGGGCAAAAATTTCAGTCTCTCGATGTGCAAAACTGATAGAGACATACCCCAAGCGACTTACAGCTGTAATCGCAGCAAAAGGTGGCGCTACAAAGTATTAACTTAAGGGGGCTGAATAATTTTGCACGCCCAATTTTTCAGTTTTTTATTTGTTAAAAAAGTTTGAAATATCCAATAAATTTCGTTCCACTTCATGATTGTGTCCCACTTGTTGTTGATTCTTCACAAAAAAATTACAGTTTCATATCTTTATGTTTGAAGCCTGAAATGTGGCAAAAGGTCGCAAAGTTCAAGGGGGCCGAATACTTTCGCAAGGCACTGTATGTTTGTGCCCCCTTAGGTATAATCAGGCACTAATTAGGTTGGACTTAGCGACAACAATTAGCAAAGTCAACAAAAAAATGGAGCCCTATGTGTTAAAATAAGAAACCCATGGTGTGTGTTTCCTTCAAACCCAAGAATGTGGGATCTCCAAAGGGAATAAAGGTGTAATTTATAGCATCACTTTATTAGGTTTATGCAGCATTTCACTGCCTTCAAGGGTTTGATGTTAGAAATAATATGAAAAGCTAATTGTATGAAGTATGTTTGAAAACACGTTTGTGCAAGTTTGTGTAAGTATGGAAGAGTGTGTGGAACGGAAACATCTGTGGGTGCGAGTTCTAAGAAGTGTTGTTTTTTTTTATGTAGAAAGAGAACATCCTGTTTATATATATATATATATATATATATATATATATATATATATATATATATATATATATATATACAGTGCACTCCGTTTCTAAGAATCACATCTGTCCCGGATGATTTGATTTTTATAAGCGGTTGATTCTTAAAAGTGGACCGATATGATTACAATTAGCAAATGCGTGCCTCCGCGCATCAGCAGTTTAAATACAATATACAAATGTCAATGGTGCTTAATCACTGAGGACAATACATCAAAACAATCAAAACAAGTCGTCATGTATAAGCAACTTGTTATATGATCACTATTATGCTTACTCAAGGCTGTAGAATCCTATTTTACTGATTACTATAGTATACTTCAGCGATCGTCTCGTGAGGGTGCCTAGTTTAACTGCAGTGCAGTGTAACATGTAATGGCCTTTGAATTAAAATGACATTACAGTACAGTATTTTACTGTCAGGACTACCACTGCATTTAAGCATCTGTGGCTTGCATTTTTTCAGTTGCGATGCAAATGTCAGGTTTTCACTAAGTGGAGATGCAGAGCTCGGCAACCCCCCCCCCCCCCCCCCCATCACATCTCTACACGCATATCACACAATAACAGTGCTGTACTCAGTTTGTGAACCCTCTGAACTCTCCTCACTCTCTGTTAACAACTTTGAATTTCACGCTGTCCAACTAACCTCTCCCTGTCAACTCCTGCTAATTGTACTGTACCTTCTCCCTGGACCTCTCACTCACTTTCTCAATGAACTCGACTATCTCCTCTCCTCCCTCTCCTCTCTGTCTACCCCAACTCTCCTGTTAGGTGATTTCAATTTCCATCTCTCCAACCCCACCTACTCTGCCGGATTCCTTCCTCTCCTTCACTCCTTCAACTTCTCTCTCTCTCTCCATCCTACAAAGCTGGCCGTCAACTGGACCTCACCTTCTCCAGGGCCTGCTGCCCCACTACCCTCTCTGTTAGCCCTCTAGACCTCTATGATCACAATGCATCTCTTTTTCTCTGTCTCTCCCCTTTCTCCCTACTCCACCTACCCCCACTGTCACCTCCCGCGGTAACCTCCGCTCTCTCTCCCACTCTGTTCTTGCCTCCACTGCTCTCTCTCACCTCCCTCCTATCGACTCCTTCTCCCAACTCTCTGTAGACTCTACTACCTCCACTCTCTTCTCCTCCCTCACCTCCTCCCTCGACTCCCTCTATTCCATCGCCTCCCAACCTGCCCGCCCCGCCCCTCCCTTCCCCATCCCTGGTTCTCCTCTGTGCTCCACTCAGAAAGAACCAAACTGCGCTCTGCTGAAAAGAAATGGAAGAGAACCAAACTCCCTGCTGCCATAGACCTCTACCTTCACCTCCCTTCTCAATCCTCCCCCTCCATGATGACTTTGCCTCTTTCTTCTCCTCTAAATCTGATATCCGCAAACTCTTTAACACCTCTCCCTCCCCCCCACCCCTCTGGCCTGGTTCTCCTTCTACCTCTCTGACCCCACCTACCAGGTAACCTGGTGTGGCTCAACCTCCACACCTCACCCTCTCTCAACAGGAGTCACCCAAGGATCATTCTTGGCTCTCTACACCCGCTCCCTGGACCCCCTCATCGCATCCTATGGTTTCTCATACCATTTCTATGCTGATGATGCTCAGATCTTTCTCTCCTTCCCCCCTCTGACCCCCTCCCCTCCCGTATCTCTACCTGTCTGTCTGCTCTGTCCTCCTGGATGCACTCACATCACCTCAAACTCAACCTCTCTAAATCTGACCTCCTTTTCTTCCCCTACGCATCTTCCCCCTCCTCTGATCTCTCTATCTCCATTCCTCTGGAATCTACCACACTCTCTCCCTCCTCCTCAGCCAAGAACCTTGGAGTAACCCTGGACCCTTGTCTCTCCTACTCCCAGCACATCTCCACTAGCATGCACCTGCCGATTCTTCCTGAGCAATATATGAAGAATCCGACCCTTCCTCACCAACTACTCCACGCAACTCCTCATCCAGCCCTGGTACTCTCCCGCCTAGACTACTACAACTCCCTCCTGGCTGGCCTCCCTGTGTCCGCCACCCGTCCACTCCAGCTCATCCAGAACTCCGCTGCTCGTCTGGTGTTCTCTCTGCCTCGCTTCTCCAATGCTACTCCACTACTCCACTCACTCCACCTGGCTGTACCTCCGCTACGCTCCCCTGCCTCCAGAGCTCGCTCCTTCTCCACCCTCGCCCTGCAGTGGTGGAATGACCTTCCTATGGATGTCAGGACTGCCCAGTCCCTGACCACCTTCTGGCGCCTCCTCAAGAAACACCTCTTCAGACAACACCTGTAAAACTCAACTCTTCCCTTCTGGACAATATAGCACTCTGCCTTTAATGCACTTTAACTTGCACTTATCTGCTCCCTATTTTACAGTATTTAATCCTGCACTTAACCCAATCTGTAGTATTTTGTATTTCACCGGCATTCGTATTTAACCCTGATGTAACTATCAACACTGTTATCTGCTCTTGAACTGCCAAAATATCAAATTGTACTGTGTTCAATGAATGTGTATTCACTTTATTAAAACACATTTTCACTAACAGAGAACACAAAAAATACCTGTACAATGCAGTCGCATGTCTTTCTTTTTCCTGCCATGTCGACACACATAAGACTTGCTTTTTTTCTACTGGGAGTCGCTGCGGACCAGGGATTATACTGCACACACTGTGTACGTGCCTAATCACACGAGATATGATCAAATTCAAATTCAAAAACAGCTTTATTGGTTGTACACGTCATTGCACTTTATGCAGTATCGTATTACATGCAGTCAGTTTGCCCCAAAATTATTCTTATAAGCGGATTGCTTGATTCTTACAAGCAGAGTATTTTACATTGGTTAGTATAGGAATGATTTAGTCCCAGTGGTTTTGATCACTATAAGCGGTTGATTCTTATATCAGTAGTTCTTATAAACGGAGTGCACTGTATGTGTGTGTGTGTGTGTGTGTGTGTGTGTGTGTGTGTGTGTGTGTGTGTGAATAATACCACATTCCCTACAGCCTTCTCTGGCTCATAAGTCATAACATTGGCTGTTAAGTCATAAAATTCTGTATTTTTCAAAAAACAACAAAGAATACATAGTACACCCTCTTAGTTCCTGAGCTGCTCCAAAATGTCAGTTTTATTGTAAATCCATCCTCCCTGTTCGCTTTCTTAAATCAAAGTGAAAGCAAATACAAGACCCCACCTTTAAGCCTTGCAAAAAAAGCTCTTGCTGATCTGGAAAACAATGGTGCTGAAGTTATGCCTTTAATTGGATTACCATGCTCAACCTGAAAAAGAGGGCTTTAGTGTCTGGCAAGGCCCGCCTCATGGCATTAAATGTCCCGAGCCAAAGGCGAGTGCATCTAACATAACAAGGCCTTCCCAGATGGTAAAGCCCTCTTATGAGGGTTCTATTACTATTAGAAAATGGATAAGTTACAAAAATTAAGTGTTTCTGTATTTGTTTTTTGTTTTTATGCAGCACTAGTTTTAATACAAACATCTTCCACAATATTCCATTATTCCATGAGTAATGCGGTCTGCTCAGAACCATGTGTGCTCTGGTAGTTTCAGGCTTCAATATCCCAGCAGTGGACTGTGTCACATCCTTGGTATTTCCAATAGCGTAAATAATAACTCAACACACACACACACACACACACACACACACACACACACACACACACACACACACACACACACACACACAAAAAGCTTCTACTTACATGGAGCTGTTCTTCAGTTCAGGTATACACAAAGAAGGCGAATATTGTTTGTGAACAGTTTGTAAAACATATCAATAAATAAAAGTACCAGTATTTTTTTTTTTTTTTTTAATTAGGATTTGAGTGGTTGTCTAAGTTTTAGTATTTAAATGTAGTCCTAAAATGTATTAGCATAATACAAATAAAAAAATGTTTTAGTAAGTAAAAATATCTAGTAGTGTACATGTGTTCACGCTGATCGTGCTATTTATTCAGTAACTTGTGCACATTGTGTTTAAAGTTTAGTCAAAGCCTCTTCCCGGCTTTGCTAGAGAAGATAGGACCGTCCTGTGTTGTTACAGTGATTTGCTGAAATAACATCGCTGAAAGCAATCAGACTGCATCCTGTTTTTTTTTTTTCAGCTCGTCATTCAAACCGGAGACTAGTCGCTATTGTGGTTACTGTTTTGCCACTGACAGCAAACACTAGTTATAAATTTTATTTGCTATACTAAATTTAAATATTTTGAAAATATAGGACAGCGAGGAAGCAGACAACAGAGTGTATACTAGAACAGAGATTATCTTTCATCAAGCAGAAAAAAGGTAAAATACATGAATACTGTATTTACATATTTTCTTGCAGATTGATTTGGAACAGTGATTAAACGTTTGAACAATAACATTTGAGGTCCTTTATCAGAGATTAAGGACCTCAAATGGTCTGGACCAATCAGGTTAAAGGACATCTCTGATACATTTTCTAATATTGTATAATACATATAAGGTATCATTTAGTCCTAGCCACCTAAGAGAAAATAAGTGATACAGGCCATTTTCACAAAGTACTGCATTAGTCATCATTTGAAAAACAAAAACAAAATCACTGTAACAGAACTAGCAATGAACTCAGGTGAATGAAGATGTTCTTAAATTAACCTCCCAAAAGACTTAATCAATGGGTTTTAGCATCAACATTTTATTTTCCTCTTCAAACAAACCAAAAAAAAAATGGTATTAACTGAGCTTAGTGGTAAATGCTCTGTAAATATATTGTTTCTTATTCTTTTGATTCTTTTACCAATCGTAATGGTGTCAGTTTAACCTTCATTTCTTTGCTACTTATTCTTCAACTTCTTATGCTTCTTGCGCTCTAAATAGACAGTTCACACATAACATATATTATTTAATATCCAATCTGCATGGTCAGGTCTTTCATTTCATGATTAAGAAATTAATTCTGATTCATGCATTGTACACAGAGCACTTGCTCCCTAGTTTTACTGAATAAAAGACAAGATAATTACATCCTGTGTAGCACACTGACAAAAGTCAGTCTAAACAAAAACTCCCTGATAAAATCAGTGTACATTGCCTGCTAAAGGTACAGAAAATGGCAGATACCTGACCTCTGGTCACATGCCTTAACTTTCTTAGTCAATAAACCCTTTGTTACCTCTACCTCTTTTGTGTTGCACAAAAAGCCTTTATCCCTTATCCCATCAAACATCACTACTTTGCTTTTTTTTCAGTTTGGCTGCCACTGAATTAAAAAAGTTGACTGGTAAATCATTATGTTATCATTTCTGAATTCAAAATGTCGACCAATTCATGGTTAGAACATGTTATAGGACACATTATAAAACAAAATAAGGTTGTGTTATAACATTTATATTAAACATACAAAGTGTTTTATTTTTTCTTTTATAATTGTGCTGTGACAGAATCATTTTTAGTCTTACCAAAATACAATAATGTATTCTAATTAATAAGTTACACTATACAGTGCTTAGTTTGTAAACAATACCATTATATGTTGTTTTTGTAGGTAGTAGAGTTTTTAAAATTAGTAGCAATGAGATACAAATCAACTCGACATTCAAAGATGTCCTTGTGAAAATGCTACAATTTCTGTGTATTGTTGTCTTTACAACTGAAGCCTACATCCAGCTGATGTAATGACACATTTAGGCGATGTCAGCAATAGCACGTTCTATGACCCTGTGTGGACGTAATCATAAAACCATGTTGCCCATCATTTGGTGCCTCTAATGTTTCATTACTCGTAAGTGAAAGATTTTTCCTAAACAGCAGAAAGAAATGCCCAAGTAATTTATATTTATCCTGTATTATTCTGGTATGATCTTATCAACTTACATATCTTTGTAAAACATACAGTAGGGCCTTATTCTGAAGCAAGTGCAGAGGCAAAGGCAAGTTTTTTTTAGCAGAATTCTTTTTTTTTTTTTTTAATGTATGGTATAAAAACAATCAAAAACATTTTAGATACAGGTAGGAACAGAATATATTGTTCCTACTTTATGTTACAATAGTTTTAGTCCCCTGAAAATATTACTTTGCCTCCACACTTGCTTCGTAATAGGGCCAATTATCTTTAATGTAAGCTAGTCTTGATATTTTCTTCTGAATGCAGAGAAAATCCAAGAGGGAATAACCATGAGTGTCATGATCACATCGGTGGCCCCAGGGCTGATGGAGATATATTATTGTTTATACATAAGGTCCTGCGTTTTACGCAACCTGTTTTTATCAATTGTAATTCAACTGCTATCCCCTAGATGTCCCTACAGCCACTCCAGTTATAGTAAATCAAATTCACAATTAAGAAATCAACACATTACGTTTTGACTAATTAGAAAAATAAAAGCTAATTATGATGAGTATAAATGGTAATTGAATAACTTGATGCGTTAAAAGAAAAATCGAGAGACCTAAACATGGAGTCAAAGACATTTCATTGAGCGAACGCACGCAACAATATCCACCTGGTGTTCTGTACACCGATGGGTATCATTTATTTTGCACAACTTGCAATTTATCTTTGGACCACACTCAAAAGTCAACAACAGACCGACATTTATCATCAGAAAAGCACAGAAAATGAAAGGCTGAGATTGACAGCTGTGAGATGGCATCCTCCAGTAAAAAACGTAAGGGTAACGAAAATTATGAACACCGACGAGATGTTATTTCAATTTGACAGAGGCGTTTGTTTGTGCTAATATTCCCCTGGAAAAAAATTGATAATCCCAAACTACGTGCATTTCTGAACAAATGTAATAAATGCGGGAGCAATTCCTACAGCAGGTCAATTGAGAAGGGAATATCTACCCCAAATTGCTGAGTTGCACAAGATGAAAATTGGACAACTGGTAAAAACGTCTGACAGTGTATCTGTAGTTACTGACGAGTCTACAAATGCAAAAGATCAGTATGTTTTGCACATTTTGCTTGTTCTCTAAGGACTATCGAATACCTTCGAACTGAAAGTAATATTACTGATACAGTTAATGTGCACTCTGTGAATTCCTCATCGGTGGCACAGGGCGATGTGAAATGTTTAAACGCATTTCAAGTTAATTTTAATAATGTGATAGATTTGTCTCCGATAATGCCAGTTACATGATCAACACTTCACAAAAGACTAGTTCAAGATCTGCAGTTAACAAAGACATGGAACTCCAGGTTTGTGTCTGCGGCTGGAGCAAGGCGACAACGGTCAGGGGTTTGAAGATTCATCAAGGGAGAATGAAATGCTTGAGGGAGAAGGGACAAGGGCCTCGCATTGATCAGTACTTCTTACGAAGTCAGTCAAGTCAGTCGAATGAAATCCAGCGACAGGAAGCAAACCACAGTTCGCAGGATATCAGCACCCCTGTCATAGATGTGAGGAGGACTTGCATGGACACAGTTAGTGATGAACCTAATGATCCTTGTGAACCCGGTCAGACAAACCAGCATAAGAGAGAAAAGAACCTCAACGGGCACAAGCCTGGAGTTAAATGGCCAAGAGCTTGTGAGAAAACTGCATGGGACACAGTAAACACAGATCTCTGCGTTGCATTGGAAAGATTAAGTGGAACAGTTGAAAAGAAGCTGGATAAATTTGGGGACATCATCTACGCATATGGAAGTGAGAGGTTTGGAGTTGAAAAAAGGAAGGAAAAAGTACAAACTATTCCTGGAAAGTCTAGACGGCAGCAGGAGATTGAACGCTTAGTTAGAGAAAGGAGACAGCTGAGGAAACAATGGAGAAGAGCAGAACAAAGTCAGAAGGAGGGACTCAATCTCTTACAAAGGGTCATAAAAGATAAGCTTGCAACATTGCGCAGAGCTGAGCGCCTACGGAAACGCTACAAAAAGAAGGAGCGTGCGAGAGCTAACTTTTATAAAGACCCATTCAAATTTGTAAAGAAGTTATTCACCAGTGAGAAGAATGGCACACTAAAAGCATCTAAGGTTGAGCTGGAGAGATATTTGGAGGAAACACATACAGATTCAAAAAGGCAGGAGCCTATGTCAATTCCGTCAGACATCCCACCTATCAATCCACCAGAATACCAAATGGAGGACTGTGCACCTAAGTGGAAAGAAATAGAGCAAGCTGTGAAAAAAGCAAGGGCTTCATCATCTCCAGGGCCTAATGGAGTTCCGTACAGAGTGTACAAGAGTGCTTCAGGAGTTCTACGAATTCTGTGGAAATTGATGAAAGTGGCATGGGAAAAACAGGTTGTACCAAGAGCATGGCGCCGAGCAGGTGGAGTCTTTATACCTAAAGAAAAAGATTCTACAAGCATCAGTCAGTTTCGTCCCATTTCCCTATTAAACGTAGAAGGCAAGATTTTCTTCAGCATTATTGCTCAGAGATTGTCAGCTTACCTATTAAAGAACTGCTTCATTGACACTTCAATACAAAAAGCGGGCATTCCAGGTTTCCCAGGTTGCTTAGAACACATCAATGTGATCTGGCAACAAATTCAATCAGCTAAAAAGGAGAGGAAGGAGCTCCATGTGACATTCCTGGATTTGGCTAATGCATATGGTTCAGTGCCACATGAACTACTTTGGGCAGCATTTGATTTTTTCAGTGTACCGATGACAATAACAAATTTAGTGAAAGCCTATTTTGGAGATTTGCAATTCAGTTTTTCAACTTCAGAATTCAGCACTACATGGCAATGCCTAGAGGTTGGAATAATGGCAGGATGCACCATTTCTCCACTGGCTTTTACCATGGCAATGGAAGTAATCATTAGGGCATCAAAATGGGTAGTAGGAGGAGAGCGCTTGGCTTCTGGAATGCGACTACCACCAATTCGAGCATACATGGATGACATGACAACCATGACTACAACAGTAGCCTGCACTAATCGATTATTGGGCAAATTAACCAATAACATTGAATGGGCACGAATGCAATTCAAGCCCACTAAATCAAGGAGCATCTCTATAATTAAAGGCAAAGTAGTAGATAAAACATTCTTCATTAATGGTGAGGCAATACCAACAGTGTCTGAGAAGCCAGTGAAGAGTCTTGGGAGATGGTACGACGGGGATCTAAAGGACACAGTTCGTGTGGGAGAAGTTAGACAACAAGCAGTGGAAGGGTTGAAGAGCATAGACAGCTGCGCTCTACCAGGTAAACTAAAACTCTGGTGCTTTCAGTTTGGTCTACTGCCGAGGTTGCTGTGGCCACTGACTGTGTACGAGGTTTCTTTGACAACAGTAGAGAAGCTGGAAGCTTTAATCAGTTCATACATCAGGAAATGGTTGGGAGTTCCACGCTGCCTCAGCAGAGTGGGACTTTATGGTAAAGGAATACTGCAGCTACCAGTCTCTGCTCTAACCGAGGAGTTTAAGTGCGCCAAGGTCAGACTGGAAATGACATTAGTAGAGTCACGCGATAAATGCGTAAGGGAGGCAGCACCTGTGTTGAAAACTGGAAGAAAGTGGGCGGCAAAGAAAGCTGTGGAAGATGCAAAGGCTGCCCTTCGAATTGGTGATATCATGGGGCAAGTTCAGCATGGAAGAGGGGGTCTTGGTTTCAGTTCAACTCCTCCTACATGGCACAAGGCGGCCCCAGCTCAAAGAAGGAAGCTGGTAGTCAACGAGGTGCAAAAGCAGGAGGAGAGGATGAGGTGTATAAAGGCCATTTCCCAGGCCAAACAGGGAGAATGGATGAGATGGGAGAGTGTGGAACAACGCAAGATTGGCTGGCAAGACCTATGGTCAATGGAACAGAGCAGGATCAGTTTCCTCATCAGGTCAACATATGATGTTCTCCCATCACCACAGAACCTAAACCTCTGGGTAGGAGAGGATCCCTCATGTCCTTTGTGTTCATCACCTGCAACATTAAGGCACATTTTGACAGGATGTAAGGTGGCTCTTAGCCAAGGACGGTTTACTTGGCGCCATGACCAGGTGCTGCGATGTTTGGCCTTAGCATTGGAAGACAAGCGTAACATGACCAATAAGTTGCCACCTGTTCCATCAAAACATTACACACAAAAGACAACATTCCTCCGCCCAGGAGAGCAACCACCAAGAAAAGGTGTTAAAACCAATCCTCGCCCAGGACAACTGGAAGCTGCTAGAGACTGGAATATGCTGGCAGATGTTGGTCAACGGCTTATTTTTCCACCTGAGATTGCCACCACTAACCTTCGACCAGATATTGTCTTGTGGTCTGGATCAGCACGCCTTGTTCACCTGGTAGAGTTAACAGTGCCATGGGAGGATGCTGTAGATGAGGCGTATGAGAGGAAGAAACTGCGGTATGCTCAACTAGCCACTGAAGCGGAACAGCGAGGATGGAGAGTTCGGGTTTACCCAGTGGAAGTGGGTTGTCGAGGATTTGTGGCACACTCTACAACCCGGTTTCTCAGAGACGTCGGATTCAGTGGCCAAGAGTTGCGTCGCACAGTGAAGAACTTATCTGAAGCAGCAGAGAGGAGCAGCAACTGGCTGTGGTTGAGACGGAAAGATTCTGGCTGGGGACAGGTAAGTAAGCTGGGCTGAGTTGAGTGGGGGACGGAGGGGGGTGATGCTGGGACGCCAGAATCACCGTCGAGCCCTCTTGAGGTGTCGTGGGCTAGTCGACGAAACACTGAGGATGGAAGGTGCCCACTTGAAAACCCCAGAGATGTACCCTACTTAGCTCAATCCAGACGGTTGTCATGCTGATGCGCTGGGGAGGCCGCACTTTGGTTGATCCCCGGAGCCAGCATCGCAGCCGTTGTGTGTGCTGATGCGCCAGGGAGGCAAAATAAGCTGATCCCTGGAGCCAGCATTACACTTCAGCCATTAACACCAGACAGAAGGATATCTACATCATCATATGGAAGGAAACGTAAATGGATGGAGACGCATATGGATCACATTAGTTTACTGTAAAGCTACGTCTTAGTTGGTGCTTATCTTGGCGAGAGCCGAGTTCAAATCAGCATGAAGTTTTAACATCTACTCTCGTGTAATGGAAATCATGAAGATCTGGATACGTCCAGTGACTGCTGTGAATAGTGCAGCTGGCAACAAGGGAAAGACCTTGTGACAGCCTGGAGAGACAGCTGACAGGAGGAAAGAGACCCCACTGGGGCTGGTAAGGGTTAGCTACCCTTGTCGGCAGTATCCAGCTCTGTGTTTACAGGATGCTGGAGACACCCGCCCAAGGCTTCTAAGAAATTAAAGAGAAAAATACCCCTAGAGTCTGCGAGAGCGGGGGCGGAAGATGACTCAACGTTGGACAACACGGTTAACGACTTAGGAACGGAAACGGATATGAGTATGGAGAGTACTTCACAAAAGACTAGTTCAAGATCTGCAGTTAACAAAGACATGGAACTCCAGGTTTGTGTCTGCGGCTGGAGCAAGGCGACAACGGTCAGGGGTTTGAAGATTCATCAAGGGAGAATGAAATGCTTGAGGGAGAAGGGACAAGGGCCTCGCATTGAT
The DNA here is from genome assembly GCF_902713425.1 of Acipenser ruthenus. Lineage (NCBI taxonomy): Eukaryota > Metazoa > Chordata > Actinopteri > Acipenseriformes > Acipenseridae > Acipenser > Acipenser ruthenus. The sequence goes on along the minus strand of NC_081190.1, from coordinate 73,955,092 downwards.
CAGTACTTCTTACGAAGTCAGTCAAGTCAGTCGAATGAAATCCAGCGACAGGAAGCAAACCACAGTTCGCAGGATATCAGCACCCCTGTCATAGATGTGAGGAGGACTTGCATGGACACAGTTAGTGATGAACCTAATGATCCTTGTGAACCCGGTCAGACAAACCAGCATAAGAGAGAAAAGAACCTCAACGGGCACAAGCCTGGAGTTAAATGGCCAAGAGCTTGTGAGAAAACTGCATGGGACACAGTAAACACAGATCTCTGCGTTGCATTGGAAAGATTAAGTGGAACAGTTGAAAAGAAGCTGGATAAATTTGGGGACATCATCTACGCATATGGAAGTGAGAGGTTTGGAGTTGAAAAAAGGAAGGAAAAAGTACAAACTATTCCTGGAAAGTCTAGACGGCAGCAGGAGATTGAACGCTTAGTTAGAGAAAGGAGACAGCTGAGGAAACAATGGAGAAGAGCAGAACAAAGTCAGAAGGAGGGACTCAATCTCTTACAAAGGGTCATAAAAGATAAGCTTGCAACATTGCGCAGAGCTGAGCGCCTACGGAAACGCTACAAAAAGAAGGAGCGTGCGAGAGCTAACTTTTATAAAGACCCATTCAAATTTGTAAAGAAGTTATTCACCAGTGAGAAGAATGGCACACTAAAAGCATCTAAGGTTGAGCTGGAGAGATATTTGGAGGAAACACATACAGATTCAAAAAGGCAGGAGCCTATGTCAATTCCGTCAGACATCCCACCTATCAATCCACCAGAATACCAAATGGAGGACTGTGCACCTAAGTGGAAAGAAATAGAGCAAGCTGTGAAAAAAGCAAGGGCTTCATCATCTCCAGGGCCTAATGGAGTTCCGTACAGAGTGTACAAGAGTGCTTCAGGAGTTCTACGAATTCTGTGGAAATTGATGAAAGTGGCATGGGAAAAACAGGTTGTACCAAGAGCATGGCGCCGAGCAGGTGGAGTCTTTATACCTAAAGAAAAAGATTCTACAAGCATCAGTCAGTTTCGTCCCATTTCCCTATTAAACGTAGAAGGCAAGATTTTCTTCAGCATTATTGCTCAGAGATTGTCAGCTTACCTATTAAAGAACTGCTTCATTGACACTTCAATACAAAAAGCGGGCATTCCAGGTTTCCCAGGTTGCTTAGAACACATCAATGTGATCTGGCAACAAATTCAATCAGCTAAAAAGGAGAGGAAGGAGCTCCATGTGACATTCCTGGATTTGGCTAATGCATATGGTTCAGTGCCACATGAACTACTTTGGGCAGCATTTGATTTTTTCAGTGTACCGATGACAATAACAAATTTAGTGAAAGCCTATTTTGGAGATTTGCAATTCAGTTTTTCAACTTCAGAATTCAGCACTACATGGCAATGCCTAGAGGTTGGAATAATGGCAGGATGCACCATTTCTCCACTGGCTTTTACCATGGCAATGGAAGTAATCATTAGGGCATCAAAATGGGTAGTAGGAGGAGAGCGCTTGGCTTCTGGAATGCGACTACCACCAATTCGAGCATACATGGATGACATGACAACCATGACTACAACAGTAGCCTGCACTAATCGATTATTGGGCAAATTAACCAATAACATTGAATGGGCACGAATGCAATTCAAGCCCACTAAATCAAGGAGCATCTCTATAATTAAAGGCAAAGTAGTAGATAAAACATTCTTCATTAATGGTGAGGCAATACCAACAGTGTCTGAGAAGCCAGTGAAGAGTCTTGGGAGATGGTACGACGGGGATCTAAAGGACACAGTTCGTGTGGGAGAAGTTAGACAACAAGCAGTGGAAGGGTTGAAGAGCATAGACAGCTGCGCTCTACCAGGTAAACTAAAACTCTGGTGCTTTCAGTTTGGTCTACTGCCGAGGTTGCTGTGGCCACTGACTGTGTACGAGGTTTCTTTGACAACAGTAGAGAAGCTGGAAGCTTTAATCAGTTCATACATCAGGAAATGGTTGGGAGTTCCACGCTGCCTCAGCAGAGTGGGACTTTATGGTAAAGGAATACTGCAGCTACCAGTCTCTGCTCTAACCGAGGAGTTTAAGTGCGCCAAGGTCAGACTGGAAATGACATTAGTAGAGTCACGCGATAAATGCGTAAGGGAGGCAGCACCTGTGTTGAAAACTGGAAGAAAGTGGGCGGCAAAGAAAGCTGTGGAAGATGCAAAGGCTGCCCTTCGAATTGGTGATATCATGGGGCAAGTTCAGCATGGAAGAGGGGGTCTTGGTTTCAGTTCAACTCCTCCTACATGGCACAAGGCGGCCCCAGCTCAAAGAAGGAAGCTGGTAGTCAACGAGGTGCAAAAGCAGGAGGAGAGGATGAGGTGTATAAAGGCCATTTCCCAGGCCAAACAGGGAGAATGGATGAGATGGGAGAGTGTGGAACAACGCAAGATTGGCTGGCAAGACCTATGGTCAATGGAACAGAGCAGGATCAGTTTCCTCATCAGGTCAACATATGATGTTCTCCCATCACCACAGAACCTAAACCTCTGGGTAGGAGAGGATCCCTCATGTCCTTTGTGTTCATCACCTGCAACATTAAGGCACATTTTGACAGGATGTAAGGTGGCTCTTAGCCAAGGACGGTTTACTTGGCGCCATGACCAGGTGCTGCGATGTTTGGCCTTAGCATTGGAAGACAAGCGTAACATGACCAATAAGTTGCCACCTGTTCCATCAAAACATTACACACAAAAGACAACATTCCTCCGCCCAGGAGAGCAACCACCAAGAAAAGGTGTTAAAACCAATCCTCGCCCAGGACAACTGGAAGCTGCTAGAGACTGGAATATGCTGGCAGATGTTGGTCAACGGCTTATTTTTCCACCTGAGATTGCCACCACTAACCTTCGACCAGATATTGTCTTGTGGTCTGGATCAGCACGCCTTGTTCACCTGGTAGAGTTAACAGTGCCATGGGAGGATGCTGTAGATGAGGCGTATGAGAGGAAGAAACTGCGGTATGCTCAACTAGCCACTGAAGCGGAACAGCGAGGATGGAGAGTTCGGGTTTACCCAGTGGAAGTGGGTTGTCGAGGATTTGTGGCACACTCTACAACCCGGTTTCTCAGAGACGTCGGATTCAGTGGCCAAGAGTTGCGTCGCACAGTGAAGAACTTATCTGAAGCAGCAGAGAGGAGCAGCAACTGGCTGTGGTTGAGACGGAAAGATTCTGGCTGGGGACAGGTAAGTAAGCTGGGCTGAGTTGAGTGGGGGACGGAGGGGGGTGATGCTGGGACGCCAGAATCACCGTCGAGCCCTCTTGAGGTGTCGTGGGCTAGTCGACGAAACACTGAGGATGGAAGGTGCCCACTTGAAAACCCCAGAGATGTACCCTACTTAGCTCAATCCAGACGGTTGTCATGCTGATGCGCTGGGGAGGCCGCACTTTGGTTGATCCCCGGAGCCAGCATCGCAGCCGTTGTGTGTGCTGATGCGCCAGGGAGGCAAAATAAGCTGATCCCTGGAGCCAGCATTACACTTCAGCCATTAACACCAGACAGAAGGATATCTACATCATCATATGGAAGGAAACGTAAATGGATGGAGACGCATATGGATCACATTAGTTTACTGTAAAGCTACGTCTTAGTTGGTGCTTATCTTGGCGAGAGCCGAGTTCAAATCAGCATGAAGTTTTAATATCTACTCTCGTGTAATGGAAATCAAGGCATACAATGACATTCTTTGAGGTTTACTGCCAAATTCTGTACATTTGACTTATAATGCCCACATAATAGCCCTTGCCAGCAATATCTGGGCAAATAATTTTCCGAAAGCAGACAAGCTGGTTGTAACCGTTAAAACAATTGTTTAAACATTGCCCAAGCATAAAACTACGTTTTAAAGACCACCTGACAGAAGCAATCCAACAAGAAGGCTGTACTTTACCCATAAAGTTGCCACCTGAGCCATGCATAACACGATGGGGAGAAATAATAAATACATACCAAGCAATGGCACAAGAGGTACACAGCACAGACGCTGCAATAAACAAACTATGTGTAAAAACCTTCCATGACATTTCTGAAAAACTGACTAATTACTACAACCTGGATCAATGCAAAAAGAAACCACGTTTTTTTCAACCAGCTCATAACTTTCTGATGGCAGTAAGGATATTCGACCCACAACAAGTGTGTAGTTTGGATCTGGAAGCCCTCCCATTATATTCTATTCCAGGATTTGATGTTGACTGTAAGTCAGAAATGGACAAAAGAAAACGGCAGAAGAAAGACTTTGAATGAATTTTGGATTAAAGCTGGAGAATTATTTCCCAATTTAACACAAAAGGCTAAAATATATATTTGTCAGTTGTTACCAGTTCTTTGCTCAAAGAAGTGTTTCTTCTTATGGCCAAGTTTTTACAGAACAACGTCAATCTATGAAAGAAGGCAGGGTTAACCAGCTGACGATGCTTAAGTTTAATAGCAACTTTTAATGCATGGGTCATTTTCTTTCATGAAACTGTAAGTGACACTTAATGTGATGCTTGCGAACAACCTTGCATTATTATTATTATTATTATTATTATTATTATTATTATTATTATTATTATTATTATTATTATTATATTTCTAATATATTTAATTGATGTTATGATTTCAGTATTTTATTTAAATTGTTTCTGGAATCAGTACTGTTTTTTTAAATATTTTGTTGACAAATTATGTGTTCCTACTAGTAAACTGAAACATTTAAATTATTTATTTACACATTCTAAGAAATAATATTGAATAAGACATAGTAGTAATAAAGGGATGCATGACTAAATAAATGTCCGTAGCTGCTGCTGCCACCTAATCAACGTACCAATGCGTGTTAATAGAATGACTAATTGAGATGATTAAAGGAATCGGGAGATTATTAATCAATAAGTGGTTTGTTTAAGCAGACTACATGACCACCTTGTGGTGGGAGGAATGAAGTGCAGCCTAAGAAAGCAGGTCGTGTAAAACGCAGGGCCCTATTTATACAGCCCCAAAGGAAAATATAATATCTATAAAAATATAGATTGTTGTATTTTAATCTTTGGAGTGCTATGCAAAGTAAAAGCAATTGCTTATTAGCATTTGGACTATTATCACTGGTCTTTCTTTTCTTGTGTTGAAAATCTTTTTTTTTTTTTTTTTTTTTTTGCTTGTATTATTATACTTCAGTTGGGAATCTGACGATTTTACAGACTATATAATGCAAAGTTTCTGCTGCTTCCTGGTACTTCTTTATAAAAGTGTACCATAGTAAAACCATAGCAAACTGTAATAACGGATAGTGAAAGCATGGAAAAGCATAGGTAAGCATTGTAAAGAAAACAATAGTAACTTTTAGGGCCATTGCTTCATGCGTTGTACAACAGTGATCTAGTTGCAATCAGACCACTGACCTACCCCAATGCTACCAAGAAACCTCACTTTATCTACAGCACTGTATCTGAGACATTTGCACTTATATCATGAGTTAATGAAAAAAAAAAAAGTGAGAAACCAAAATATTCTCTGCACAATAAAAGAGGGGCCAAAAATAATGTTATATAATCTAATAAGAAGTAACTAAATGGATTCAGTTAAAAATGCAGCTACTGTATACTAAATGATGATTAATTTATTTATTGTCAGACACACATACATTATGCCTGTACTGCTTGGCAATGCTACAATGTTATTAAAGCTATTGAGCTTTGTATTTTACTGTTAACCCATTGTGTTCAACTACATTTTGACTGAGCATCCAACACCCCACCCCCACCAGCCATTTTTTTAAGACTCCTGTGACAGAGATAGAATGATTCTTGGTCGTAGATCTCCCTCCTGACCTGTGAGGGCGCTGTGTAAAGGGAACAGAGTGCCCTGGACTGGATGGCCCAACAATTCATTCCCAGGGTTAGGCGGAAGTCGGCCATCTAGAAAGGGGGCGGAGCTACGGTACACTAAATCATCGACCTGGAAGGGAAACGATCTGGCAGCCGCGGATTGGAGGAGTGGTGGCACTCGTTTACCAAGGGGTCATGGTTGACTGTATATAAGGGGATGTAATGAGGTGATCTGTTCCTTATTATGGTTACATTAAACCGGAAGGACCACTGAAATTGTAAAAAAATGTATGTGTTTTGTTTGTTTTGTCTGTCTGTCTAAAACCCTGTTATTTGTTCACTTGACGGCTAACACGATCCGGAGCTGTTGCTTACGGCCAGCACTAAACCTGGACAACAACAACACTGTTGTTCACATATTTAATTGTATTTCACCACTTGCACCAAAACCACTCACTTGGGACTTGTGATCGTGTGTGTATTTGTGTGTGTAAATTGACTTTGTTATTATTTGGGACGGTAACCCATTATTTAGAACAGTGCAGTACACATTGCTGTGTATTGCCTGGGATTATTATTTACATTCACCAGACCAGGACTATAAATAATTTGTGTTTGCCCGCCTTTCATTGATCACCGCATCACTCCTGCACCTGCACACTGCAAACCACTTTGCCACAACCTCCAAAAACAATGGTAAGCCATGTGAAACAGTTACTCAGCACAGATATTTTCTAAGCTCCACTGCTAAAGAATCAAGTTGTCCCTCTGCCCTCAACCACCTTGATTAATTCACATTAAAACTGCTGAATAGGACTTTACCGACGTCACATTTGGTAAAATCCTGTAGATAATTCTTTCATTTTTAAATTATGAAGAACAGCTGAGATTAAAAAATATATATTTAATTGTGGATTCTAGTTTTTGCTTGGAACAATGCTGGATCTTTTAGAACAATTCTGATTAGCATATAAACCAATCAAACAACGATCTGATGGAACTTGTAGAAGAAACAGACTCCCAAAGATAAGAATCTTAGACTTATGAATCTAAAGACCAAATTCTGAACATAAACATATTTCATTAGAAAGAAAAAACCTGTGTAAATAATTTCATTTCAGCGAAGAGTTTAAGATAATATTCCTAGAATCCTGGATGAATTTGTATGTAAGACAATTGATTATTCATTACCATAGAGACCCAATAAAAATGTTACAGTATACTGTAGATTTGTATATTTAGGCTACTTAAAACAGATTACAAATTATATTAAATGCCATCATGATTTAAAAAAAAAACCCAAAAAAACCATATGCCACTTTCAGTTCTGAAAAATAACATGTTGCTAGTTAATAATGAGAATATAGCTTGGTGTCAAAATGTTCCAATATTGAAATAAATTAAAGTTAACTCTAAACACTAACAAATAATATCTCAGATAATTATGCCAAATGGAGCATTTGTAGAATTACAGAATTACAGCATCCAATAATAGTGTATAGTAAAACCTGTCTAACTTGGCCTTGCATGGGACCAGATGACAAACTATTTTAACACTTAAAAAAATTCTATTACAGTATACACTGAATTAGGCGTACTGTCCAGTTATACCCCGTAATTCAGTGATTGTATTAATTCAAATGTTATTCTCCATTATGTAAACCCGTAATTTACTGCAGATGTACAATACTCATGGCACATGGGTGTATTTACATAATACACTGATTATAAACTTCGAAAAGAAAAATCACAGAACTTAATTCCATACCATTTAAAAGTACAAAAATCGATCTTGATTGAAGGTTGTATAGTCTATAGTTTGGTGTCCTTTGGTATAATGTAATGCCCATTATATATTTAATTTATATATTTTTGTAATTGTTTTTTTAAATGTGAATCTTCAAGCAGGCTGTATAAGAGCAACTTTAAAGCTGTCTTTAAAACGGTTGAATGGTTGTGTTTTTATAGCGCATTAAATTGATGTTAGAGAAGCACTTAGAATTTTCTTTTTTTTTTCTATAAATTTAGTAGTTGCCAATTATTTTTATTATTTTCTCCCAATTTGGAATCGCCAATTATTTTATTATGCTCAGCTCACCGCTACCACCCCTGCGCTGACTCGGGAGGGCGAAGACGAACACATGCTGTCCTCCGAAGCGTGTGCCGTCAGCCGAGCGCTTTTTTTTCACACTGCGGACTCACCATGCAGCCACCCAAGAGCTACAGCGTCGGAGGACAACGCAGCTCTCGGTCAACTTACAGGCAAGCCCGCAGACTACAGGGGTTGCTGGTGCACAGTGAGCAGAGGACCCCCTTTCCGACCTAACCCTCCCTCCCCCCAGGCAACGCTCGGCCAATTGAGTGCCGCCTCCTGGGAGCTCCCGTCCTCGGTCGGCAAAGGAATAGCCTGGACTCGAACTCGCGACGTCCAGACTATACGGCGCATCCGGCACTCTACGCAAGTGCTTTTACTGGATGCGCCACTCGGGAGCCCTTAGAATTTTCTTTTTTAACACTAAGCAATTGGACAGCATTGTGCATTTTTGTTTTAATACCAACATTTGTCCTGCCTTAGCTAAAGCAGCCAGAGAATTTAGATTTAATCTGCCCCTTGGAAATGATTGCACTACATGTTCTGTAAGACCCTGAACAGTTATATATTGGAGGTCTATGTGTAACATCATTCCAGAACAATAAGATGGAATAACAAACATAAACATGGTAGTTTTAAAAAAAAGCCAGCTTCCTAAGCTGCTGGTATTAGTTAGTTAATATATAAATAACAGAATCTAAAACAGATCGCTTTGTTTTGCTTTGTCATTGGAGGTCTATCAAACTTTGTTTTTGTTACAGTTAACAAAATACTACAAGGACAGATCTTTAGTTGGTCATGAATTCAATTCACCTTAAGGTATTATAGATTTGGTTCTAGATTTAATTTAAGGATTTTTTTTAATTAAGTTGAAACCTATGAGACATATACAATGACTGGCTTTACTTTCCCTTACATATCATGCTTAATTTAGAAGTTTTTTTTATTATTTTTAACATTATCATTATTATTATTATTATTATTATTATTATTATTATTATTATTATTATTATTATTATTGAAAAATACAACTACTGATAACAATAATAATACCTTTAAACTTAATACATGAGTAAGCAGTAGTTATTTAAATAATTCCTTTATTCCATTGTTTATAGGACGTAACTATAGATTTTTTTAAAATCCAGTAGCTTGCAAATAGAAGTTTATTAATTAAAAATCAATATCATTTAATGTTCTGATCCTGCTGTTCCACCACTAATTGGCTTCTCATTTTATTAGGGGGATGGGTAACATGTTGATAAAAAAAAGTTAATACATGCATTCAGATTTTCAACATCAACTGCATTCAAGCATATCATAAACACAGTCTGACCTTAATTTCTTAAAATTTAAAACCATTAATCCCTGAATTAGTGCCGTACTTAATGCTAATGGTATTCACAATTAGTTAGTATTATGCTAATCTAAGACCTAGATGTATTTAAATCTGTATGACGTTGTCTGAGCACCAGATTGCTTGGGGTTTGTACATAAACTGACATTAGCTTCCCAGCTGTACTTAACAATTGAGACACAAGAAAAATCATGACAACAATCACAATTGCATTAGTTTGGTTTCTTAATGAACAACGGTTTGCTTCAGGGATTCTAGACAAATTATGGTTTCCCCTCTCTGACCTGGCAGTCCGGCATCTGTTGAGTGGGTTTCATTTTTCATGAAACCCTTTAATAGTCTGAGGAGGGCCGGGCAGTCAGGCTGAAGTCTAATGTTTCAAGTAATTTAATGAGTTCCTTTTCAAAGTAGTCATCACTTAAGAGTCCCAATTCCTTTAACCTCTTCATGCAAATATAAGAGCAATTAGACAGATCTCTTGTTAAGAGCTGTTTCATCAGTACTGAATAAGTGGCACTTATCATGGGTTGAAGTGTCTGATCATGATGGACAACTCGAAAAGGTTTTGTACCTTTATAATACAAAATATGTTCAATTAAAAATGTTTAACATAAAGTATGTTCCCTATAATGCATTCTAACATTATATATATATATATATATATATATATATATATATATATATATATATATTTATATACATAATTTAATTGGATATTACACTTTTTTTAAATTGTTTAAACCAAAACCACATGCAGATTAACTTTTGTATGCATTTTCTTTTCAGATCCAGGTGCTGTATTTTGCTCTGAATACAACTGTATGTGTTTCTTTCCAGAAAAACAAAGAAAGCAACATAAACATTCTAAAGAAATGCAAAACACCCATTGCAGTACAAATAACTATATATGAAGAACTACTACTACAAACCATATAAAACAGATTTCAAATTGAATTGCAACACAAATTCCTGATACAGGATGTGAAAATATTGCAAGGGGCTGTGCTATCTGATTTTCCCGGGTTTTATTGAGTAGAACGACACAATTTGACATGTCATTTTCTGCCTGGATGATTTGGTATAATTCTGTATAGTTTTACTTAATCTTGCATGAACTAATTTAGTTTGTAAAAAATGTAGGGCAAGGACAAAACTACAATAAATGCATTGATATATCTGTAATTTCAGCCACATGTTGGGTTCAGAGTAATAAGCACATTTGTAAATCAATTTGTGGGGTTCTTCAATGCACATGGCAAGTGGGTACTGGTATGGTGTATTTTTATTTTTATTTCAAAAACAGCTGTTTTAGGTTAATTTCACAGCATATCCCGTGCATGAAATGGGCAAGTACTCCACATTGGAGTGTAATGGATTACAGTTTTTTTTTAATACTGACACTGTGTATGTTGATTGTAATGAGCACTGACACTTGTTTTAACCAATCTCAAGCACCTCACCATGCCAACCGTCTCCCATTGTTTACTGTGTGGAGCAATACATTTTAGTCCAAGTTTAGAGCATCAAAAAAAGTTTTTTTTTTGTTCTTGTCATCCCTGATTTCAGTGTTTACAGTTGGCAGGGGTGTGACTGTCACCTAGTGACGGCAGAGCACTGTGTTGCGGCTCATCTGTGGTGGTTTTATACTTAAACATGTCAGTTTAGATAAGAGTTCAGCTCCAGTTTGTCATTATCATATAGGTTTGTTCCTATTGTCAATATACACAGGACATTTTTTTTAAGCACTGGTGTAACGTTTTTAAATGTTAAAAGTTTATTGACTGACTTGAAATTTGTCTCATTTGATGGTGAAATAATCATGTTTATTCAAGCGGACAATTGCTGAGGGCTTCCATTAAAGCCAGATACGCGTGTTTCATGCAACTTGCGTTGCTGCCAAATAAATCTCACCAGTTGTATGTATTTCGCCTAATCTTCTCTGCAGAATTGCTAATGTATTTTGCAAAACAGAACAGTGCAGTAAAAAATACATTTTGGGTCAAGATCATTAACAGGCTAAGCTTGCAGGCTAAACAAGACATGGACCCAAAAGCAAACACTGATTTAAAAAATGCAAAAGTACTTATTTTTTACAAAGACTGTAAAAATGATTAGGTGTAGGATGTTTTTTGTTTAATAACCTTATGTATGTATGTATGTATGTATGTATGTATGTATGTATGTATGTATGTATGTATGTATGTATGTATGTATGTATGTTTATTAATAATAATAATAATAATAATAATAATAATAACAATAATAATAATAATAATAATAATAATAATAATAATAATAATAATAATAATTGGAGAGCTTTTATAAAAAGCACAGTAATTATGCAGGGGAATTAAGACTTCAGAAGTCCCTAACAAACTTCAATATCAATCTAAGCAGCAATTAATGTTACTTATATTTAAGTTACATATGATATTATATTACGGTACTAAAGAAATTCCTTAAACCAGAAAAACAGAACATGAGGTAAAGCACTATTGTGCTCTAAATGTCATTGTTAACAAATTATAGTAAATGAACCACACAACGCTATCTTTCAGGTCAAAGTTTTAATTGAATTGAAATAAAAGTCTTGATTACACCTTGAGTTAACTACTGTTCTAGCTACAGTATCTGATTTTAAAACGATTACTGCTTAGTTAGCAATAGTTTTAACAAGAAATAATACCTGTTTTATACAACAATACACATTATATGTAAGAAACCTGGGATGTTTCCATTCAGTCACAAGAACAGAGCTCCAACAGATGCTTACAGCATAAACTAAAAAGTGGCCAGATTACATCCCTCTGTAGTGGATCAATATTTTACAGTTTATGCCATTTTTTCAGTAACAAGATTAAAGTATATGTGTTTCTCACTACACTTTTACTTGAAAGAGATGAAATAATGTATTTGTTTGATTCATTTTTGACTCACTGAAGGTTAATGTTTCCCTTCATACATTTTTCTTTAACTAAAAGATAATGGGTCCCCACAAGTATGCATATCTGCGTGCAATATGATGTCTAATTTTATCTGCGTGCAATATGATGTCTAATTTTTTTATTTACAAAAAATACACTTTTAATTTTAGGAGTATTACAAAAAATGACTAAAGATTAAAAAAAGTATATTTACTTATTTTATGTGAACTGTGGAGTATACTAGAGCCTTCACAGCAAACCATTTATATCAGGCTGTTAGGCCACTGAAGAACAAATACTTTGCTTAAAATGGTCAAGAAATTTGGGGGAAAAGTTCAGTCCAAATTCATTGAATTCAGCTACTGTAGCCAACATGTACAGATCTTGGAATAATTATTTTACATTTCTGGTTGATTGATAACAAACATCTCGTTTTACTGCTAAAACACATTGTTTGGTATTACATAGTTTACACTTTTAAAAGTGCAATGTTGTCCACAAATTATTTTAAAAGGCAAGCCTAAATAAAAATATCATTAAAGAAACTGGGAATTAATTACAGTTTTCTAAATCAATGCAATTTTCCTTTTTTTTATTTAAACTAAGCTTTTTAATTTTGTCTTACCATTCAAAGTGTCCAGTTGTTCCTATTATTATCTAACAAAACACACAACAAATAAACTTGTAAACCACATGTAAAATCACCCTTACATTAATGAGAAGATTTATGACATACCAGATTAGAAAGCACATCTTCACAGGTTCTTTTAGACCAATACAAGCATAAAATAATGTCAAGCCAGCAACAAATCAGTTGGGGTTTTTTCATCTCACAATGTAATATGATGACAAATAACAGAGAAGTAGTTAAAACTAATTCCTGATGATTTATTTCTCCCAGTGCATTTTATTTCTCACATGGTAAAAAAAAGGACCATCACAAATCTTCAACCAGTTTAAAGACAGAAAACTGCCTTGTTGCTGAATAAAATAAAATTTGCAATGAGACGCAACCACTGAAATTCAATTGCACTCCAATACCTAAGAATAGTCCTTAAAATGTTGCAGATCTTGAAAAAAAAAACTATAAAGTTGGAAGGCATTTAATAAGAGGACACGCTGTCCACTGGTGCTTCTCTGAATCCACTGTCCAGGAATAAAGTGCCTATTGTCTAAACACTGTGCTAATTGTGAAAAAAACAGTCCATGCAGTAAGCATAATAATTATCCAGATAAATAAGCAAAGACAGTGAGCAAGATATGGAAAAAAAAAATACTGCCAGACTGAAAAACCCAAGAACTAAATTAATATTCATAATGGAATGTCAGCCAGCAGAAGGTCTTCATTCATGACAAGGCAAAGCATAACAAGAGGCCATTGTCTACACAACAAAAATTAGCATACACAGAAAATGTTCAACTATCACTTGTGAGAGCTGAAGCAGTTATGATTTCCCGGTGCACTTGTTTCTCTTGAGTTTAAAGGGGTGCTGCTGCTGCTGTTTCTGCCTGCTACAGAAACAAGGTTGTCTTGAGGGAAATGCGCATTTTCAAATTCAACTGTAGCAGTAAGTGGGGAATTAAAAGCGCAGGTTGTTTAAACAAAGAAAGACAGTCTGAATATGCATAGCCTCATTAACTATATTTAAGCATGTCAAGCAGCATACTCATCAGTGATTGCTTGACTTACTGTATTCATTATCGGAAGACAACATGAAATTAATGGTAGCGTGGTGGACAAGTGCATACTGATTAAGAAGTAGCAACCAACTGTCACAATACACTTGCGAAATAATTATTCACTGGAAAAATGAATAAAGAAGTGGATCAATCTAGCAAACTATTTAAAGTAAGTCGGTGACAATTAGCCGGCAGCACAGTGACACACTGGCCCCCCCTTTTCTTTTTTCAGATTGCTTCCTCCCTATGAATATTCTCACGCAAGCCAAGTTTTTTTTTGGGGAGGGGGGCACTGTAACATTTCCATTTTGTTGTGATAACTGAAGTGACAATAAACACACCAGCTCCCAAAACGAAGTGTCCGGGTCCTGTCACAAAAAACAAAAGCCCATTCTAATACAGGGAACGGGGAACTTTTTTTTTAACGAAGTAAAGAGAAGTTGTACGAAGTGAATGCACTTGAACTTCATTACACATGCACTGCGGCAACCAAGGAGGAGTTAGTCTACACCAAAAAAAAAAAAAAAGGAAAAAAATTCTCACGCCAACTTACCATCCACCAGGTCCTGGCTGACATGTCATAACATAGTTGCCATTTTATGGAGCCGTCCGATGCTTTCCCAGCCATAACTCTGTCAGCAGCCTTCATCAGATGCAGCTCAATAGAAGATAAGACACCTAATCAAGGAAACATCAGCCGTGGCATGCTGTGCTACATGTAGGCCAATCCTTATCAGACTGCATCATGGGAACAGCTCTCGTACTACCAATGACTCCAACCTCACAGCTATAATGACAAGGATCAGCTTTTTTTTATCCTTTATTTTAGGGAATAGTGGAAACCGGCAACATCGTTCTTTTGTGTGCTCAAGAGTTTAAAAGTCCAGCAAGTGGGCGTCTAACTGCTTTGCAAGGCAATGCCAACAAAGGTTTATTTGCATTCTTGTCTGTTGTATATTGTTCAACTCAATCCGTGGTCCCCTCTCTCTCTCTCTCTCTCTCTCTCTCTCTCTCTCTCTCTCTCTCTCTCTCTCTCTCTCTCTCTCTCTCTCTCTCTCTCTCTCTCTCTCTCTCTGTCTTTCCGGGTAGATGAGGGGAGGCCCCAAAAGCCAGGAATTAATATCCCCAAACAAAGACATAAGAGTCTCATCTGCACAATCGGGCATGGTTCAGATGTCACGAGTATATACAAGGAGTGGAACACACAGGTAGCTAGCTGCTGCAGCTGGACCCACCAGAGCTTGCCAAAGGCTACATCTCCAACTCTCATATGGAAACAGTTTAACTTTTCAGAATCACTTAAAAAAATAACAGAAAAAAAAATCTGTGCAAACTGAAAGCAAACACTACAGAACTTTGCAACTAACATACAATGTGCTGCTGGATTAATGTGGCGATAATCTGATCATTCATGAGACTCATATTTTGTACGGCTGCAAATCTCTCGTCTTTGTTAGAATCCTCCTTTTGGAAAGTACAATGAGGGACAATTCTGCTATGTTAGCTATCTCTTTATAGTTTTTAATATAACTGTGCATCATGTTCATAGCTAATTGGTTTTTAAATTCAATTTCCAGGACATATATTCTTAAGAAATATAACTTAATAAGCTTCTACTGTAGATGTCCATTTTAAGATTCGTAACCCAACTTTAAATATTAAAGTTGGGTTACAAATCAGACATTAAAAATATATCCATCTCAGCTAAATGACTACTTACCTGTATCTATTATTACTTTTCTCTATTTTCAGAAAATATTTTCTCTTATTCCAGCTAATAAAGTTAGTATCGTGTTGCACATTAACCCATTAACTGCCATTGTCCTCATTTGAGGACAGACTACTTTAATTTATGGAGCATATTTAACTTCCACCTACCTGTTATTTAAATCTTCTCTTTAAATATATTGTTATGATAACTTACTCTAATTTTGTTAACTGCAAAAGTTAAGTCTAAATGTAACTGTTAATTCTGAAGATATAGCCCTTAAGATGCTTTCATGTCAGCTTAATATAAAATATAAACCAGAAAAATAACTAACGTGAAATTTCACTGGTCTGATTATGGGCACGTCTAACTTGACTGTCCTCAAAATAGGATGCAGCCATTTGTTGCTAAAACGAAGGATTTCTTTTTTTTCTGTATGAATGTATGAAATTACATAAATACAACCTGTTTTCTGATTTTTTAAAAGAAAAATCTATTTGGAACTTAATGGGTTAAATTAAGCATGTCCCTGTTTCAGCAAATAGTTTACTATATTTTTAAGAACAATTGGCATTCAGGATTAATAATTTAAGTGAAGAATACACTATGTAAATTAAAATTAGGTAACATTTTACAGTTTATACAAAATTGCCAGATGGTTACAGATGTGCTAACTACTACATTTTTTCAAGTTTTTTTTTTTTTTTCTCAGTCAGTAACTAAAGACAATGTAAATAGTGGACTGTATGGCAGCGGTAATCCCCCTAATCAGGTGAACTAGTGAAGCAGCTACTTCTATTTACCATGACAGTCTGCAGCCCTGATGCTGTTGCCATAAAAGGAAATCATTACTACAACCACTGGAGGAAACTTATTTCTACGAGCATTTATAGTATGGTACTAAATTGAGGTTAATTAAACCAGACACCCAAGCAATAAAGGTATGTCCTGAAACAAAGAGCAAGAAAACCCACAAGCTTGTTGAACAAATTCAATGCCTAACAATTGAGGGCATTAAGGAGAGTTTTAAGATTTTATTTTTCACAATATTAATCTTCATCTCACAAAGTAGTACGATCTCACAGTTGAATCACAGAACCATTTAGGTGCTTTGTTACATCTGGAACAGATAAAGTATTTTCAAACTAATTAAGAATCTACTCTGTCTTCACCAACTTATGGTAAATATCTGAAAAAAAAAACATAATTCAAAACCTTTCAAATATGCTAGAAACTCAAGCATTGCAGGAGTTTCTTATTTTCTCTGATGTTTTTGCTCAATGGAATAGTGGCTGTTTTTGGCCAACATTGTTTCCAAAATGTGGTATTACAGAAGCCAGGATCCAGGGACTAAAAATAGCAACTTATCTTACTGCAGCCAAAAGATCATTCTGTTACTTTTTAAAAACATGATTTTAACATTTGTTAAAAAACATACCACATACATTAACCAATAAAGATCCAGTTTAAATAAATAAAACAAACACTAAATTGTGGAAGTGTAGAACCCACTTAATATACAAACTAATATTTTTTGGAGAAAATACAAAACTTCACCTTTAACAATCCAAAACATTACAAAAATAAAATAATAAAAAATTATATATATATATATATATATATATATATATATATATATATATATATATATATATATATATATATATATATATATACATATATATATATATATATATACAGTACTGTGCAAAAGTTTTAGGCAGGTGTGAAAAAATGCTGTAAAGTAAAAATGCTTTCAAAAATAGACATGTTAATAGTTTATATTTATCAATTAACAAAATGCAAAGTGAGTGAACAGAAGGAAAATCTACATCAAATCAATATGTGGTGTGACCACCCTTTGCCTTCAAAACAGCATCAATTCTTCTAGGCACACTTGCACACAGTTTTTGAAGGAAATCGGCAGGTAGGTTGGCCCAAACATCTTGGAGAACTAACCACAGTTCTTCTGTGGATTTAGGCATCCTCAGTTGCTTCTCTCTCTTCATGTAATCCCAGACAGACTCGATGATGTTGAGATCAGGGCTCTGTGGGGGCCATACCATCACTTCCAGGACTCCTTGTTCTTCTTTACGCTGAAGATAGTTCTTAATGACTTTCGCTGTATGTTTGGGGTCGTTGTCATGCTGCAGAATAAATTTGGGGCCAATCAGATGCCTCCCTGATGATATTGCATGATGGATAAGTATCTGCCTGTACTTCTCAGCATTGAGGAGACCATTAATTCTGACCAAATCCCCAACTCCATTTGCAGAAATGCAGCCCCAAACTTGCAAGGAACCTCCACCATGCTTCACTGTTGCCTGCAGACACTCATTCGTGTACCGCTCTCCAGCCCTTCGGCGAACAAACTGCCTTCTGCTACAGCCAAATATTTCACATTTTGACTCATCAGTCCAGAGCACCTGCTGCCATTTTTCTGCACCCCAGTTCCTGTGTTTTCGTGCATAGTTGAGTCACTTGGCCTTGTTTCCACGTCGGAGGTATGGCTTTTTGGCCGCAAGTCTTCCATGAAGGCCACTTCTGACCAGACTTCTCCGGACAGTAGATGGGTGTACCAGGGTCCCACTGTTTTCTGCCAATTCTGAGCTGATGGCACTGCTGGACATCTTCCGATTGCGAAGGGAAGTAAGCATGATGTGTCTTTCATCTGCTGCAGTAAGTTTCCTTGGCCGACCATTGCGTCTACGGTCCTCACCGTTGCCCGTTTCTTTGTGCTTCTTCAAAAGAGCTTGGACAGCACATCTGGAAACCCCTGTCTGCCTTGAAATTTCTGCCTGGGAGAGACCTTGCTGATGCAGTATAACTACCTTGTGTCTTGTTGCTGTGCTCAGTCTTGCCATGGTGTATGACTTTTGACAGTAAACTGTCTTCAGCAACCTCACCTTGTTAGCTGAGTTTGGCTGTTCCTCACCCAGAATTAATTCACACAGTTGTTTCTCCACTACTCAACACCACAGTTCACATCATTAATAAAGGGCACTCTTTCTTCCCCCTCATCGTGCAACTACTTCGACATTTAATCTGGATCTCAGTCTCTCACAATTTCATAATTCAAGTCTGTCATCTTCCTGGTACCCACAATAACGCTGCCAAAGCTCTTTCTTGTTTACAGATATCTCGATTTCATCAACTAATATCCTTCAGCGTCCCCATTCCCTCTTCAAACTCCACATCTCCGACATCTGCTGCTCAACTAAACTCAACACTCTCCAACCTCCTGCAATCTGCCCGATGTTACATGGCAGCAGCTCTAGCTCCTGCTACCAAATCATCCTAAACTACTGACTGGTCAACATTTTCAACCTTTTGTGCTAAAAAATCATATCCAACCTATCTTGTTTAATCAAGACTAAATCTTAGCTTTCATTGTCCACGCAAGAGATTCTCTTCATCTGGCTCCCGCTACTATCAAATCATATATCTCCAGAATCCAGTACTTCTCCTGCCTCATGTCCGTGCCTTTTCCAACTCTCCTACCCATTCCTGCCGTTCGAGGACCTGGTTATGGAAGTCATGTGCTTAACAGCATTCTTTGGCTTTCTCAGATGTTCAGAGTTCACTGTCACATCAGCTTCCAGCATTCCTTCATCAAGGACACTTTATTCAACAGTCAAAAATTGACTCTCCGGTATGCCCCTGCTCCATGACAAAGTATATTTCCCCCAAGAAACCCTTCCTACCGTCAGACCCGCTGTTCATCGATTCCTCCCGCACAATCATATCTCGCCACACTATCCTTTCACAGCTCATGCGCTTATCTTACCTCACCACGTGAGGCCCTGATCTATTTCTTTTCGGGACGTGGCCCGCTTTACGTGCTCTTTGCTCGAATCCCAGACTAACCCATCTGCTCTGTTTTACAAGTTCCCTGCAGGACACCTCTCTGCTCCTGGCTTTGGAGGCCTGTGCCACACCTCATTCGAGGGCAGCACCAGACGAGTTAGGGAACTCTTTACTGTCATTTCCTTTCAGGTCCTAACCGCACAAGGATTGTTCCTATCGCCCCGAGAGGCATCTCTACCGATTCAGAGCCCTTTTATGTGTTTTCAGATCCTAGGGCTAGCACCCTTCGAGACCGAGCCCTCTCCTCCGAGCAGGATGGCTACCCATTCGGGGAGCTCTTCCTATCCTAATTTCCAAGTCCAGTCCCTCTCAGCCCGCTTCTAAGTCCAGACTAGCAGCTTGCTCCTCTATCCTAAGTCCGGGCTCTCTCTGCCCACTACTGTCCCACTAACAGCTCATTTCTGCTTCCTCTGCTTTATCCTGATAGCCCCAGCTCACGCCCCGTAAATGCTGCTGGTGACCCTAAAGAGGTTTATTAATATAACTAAATACAATAAGTATACAGTGATATACAGAATATGCCGTTGTTTAGATAAAACAGCCCCTGCTGTCTACAGACTATTGGATACAGTACAGTGTACATTCCAACAAACAACATGAAAGTTGAAGAACAGTTATCTTTCTCACTCTTTTATTATTATTATTATTTATTTCTTAGCAGACGCCCTTATCCAGGGCGACTTACAATTGTTACAAGATATCACATTATACATTATTACACATTATACAGATATCACATTATTTTTACATACAATTACCCATTTATACAGTTATACTTTTATTACATAAGGTTAACACTTAACATTCCAAAACCATGCACCTATATTATAATTGCTGTTTACTTTCATTTCTACTTTTAAAAGCCAATATATGAAAATGTATCCTAGGGTTAGCTTCAGGAAGGAGCAAATATAAGCAAATATTTTATAGCACAGCACTGTTATTCATGGTTGTAGCTATGTAGTCTGATTTCCTTTATTGTATGACTGTATTCAGACTTCCATTTAGTGAGACATTTAAAACATTTAAAAATAAAGGAAACTGACATTTATATGTATTTATTTTGCTCTGGAAGCAATTTCACAATTGTCTTTCATGAACAATAAACAGCCATGTTCATGACATTTAAGTGTTTACAGATTTACAACAGACTAAACCATTCTAATATTTTAAAAGAATGTGGCTTTGTCACTTGTTAAGTATTTTGAAGACAAGGAGATAATTCTGTACAACCTATTATTTAAAATTGCAACAGAAAAGACCTTTTCACTTGGTCTACATTCCAGCCTACTTCCTCCTCAGATTACTTCAAGTCAGGCAGCTGGCCTTGTCACGTAAACAAAACCTGGAATTGTGTAAAAAAAAAAAAAAGGATTTTCCACAGTAAATATGAAAATCAAACAAGACTGCATGACATTAACATTCATTAATCATCAACTAAAACACATCTCATTAAATGATACCTTCATGCCATCCATCCAGTGGTTTTTAAATTGTAAAAAAACAAACAAACAAACAAATGGTGTAAATATACATGAAATGCACAGCACAGAGCATGCTGACAAAAATAATAACTTCCCAATTTTCTATTAAATAAATTAGCTTGTTTCTGATGGAGAACAGTTGTATGCCATTGCCTTGCTAAATTACTTATACTGTGGGTAGTTTGGTTAGTAGTCCAGAGGCAGCTTTCTCGTTCCTCATTTATTGATTTAGTGGTAAAAGGAATTGGAAGATTCCTGGACATTCTGGGAAATGCCATGGTTGTGGATGAGTGTCTTATTAACTGTGTTGGTACATATTTAAATTTTATTGATATTTTTCTGCAAAAATGTTCAGCCATATATCTATACATATATATATATATATATATATATATATATATATATATATATATATATATATATATATAGATTTTTTTTTTTTTTTTTCTCTTTGTGACAGATTGTTTCAATGCAGCTTCAGCCATGGTAGTGTAAGGCATTGTTCTAAAGTGACAGGTTGGGACTTGGTCATTGACTGTCATTATTTTATATACATTTTTACATTCTTACAAAAGAAAAATATTTAAAACTATCAAATACAAAACTGTGACCCTTCAAAGTAAAAAAAACACAACATATTTACAGGCGTGCTCAAATTTGTTGGTACCCCTCCACAAAAAACGAAGAATGCACAATTTTCTCTGAAATAACTTGAAACTGACAAAAGTAATTGGCATCCACCATTGTTTATTTCATATTTAATAGAAATCAGACTTTGCTTTTGATTTTTTATTCAATATAATATTATAAATAATACAACAAATGAAAATGGCATGGACAAAAATGATGGGACCGCTAACCTAATATTTTGTTGCACAACCTTTAGAGGCAATCACTGCAATCAAACGTTTTCTGTAGCTCTCAATGAGACTTCTGCACCTGTTAACAGGTAGTTTGGCCCACTCTTCCTGAGCAAACTGCTCCAGCTGTCTCAGGTTTGATGGGTGCCTTCTCCAGACTGCAAGTTTCAGCTCTTTCCATAGATGTTCGATAGGATTCAGATCAGGACTCCTAGAAGGCCACTTCAGAATAGTCCAATGTTTTGTTCTTATCCATTCTTGGGTGCTTTTAGCTGTGTGTTTTGGGTCATTATCCTGTTGGAGGACACATGACCTGCGACTGAGACGGAGCTTTCTGACACTGGGCAGTACGTTTCGCTCCAGAATGCCTTGATAGTCTTGAGATTTCATTGTACCCTGCACAGATTCAAGGCACCCTGTGCCAGGCGCAGCAAAGCAGCCCCAAAACATAACCGAGCCTCCTCCATGTTTCACTGTAGGTATGGTGTTCTTTTCTTTGAAAGCTTCATTTTTTCATCTGTGAACAAATGGCTGATGTGACTTGCCAAAAAGCTCCAGTTTTGACTCATCTGTCCAAAGGACATTCTCCCAGAAGGATTGTGGCTTGTCAATATGCATTTTAGCAAATTCCAGTCTGGCTTTTTTATGTTTTTTCTTTCAAAAGTGGAGTCCTCCTGGGTCTTCTTCCATGGAGCTCACTTTTGCTCAAAAAGCGACGGATGGTGCGATCAGAAACTGACGTACCTTCACCTTGGAGTTCAGCTTGTATCTCTTTGGCAGTTATCCTTGGTTCTTTTTCTACCATTCGCACTATCCTTCTGTTCAATCTGGGGTCGATTTTCCTCTTGCGGCCGCGCCCAGGGAGGTTGGCTACAGTTCCATGGACCTTAAACTTCTTAATAATATTTGCAACTGTTGTCACAGGAACATCAAGCTGCTTGGAGATGGTCTGTAGCCTTTACCTTTACCATGCTTGTCTATTATTTTCTTTCTGATCTTCTCAGACAACTCTCTCCTTTGCTTTCTCTGGTCAATGTTCAGTGTGGTGCACACAATGATACCAAACAGCACAGTGACTACTTTTCTCCATTTAAATAGGCTGAATGACTGATTACAAGATTGGAGACATGTGTGATACTAATTAAATAAACTAATTAGTTTGAAATATCACTATAAGCCAATTATTTATTATCTTTTCTAAGGGGTACCAACAAATGTGTCCAGGCCATTTTAGAATATCTTTGTAGAATAAGCAATAATTCATCTCTTTTCACATCTTCTTTGCTTTATTCTATGACATACCAAAGGCATGCAAGTATACATGATAAAATAGCTTTTAATTTCATCACTTTTCAGGAGGAATGAAGCATTATTTCAATGAGCTGTAAGGGTACCAACAAATTTGAGCACGTCTGTATATGTCATAACAGAAACACTTACTAGTCATAACAGATTTTTATCACATTAATAAATAAACACTTTTTTTATGACAACCATAGGCCTATTCTCAATTAATCTACGTAACTCCCTATATCTGTAGTCTCGTTCTTCAGAAAACATGATTTTAAAAACAATTTATTTTTTCATAAATCTTGGGTACCTGTTCTAAAATACAATAAGTACTGTTCAGTATAGTCAAGACTACAAATCACCTAAATGCACTATTAAATTATGGTCCAATTCAATAATAGCTGGGAAATCCAGATCCATTTAATAAATAGAAATTTTGATCCATTGTTATTTTGTTTCATTATGGATGGTATGTCAAATAAAAATAAACATGGCTGTTTATTGCTAGAATTTATGTTACTTTTATGTTACTGTCAGAATACAGTTATTGGAGTCACTAAAAATCGAAAAGTCTAGTACAAGTCATAAATAATAAATATGAATGTGTAGTACACTTCAGACTCCAGATTAAGATATTTTGTTTATGCTTAGTCATTGTGGGACACATATTAAATATATAAAAACAGTTAAAGAAATACAATCTTTAACATCTGAACAATCTGGTACAGTATATGGCCATCTTCCAAACAGCATTCATCAAGAAGATCCCAAAATCAAAAATTTCTAGCCATGCCTGCTCAATCAACGTTTCTGGCTCATTTTCACTAAGTACTGGGTATGCCTTTTGTAGCATTAGTTCAGACTGTGCAGCAGCATTGCATGACCACAAAAGGTGCTGGATCTGATTAAGAGGAATGACATCACTACCTATGGTACAGGTTTCAGTTCACTGAAAATATTATAATGTGTCATGTGAAGGGCATCTCTTATTGTATAAGAGATGTCATCTGGCGCAGTTTGAGTGGTTCTAGCTTCTAAAACTGTGCAAAATGACATCTCTTATACAATAAAATACACCCAACACACAACATATTAACTTATTAAATGTATATATTTGTTTTAACATCTTTTATCCACCCCCCCACCCCTTTCCTAGTCGTGAAATGGTTTAAATCGAAAATCAACTGCCACAGTCCTGAATCATACGTGAAGGCCTTTCTCCTGACTATTTATTAAAAACCAAAGTGACAGCCAGATAAACTTGTGTTTTTATGAAAGTTCAAAGAAAGAGTGAAGTTCATAGATAATCAATCTTACAAAAGGTGTGGGGTTTTGTTTTTTTGTTTATTTAGCAGACGCTTTTATCCAAGGCGACTTACAGAGACTAGGGTGTGTGAACTATGCATCAGCTGCAGAATCACTTACAATTACATCTCACCCAAAAGACGGAGCACAAGGAGGTTAAGTGACTTGTTCAGGTGGGATTTGAACCGGAGACCTCTTGGTTACAAGCCCGTTTCTTTAACCACTGGACCACACAGCCTCCTGTTTTGTTTTGTTTTGATTTGATTTTTGCACATTGGAATTCGGTGTGGTGTGTTCAATGCATGGGTTGACATTTGCCCACAAAATAAGATGTACCAGAATTTTGGCAAATACTTCACTGTGATTGGCTAATTTCTGATATGTGATTTATAATTGCTGCCTCAAAAGATTTTTCAAAGCTTTTTTCAAGCCTGAGTTTGCAGTGGCAATTGTGTCAGCTGCACAATGATTCAAAGAACTTTCTTTCAACTTTCCCAAGGTTCCTTGGTCAGAAATTACTGCCAAAAACATTAAGTAAATTACCAGAATATATTCACATTTATAAGACTACCTGTACCTACCTCTCCATCAGTCCTTCAGCTAAAACATGCAGAAAATGTACACCATTGCCCTTACTGCCACTTATTCACAGTTAATTTAATAGCTTGGTTCTTTATATATATATATATATATATATATATATATATATATATATATATATATATATATATATATAAGGGTTTGGCATCAGGAATACTCCACATATCTTCCACTTCACAGGATACTGAATGTGAGTGACAAGTTTAGATAGAAATTCTGTTCTGTATACCTCGTTATACCTAACAAGTGAAACAGTGCATTTAAATGTGGCAATTGCTTTTCTATGTTGATTGCAGGTGTCTTTTTTAAAGCTGTGCTTTATAATCTGTTCTTTGTTGTGTGTGTGGGGGTATGTGATAGTATTGGGATGTAATCGTCATCATGTCTAACAATGCTCACTACAAACAAATTCCCAGTCTGCCTATCAAAATCTTAGTTCTTGGCACATAAGCTTGTATTGGAGAGCCAGCTGGACAAAATCAACCGTTTCAAACAGTTCAGAAGGTTTTACTATTTAAGTTATGCTCTGAACTTGCGCTGATTGTTTTTATTATTATTACAGTCTGAAACATGTGTGATTTATGTAGCAGTGGGTGAAAATAGCTACTCTGAGGTGTGGGACCCATAAAAAAGCAACAACACCGGATACGAGATAAAGCTTGATCAGCAACATCTGGATGAAGCAAACTGAGTTGTGCTGTGAAGCAGCACCTGCACCAGTAAGGCCACACATTAAGCCCGTCCACAGTTAAAGAATCTCAGTGTAGAAAAGGGTTTATTAAGTTTGGGGAAGGACTTGCCCACTGCTCAAAATAAAATAAAAAAAACAAGCAAACAGTTACCAATACACAATGCAAACCCTGTTCAGTTATTCAGTATGAACCATTTCAAATACGCAGTCCCCTAAAGTTGAGCAAGTTTATTATTTTAATTCATTGTTGACATTGTGATAAATAAGCATAGGATTTATACTTTCCCTAAAAGTTAAAAAGTTTATTGACTGAATGTGCTTGTCTATCTTATTGCTATTATATGTACTGTTATTAAAGCATATTCTTTACTGAGATTTGTATTGTTTTGTTTAATCTGATATATCTCTTTAATGTTACCTTCTGCAGGTGTCCACCATGGATGTGATTGGTTGGCTGATCAGTACACAGTCAACATGAATCTATTACATATTTGGCATTACCATTACATGATTGCCTGCAGAATTTTTTTTTTTATATGCAAAATTTTAAACAACCAGCGGGAGGTTTCTGAAAAACGCAGTTCTCCCATGTGACACTGAACAAACAAGCAATCCTTGTTTCTACGCCAAAATACTAAGTCTCTATGACGGCAGCTATAGTCATTATGAACAAACTCCATGTGGTAATAAAAAAGTGTATTACCCGTGGACGGGAGCTCCCAGGGGGCGGTGCACAATTGGCTGAGTGCCGCCCGGGGAGGGAGGGCTTAGGTCGGCCAGAGTGTCCTCGGCTCACCGCGTACCAGCAACCCCTGTAGACTGGGCGGGCACCTGTGGGCTTGTCTGTAAGCTGCCCAGAGCTGTGTTGTCCTCCTACGCTGTAGCTCTGGGCTGACTGCATGGCAGGCCTGCAGAGTGAAAAGAAGCGGTCGGCTGACTGCACATGCTTCGGAGGACAGCGTGTGTTCGTCTTCGCCGCTCCCAAGTCAGCGCAGGGGTGGTAGCGGTGGGCTGAGCCTAAATATAATTGGGCATTTCAAATTTGGAGAAAACAGGGTAAAAATTAATTTGCAACTACTAAATAAAAAAATTTAAAAAGTGTATGAGTATATTTAAACACTTAATTGATTGTAATGGCAATCCTACTGTTAGAGATGCTGATTTTCATAACCTTGAAATAAAAATGTCCCTATTTGATGATGTAAATGGTACTGTTATTTAGATCAACCATGGTTTAACTCAGTGCAAAGTATTGCAGCATGCTTGGGGTTGATAAGGAGGCTTTACCTGTCAATTTCCTTAGCTTCAATCCCCAAGCTTTAGCTGGCTTCAATCCCAGTGGCAGCCGTTGCAGTATTGTATTGTCAAAATAATGTGAGGCAGCCTGGATACCAATGAATGTTAAAAGAGGTTTGAGAGATATGTTTCCTGCAGGGATGATGATGCTTTGTAGTTGCCTCCCTTGAAGCTCTAGTCCCCTGGTGGCTCCTTCTTTTCTAACACCAGCAAGAGGGTACCATCTCAGCTCCACAGTCAGCTATTCTAACCACTTCACACTGCAGTTCCCGCACCAGCTGTTTCAGATTTTTCATATTGAGAGGTTATAATTGTTGTACATTATTGTTAAATTGTGTAATTCATAAAGTTCTGCTGTGCAGAACACTCTGATTAACTTCCTCAACAAATGAATTCTCTTAAAAAGAATAGTGCATACAGTATTAAACAAATAAACACAATTAACATTAGAATCAATGGTTAACAATTAAAGGCCATACCATAAGCAATAACACAATATTTAGATGTTGTCTACATCCCTGTAGCAATTCCACATCTTTCAGTGGCAATTGCTTTAAAGGCTGGTTCAGTTGGTGGCTTGTCTTGCCGCCACAAGAATAGAATTTCTGCCTCTGGGTTGCAGATAGCCCAACAGCCCACATATGCTGCTTAGCCGGTGCCTCCAACCGGCTAACAGATGGAAGATTGTAATAAAATGCTACCTCTATGAAATGCTAATGTGGCTTATGATTTATTATAAACACTTTGAAGAAAATGTAGGGTTGCACGATTACATAAAATGTATTTTATTACCACGTAATTAGTAACACCAACAATAACAAAGATACATGGTTCATGTAATTTGATTCACTTTTTTATAGTGGTTCTGCTTATTTAATTTGTGTATTTTTTATGATATGTCACCTACCTGACTAGGTCTCACTTGAAAAAGAAGTTAAAGGTTAAATAAAAAATGTAAATACATATTTGCTAGTTCTTTTCTAAAAAGAAATATTGATGTTCCAAAGCTTCAAAGTAATAATGAGGTTAATTTAAGAGCTACGATATGTACCTTAGTACTCCAGTGAATGCTAGGTATGGCATCCATAACTATTAAACACTCAATAGTGCTGAATTTAGAAATACTAAAAGAAACTAAAATTCAATGACAAACATTTCGACTAGACTTCTGAATGGTATAAGTTATATAAGTGTGAATGGTCTCTTGAGATAGGCGGGTGTGTGCTAATTATCCTTGATGGGACATTAAGCTTGCCAAGGTACGAGTCACGTAGGCAACAGCGGCAAAAGACAAAAGTAGAAATAGATCATGAAAAGATCAAAACAAAAAATTACATTAAATAAAGGCATAAGAAATAAAAAGGTTGACTGAATAGGGTCATTTGTAATTATGGACTTCTATGTGGTTCAATATAGTGTTTCACGAATGCATTGCTGTAATCTGTCGCGCATCCGCCCGTCACATATCCGCCATAGAGGTTTATCCGCCATGATCAACCTCTTCAGCAACGTTAGTTTATTATTGAACAGTTTGCATATTGAACAGTTACCAAAGTTTGCGTACACTGTGTTGTATGTGCTCTGTGCAAACCATTGCCGGTAGTGTCACGTGAGCTGTTCAGTGTGTTGATATGTAAATAAATCCTGTTCGCCTGCGGGGTGTATCAACTTCAACTTCAACCTCAGTCTCGATCTCCTCTCTGTCACTCAGCATTAATACCCAGTATCTTTCTAAACAAGGGATTTAGGGGAGCACCCTAATAAAAGCAATAATTGTGTGAATATAGTCATTGTTACAGCTGTGTATAATGGTATGTAAAACAGCATTCATTCATCTGACTTTTTACATATCTGCCCTAACTCTGGTACTACCACAGTCAGATATGCGACGGATTACTATATTACATCGTAGTAACACAAAGGATAAGTCCTGAATTTTGCCAACAAAATATTGAGAAAAAAAAGTCAGAACATGGGACGACTACAAACCTTTGTCATATTAAAGGAAATACAGATGTTGCTCATGCATTATTCAGTGCTCATTAATATGTTTTACTGTCTTAATAAAGCCTGGATTATTGCTGAATTTATAATCTTGGGATAATGTTAAGATGTTATTTAAAAATGGCCAAGGCAGTTTGTAATTGGTCCCTGTTTAATTTCTGATGCTTATTGTCTCAGTTGATAATAAGGAGCTATAACATTTTGTAAAAAAAGACAGTTATTACAAAATGTGACATGCTCATCAATAAATTAATATAAGTATTAGAAAATTACAAATCGTTATAGGTGCCTACCAGTATTACAAAATGTGTCAGTGGCTTATTACAAATTGTGAAGAACATTATAAAATGCAACATTATTGTAAAATAAATGCAGTTACCAAAATGCTGTTGGAAGAATAGAACTGAATGTATTTGACGCTTGGCTCAGGTAATGGTCACAGCTACAGTGGCTGACCATCCCCTACCTGTCTAAGAGGGTCAGCAGCAGGTTGCAGAGTGAGCCAGTCTTCTGCTCCCTGCTCCCATGAATTGTTCTTTCTTTCCAAGCTCACAGAAAGACGTCTCCCCGCCACTATTACCGGAGCCACAGTATCAAGCTTGCCAGCAAAGTAAAGTATATAAGGGTTCCTTTGTTGGTCTGACTGGAGGGACATTGTTTAAAAGCCCTGCCTGCTCAAGATAAAAGGCTTGCATTTCCTCTCATCTAAGCTAAGTTTATCCTCCCTGAAGTCTCTCTTTTATACTCGTCGAACAAAGGGATGGTTTTAGATATAAAGCGCATACACTTATCAAAATGTCCATCATTGAAAAGGATTTAGATTAACTGATGCGAGAGGCTTTAACCCTCGGTGCGCTGGGCTTCTTGAACATTTTCAGAACCAGGTCAAGCTGCCTGCTTTCCCCGCATAGACCCTATTTACTGCAGTTTCATTGGGAAATCTCTGAAGAGACCTACTTTCTATATGGGGCCAGGCATACCATATGTCATATTAATTAGTAACCATGTTTTCCAAACAAGCTGTCATATAAGCACACCTCTCTTAAAGCTGATTACATGACAACATGACTACTTTAGCTTTTACAAGCAAGTGTCATAGAATTACCTTCACACTAGCATTATACAGTAGGTGCAAAAATAGAGACTGATCCTCTGTAATTTGATCCTCTGTAACCAATCTTACAGTTTAACAACTGCAAAGGCACTTTTAACATATTTTAGTAATCTAACACAACAGTCTGTTTGGCTACTGCAGCTGCCTGTATTGTGTTGTTATGCATTGATCTCCTTGAAAATGTGATATTTTCAGGATAAATTGAATAGGTAGATAATGCTCTCACATAGCTCTCTAAGCACAACATTTCCTATTCTGAAATCCTCCTCAATGTGCATTTTACCTGCTTGCGCACAATCATAATGCCTGACTTCACCCTTTCCTCTGATGTTCTACTGATCACAGACCCAGAGGAAAAAGCCATTCTGAAACATAGCGATCAGACCCCATTCTGCTGGACTGGCCCCATATGGGCACATACCAATTGAGACTAAGACGTGGAACTATGCTGAGCTTCTCTGTACATGCAAAGCAGCTGATGTAACGTTCGAGAATATGTATGGTGTACCTGAGTCAGGTATATCAGTAGGACTAACCAGCCTCAAACCCTGGACCACAACTTATCAGTGAGTGATTGATATGGTACTTATTACATGTATATAGCTGTACTTGAGAGAAATGGTTATAATATTGAGCAGTTAATTCAGCAACACTTATTGCATAAGTTCATCACATCACAAGTTCAAGACATGTTTCACAATCTCCTGGTTCATGCATGAGTGCATACCTTATACATATGGTCATTTGTTACAAAGAAACAAGGAATGAATTATATCCACATGAATTAACAGGCTGAATTCAAAATGAATTATTTCAGAACTCAGAGGAAGTGCATAAGATATTCAGGTGTTATTCTTGTGCTATTCCACCAGAATTAATTAGGAATTTGCAGCCATTATTTTAAAGTGTTGCAATGATTTCCATATTGATATAAAATTACTAATTAGTTCAAATCTAGTTTGACAGAAAAGTAGCTACTCAGAAAAATAATTGTTCATAAATTCCATTTAATTCTCTCTACGCAGTCTGCAGAAAAAGACTATTAAGAAATCGGATACATGGTTTGGCTTAATATGGGTCTATTCAGTGAGTTTTAAGTAAGCCAAGACCCAAGTATTGAAGCTCGATGATGCAGGAAGCAATGAAAATGACGGTGATGAACATCACACCCTTTGCCCACAGATGGGTCAGTCTTACACTACCTTGGTGGAGATAGGTAGAAATCCATGAAGGATTCATCAACAGTTACCTTTGCCCCTGATCAATAGCTGGTGACACACATGTACGATTTGTACTGGTCCTGCATAGTCTGGGGTCAACACCCTGGGTACCACATCTGCAATGACAATCAGTGTGATTCACTGAAAAAGAACCTGTCAATTTTGCGACCCTCACCTGTGGGAGTGTCAGTCAATCCGATATGCCCTATGGAATCCCCAGCTAAGATTGTCAACTTGGCACAGCCAGGACATGAACCTGCTCTCCCCTGACTGATTCCCAGCCACTTGGCAACCCCTCTTAGGCATGCTTGATATATTGCTGTACTCTACTTGTGTATATGAAAGGCATTATTCACACATACAACCACCTTCGGTTGTTCATTTCAACAGCATTTTATTCTGAAAATACAGAATTTAGATGAAGATGCAATATGCAATGTTTCAATTTAAATGTATTAATGTTGATGTTATCAACATAGCTTACCAAGCTGTGACTTGTTTTTTTCATTTGCTTTCATCTCAGTAATGTATTGATATAGATCAAAAAATTGATGAACCGGTTTGTTGTTCTGTGCATCATTCTACATAGTTTGAGCAGCCAGAGCTGCTCATCTTTGCATGAAATGACATCTCTCATGCAATAAAAATAACACTTACAGCTGCCTTTACTGCACCTCCTTTAAAAAAAAAAAAAAAGAATTGTATATTGAAAAATCTAAGGAACTGAGCAAACCACCAAACATTCTAATAAACAATTTGGATGTGCTACTAATGTGTGCTTTAGAATGAATGTTTGGATTTATTGCAGCAGACTAATTCCTCAGGGAGAAGAGTTACAGAATTTTCAAAAGAAGCCTCTCTGCAGAAAATCCTGCCTCTGTAAACATTTTGATTTAAGCCCTTTTATGTAATCAGTGCACTTGTTTCAAACAATTATTCATGCCTGATTATATTTTATTTATTGTTATAATTTTGAGTCAGGTGGCTTATTTGTCTGATATGTGTAAAAGCACTAAAC
Organism: Acipenser ruthenus; assembly: GCF_902713425.1. Classification (NCBI taxonomy): domain Eukaryota; kingdom Metazoa; phylum Chordata; class Actinopteri; order Acipenseriformes; family Acipenseridae; genus Acipenser; species Acipenser ruthenus. The sequence continues at coordinate 73,922,746 of NC_081190.1, read as the reverse complement.
AGAGATTTACATTGAACTTGTAAATAGGAAAATGAACATTAATATAATACATTTTTAAGCAGGGCCAATAAAAACATAAACAACCTGCTTATGGATTCAGTGATAAGTTCAGTTGTCTAAAGCAATCCTAATGGCTTTAAAAATAGCTGTCCGTCCTCAGCATTAGATTTAAAAAATGCAATTCTTTCTTCTTTTAAATACTCCATACTCTTCACCTCACCTCTGTCCTGTTTACTCAGCTGGATGTCCACAGGCTCTGATGTTCCCTCCAATCGCCCCTGCACACTAATATAATTGCTTTATATAAGGATAATTGGACAGCCGCTTTATATAAGGATAATTGGACAGCCTACATCAGTGTTTGTATGCATTTTTATTTTGCATCTGTGGGATAACACAAAAGCATGAATTAATTTATTAATCATATGAGCAGTCCTTATGACAGTCAGAATGATATTCTTAAGAGAGCACGGATGAACATATTCTTACCATTACATTTATAGGTATTTATATTTCAGAACACAAAAGGTTACAAACATGAGCAAACACAATATATACAAATACTATAAGTCTATTGCAGTGGCCAAAACACTGAAACAGCCTAGAAAAAAACAGATTCCCCGTTATATACCCTGTCGACAGACAGCCAGTATTCATTTCACACCTGCTTCTAAGCCAAATCATTCCTATTGGGGATGGAACAGCAACCTCCTCAACCAAAGTCATTCAAGCTAACCACCAATATGTCTGGCTAGATTCTAGAAACACCTGTGTGATCTGGAGTTGTGATCTCCATGCTGTACATGCTTAACTTGGTATTTTATTCAGGGAAACCAGTGAGTGTGTCATACGATTACGTTTTCTGTAGTATTGGTAACATTTTAGAAACATGTTGGAGTAAAAATTGGCTGCAGTGAAGATTTGTATTGATCCTAATGTGCAATAGGGCCCAAAGGTAAAGGGGTCGGCACACTGATCCACTACAATGACATGATGATACTGTAGTAACCCTTCTTTAACCTGCAGTGCTTTAGAAGTAAGTCGGGCATGACAAGCAAATGAAAGGAAAGCAAATAGAGCAGAACAAGCAGATGAGACAGAGTGTGTGTCTGAAGATCTTACAATCCAATATTCAGCTGTGTTCTATGGGGTTTCATTTAGAGAACAAAGTGAAAGGTATTTTCAAGTAAAATACAGTGCATAATAACTTCAGCTTTACGCATGCACAAACATAATTAATATCCTCCAGTGCTAAGGGAATATGGGGGGGGGGGGGGGGGTATAACTGGGGTTTCCCGGGTCAAAGTCCAAGATGAAATACTGTTCTTGAATTCCACAAGCCCTTGGACATATGACAAAATAACATGCCAAAAGACTTCAGGGAGGATTAAAATGTGTTAGGATGGAATTTACTCTAGACATAAGGAAACTGGAGTTTTAAGGGTTTTGTGTTGTATGGTTGTGCTTGGAAGGAAACTTTAATATTCTTTAATATTCTTTTAATGCTGTGCTGTGAAGAATCTCTCTAAAAATATATAATAAAATGGTGCAACTGCAAAGTATGCATAGGGAATCATTTAGAACTCAGAAAAATACAGTACAGTTCTGGTAAGGCTGCTAAAACAAAGAAACAGATGAAAATCTAACTCCATCAATGTCAGTATTGGATGCACCGTCATGTGTGGAATTCAAACAGACTTGCCTTGTAATTGTTGCAACTATAATTGTTTAGTTGTTAGTGGCAAACTAATTACATTTACTTTTCATCAAGAAAGAGACACATGTCACTTGTATCAACTGATTTTTGTAGTAATGTGTTCTTAATTTGTTAATTGGTTTGAGGAATTTTTTGTCTTCTTCTACCATGTGTGGATATAGGGCCATTATGACAAATAAAACAATGTGTCCTTTGTTTAGAACGTGTTAAGCATGTTGACTTCACATTTCAAAACAAAAGCGACATTTTGTGCAAATAATTTTTTTTTTTTTTTTTTTTTTTTTTTTTTTAATAAACAAACACACCCCCATAATAAATTACAGAATTGCTGTAATCAAAATTTAAATAAAGTACATTTAAATCAAATACTATGAAGTAGGTTCACAAAAATGGAATGTGTAAGCAAATACAAAATCAATATAACACTTCAGCAAACACAACCATATAATTAGGGCTGCTAGTTTTCTGTTTTTATTTTCCATCTCTCTCCCTCCCTCACATCACGTGATCAAAAATAAAACCCCAAAACTAGAAGCCCTACTATAATATGTTAGATATTAACATGTTTGATTTACCATTGTGCATATAGTATGCTGAACACATGCAAAGTATATTTTATATTAATTAGCATTGCTACTTTAACTAATTGAACAATAATGATAAACTGACGTGTTTAGAAGATGACAGATGGACAGACAACTCTTCAGAATGAGTTTACGGTCTCAGATTATGAAAATAAAAACTATGCAGCTTTGTTTTTTTTCATTATAGTGTTTATATTTTTTCAGCAATGTGTAATATGCAATGCCTTAACTAAATCACAAATATAATACAGAGGTATTCGGCTTTTATAAATTACTGTAAATCCAATTGCAAAGATAGGTTTGTGTTCAAGCAGCAACTGTAAAAAAAAAAAAAAAAAAAAAAAGACCAGCAGATTATAAATGTACGGAAGCCCTGAACCGCAAGGTGAAGAAAAACGTACGAGATAGTTTCTCGTATGTACGAAATAGTTTCTCATACGTACGAGATAGTATCTTGTACGTACGAGATAATCCCATTATTTTTTTTTTCTTCACCTTGCGGTTCAGGGCTTCCATATAAATGTACACTAGTTTGTATATTTTCACTTTACCTGACTGAGGATTGGGAGGGGGCACAACATCAGAAGTTAATGTTTTTAATCAGTCTATGCAATTCCACTAGATTGGAAGATCAAACACTTTTCAGCTGAGACACTACAGAAATGACAGAAAGATAATAAATACTCAACAACGTTCACATACATAGCCATGTAAAACGTCTCAGCCTTGTAGAAGTTGATGTTAAAAATAAACATCTCATGGTTTACTGAGAATATTCATGTGTTGTGAAAATTCAACCAACAAGTTGAAAAGGAGTAACTAATTCTAAAATTAAAACAACTGATAATAAAATGTCATCAAATGTATAGTGTCTATCCTTTTTTGCACCCTTTTTGTTTATACACTTTGGGCCTGATTTTCAAAGACTGGTAATTTACGTTGAGTAAATCTCAAATCACTTTAAAAGAAAATAAAATAAAAGCAAATGGCATTTTAATTGAACAAAACAGAATATTACATTTTACTTGAAATTTAAAAGCATGGAAAATCTGACTTTATGAGCATTTCATATTTAAAAATAGCACTCACAACATATAAATGAGCTTGTTTTTGCTTTGTATGTAAATCAAATACAGTTAATCAATAATTAAAGTGAATTTCCTTAAATTAAAAATCTCATTTTTTAACATATCTGCATTCCAAAATGTCACAAACTCTATTAGGAATTTGACCATTACTCAACAAAGACACAATGTTACTTTGAATTAGAAATAAAAATAATATTTTACATGCACAGAAATGCAGATTTTTAGATTCAATCTACACAGCTAAGCGTCTGACCACTATGCAGGGACAGTATAAAAACGTAGTTTGTTTTCCATTTATTGATACAGCAGCAATACTCTAATATTATCAGAATTTAACCTTAGGCCATATGCTTCATTTAGCTAATGCTTAGCTTCTATACTCTAGCTCTAAATTGCACATTAAGTTGCAGCTAGCTTCAAGGTAGTCGTTTTTGACAACAGCCCATGATCTTTAAGTGTCTTTGGTTTAAATAGTTTTGCCTGCTCATCAATCATATAACTATATAATAGAGGCACTTAAGTATTCATTTTGATTATATTTCCACCTCACCACAAAAAACACACACATATAAACAAAAAACCAAATTAAAACCACTAAATTAAAACCCATAAAGTGAGCAAACTTCAGTTATCAAAATCCCCCCATTCAATTTGGTTCAGACAGTAATCAAGCACTACAACAAAACAAAGAACATTATTAAATGTATATATTATAACAAAAGGTTTATGAAAAATACATACGGCATTAAATGGTCTTTTAGTGTTTTTACTTGGAATACAAATTTAGTGAAGAACTGCTTTAGTGGTAATAAGCAATTCAGCAGGAGTGTCTTAAGATCTGCACACACTGGATGCGATGAGATTTGTTCTGCGCTAACATGGTACTTTCGTTGCGACACTACCTTTCACACCAGTGGTGACTGGCGCAAGTGATGTTATAGGTGACTCTCCTCTGACTGTATCATCGGCTGGAAAAAAATCACACGTACGATAGTCGTATTATACAGCTAATAAAAATGCAGAATACATAAGAGCTTTTCAGAGTACTTATTTCAGTAAAGGTAAACGAATCATCCACAGCAGCTATATCCAGTACCCTGGAAATGGACTGCCAGATGTTCGCCCTTATTGCCGTGTCTTTATAATTTTTGTGTCTTTATTGTACAGCTCCGGGTATTGTTACTGCATGAATTATATTTTCTTCCACCATTGTTTACTGAAGGCGCGCAAGGGAAGCTGTTCCTCATTGGTCAGTTCCCTAGCTGCCGCATGACAAAATTGCAAAAATATACACCAATCCTAGTTTTTTCGCATTGCTTCAGTGTCACCTGTCGCATCGCATACATGTTTTTTTTTTGTCGTGGTGTGGTGTGTCATATCTCACGTTCACTTGTCGCATCGCGTCCAGTCTGCAGAGGCCTTTTATCATAATCTACATCGCAGTGTCCCAGTGAACAAACACAACATAAAAAGTAAACACTTTTTTCCATCTACCTGGTCTTCAACTTTATTTTAGAGCTGCACTTACTGAAATAAAACAGACAATGCACTTAACAAGCTAGCCCTGGGGCCCGTTTCATAAAAGTCCTGCAATTGTGATGTGCTTGCGATGTACTTACAAGGACACAGAGGTTGTCGCTGTGAGCGTTTCATAAAACACATCGCAAGTGCTTTCGTTTACGACCACTCTTGCGATTTGCGTTGAGAAAAATCAGTAACTCGGTAATCAACTTTAAAGTCCAGTGACCGATTACATACAATGGCAGGTGTGCCAAGGAAAGCTAATTTTTCAAAAGAATAAATTGATACAATTATTGAAATGGTTGGTCAACACAAATCCGTTCTATTCAGCAAGTTCTAATCACAAAGAAAAGAAAGAAAGCAGATGATCACAGATGCAGTAAAACACTGTTGGGGTGGAGCAGAGAAAGTACAAATGGATAGATCTAGTGAGCAGAATGATATTAAAAGAAGGGAGATTAAAAAGATCTCAATGAGGAGGAAAAATTGTCTAAATATAATTGGTGAAGTAGCTGTTGCTGGTATTAAGAGAGGGCTGAAATAAGCAAAAAAAAGAAAAGCAGATAGCGACGCTCTTCCTGCTGCCTTTCACCCAACGTAAGTAAACAGTCTTTTGTTATCCATCCAAGTAAGCAGTAATAAAAATAGATAAATAATTATAAGTTACACAACTTGTTAATAAAATGTATTATTATTATTATTATTATTATTATTATTATTATTATCTTACCCTCTGTCTCCCAAAAGCCATTCATCACCAATATCTCCACTGGCAAAGCGATATCACAATTTGCCCAAATGAAATTGTTGTTTGTACTCCCAGGGTATCAAAGCATCTAATACAAACATTTTGGCATCTGAGATGGCTTGAATATTATGGAATTAAAACCTTTCTGCATATGTACAGGTGCTCATACACAGCAGGGGACAAAATTGGTATTTGAGATCCATCAATTTCTTGATCTAATAAAATCGCAGATTACAAAATGCAGCACATGTACATTTTTTATTTGAATTGTGCAGCCAAAAATAAAATAATGTAATCAAATTTTATCAGGACCAGTAAAAAAAAAATACTTTTGTGTGTAAGGAAATGCATATTTCAAAAAATAAATAAATAAATAAATAAATAAATAATATATATATATATATATATATATATATATATATATATATATATATATATATATATATATATATATATATATAGGTACAGTATAAACAGTTTTGACACAGACTTGGCAACACAAGTAAAATCAGCATGGTACGTGCTATATTTGTCTGGGACTGTTGTCTCCCAGAAGCTTGCCAAAGTTCAGTTAAGCTAGAAAATTGTCAATCTCAATTGTGTAAATGTAGACAAAAAGGTTGTCCAAATGGAGTAGCTTGCCTGGCTGTAACACAGTGTCACGTGTTGCTGCTGGGGACTGCTGTGCCAAAGTTAGAAGAAATAAGGGTTGCCCAGGAAACTTACAACACACTCACACACACAGTTTCAGTCCTAAGCTCCAAAATCAGTACAAAAAGGGAAATGGAAGAATACAGGATTAATTGGCAAGTCCTCCAGACCATGGCCTTCACCTTAGACAACCAGGCCAGAGACCTACAGGATATGGGTTAGTCCACCGCCAGGACAGTGGTTAAAAAAGAACATTATGCAACAGCCCTCATGAGGAGACATACAGTATGCATCAAGTCTGTGACATTAACTTTTTTTATGGTAATTGTGTCTACAACCTGCAGTAAACTTAAAAGTATACATTAATTGTGAAATCTGTCGACTAAATAAAGCAATTTAAGTATAAGTACTTATTGAATTAGGTGGCTGCACGTTTAACAAACAGCTTGCCATTTAGTTGTAAACGTGACTGAAATGTACATGTTGAAAACACAGCACTTTACAGAAACACAAGCGTATGCTGAAGAATGCAGCAACAAAGTAATCAGACAAACTAAACTCATTTCAATACATGCACAGTAAATGAAGCTACCTTGATTTAAAAATATATATATATATATATATTTGTCCACAGCATCTTTTGCGTGCAGCTTTGTCCAGTTTACTGCTTGATCCAGTTACACTGTTTCAGGGCCTCAACTAATATTTTATTTTCCTTTAATACTTTTCCATTTGGCTGTTTCGGTCCATTTAGCATCATTATCTAGGTTAGGGTACGGAGTGCTTGCGTATGCCTAATACTAGCACCAGCAGCTTTCATCAACAAACCAAAAAGAAAACAGCCCTTGACATCTGAACACCAAGACTAAATATGAAGCCGCAATTATCACTCAGGTAAGTCTTGTTACAACTTTTGATTTATGTTCCAATGTTATTAAAGGGTTACTATGAACCGTCTACATGCAGCAAAGTGTGCAATGAGCTCCCGAAAATGCCTCCAGCTTAGTGTTGAGACTGCCGACACTTTTCCATTGTACAAAAAGATTTTGTTAAGTTTTCAGTTCAATTTTCTCTTTTGTCGGTATCGTTCGACTTAGCTTTTTATGCAAATGTCGGTTTTGGTTCAGTTTCAGTTTGGGAAAATCATAGCCATTGCATCCCTAATGTGTACACAAATCAAAGGTCCTTATTAAAAAATATATATAATGAAAAAATGGAAGTTAACCATTTCCCACCAAAAAGCTTCCTGTTTTTGAAGATATCATCTTGTGAATAGGGACTTGATGAAATAAAACAGCAGAAAAACGTTAAATGTAACCAGATCTTGTATTATTATTTTGGAAGACATCAGGCTGACAGTTGTCTTTTAAAACCTTTAAAATGACTTCCAGTCCAAAGTTTCCCTTCTGGGGCCCGATCTTCTTCCATCTGTCTATACGTTACTGGTAAAATGGTAGGGGATTCGCTGCGGCTGCCTCTTTCTGAAAGGAACAAACCACAGGATCTTCCAGCAGGTGCCAAAAACCTCAGCAAAGGTCTGCTGCCAAGCCTTTCTGGGTCTCAATCTGCAGAGAGACAGTGTCAGTGAGACGAGACAGCACACTCCTGTGGGGAGCTTCAGTCAACCCCAACAATAGAGAGAGAGAGAGGGACTAAAGCCTTGCTGACTGATTGGGCCGGTGTCTGTGCTAGAGATTTGGCAGCAGACTCCCTTTACACAGTGCATAAAAAATGCTGCACAATAAAAAAAAAGTCACTCACTGAATGTGTTTGCATCTACTGTACCGAAAACAAGAGGCAGACCTATCAAGTGCAGTTACACAGATTTAAACAATTAACGGCACAGAAACTTCTTAAACAATTACAGACATCTGCTGGAGCATTGGGTCGAGCAGCTTGAGTGTGCTATGATGCACATTTGTCAAACCTCTCACTGGCAGGTTGCTATGTGAGTAATATATCTCAGCTGAAGGTCTGAAGGTTGAATCAGGATACTAGCAGTAACAATTAGCTTAGTGGAACAATGTGAGCCTCTTGCACAAGATATCAAAAATACTGTAGAAGCTGCCCACAAGGCTATTGTCCAGGCTTCTAAAAAATACCCTAACAAAATCTAGAGATTTACAAGCATGAATTGAGATGCAATTAGCTTGTAACAAAGTATTGCATGTTTTATTACTGCATAAATTGAATTAAGTTTAATTTGTTTCCAAAACTTGGAAGTGGATGCCTGTTGAAAGTATGGTAACAATCAGTCCTGTCAACCATGTTGACGCTGTCAGATTATGAGCAAAAAAAAGGGATTTTTTTTTTATATATATAGAGTAAGTTAATATGTGTTACATAGGGTCTCTTATTATAAAATATGTCATTTCACACAGTTTGAGCAGCCACAATCTCCCAGCTTTGTGGTTCTTGTCCCCTAACTGCACAAGATGCCCCCCTATACAATAAATAACCCTACACATAATGTATATATTGAAAGACAAGATTGAGTTGCTACAGTGCCTTGCGAAAGTATTCGGCCCCCTTGAACTTTGCGACCTTTTGCCACATTTCAGGCTTCAAACATAAAGATACGAAAATGTATTTTTTTGTGAAGAATCAACAACAAGAGGGACACAATCATGAAGTGGAACGAAATTTATTGGATATTTCAAACTTTTTTAACAAATAAAAAACTGAAAAATTGGGCGTGCAAAATTATTCAGCCCCCTTAAGTTAATACTTTGTAGCGCCACCTTTTGCTGCGATTACAGCTGTAAGTCGCTTGGGGTATGTCTCTATCAGTTTTGCACATCGAGAGACTGAAATTTTTGCCCATTCCTCCTTGCAAAACAGCTCGAGCTCAGTGAGGTTGGATGGAGAGCATTTGTGAACAGCAGTTTTCAGTTCTTTCCACAGATTCTCGATTGGATTCAGGTCTGGACTTTGACTTGGCCATTCTAACACCTGGGTATGTTTATTTGTGAACCATTCCATTGTAGATTTTGCTTTATGTTTTGGATCATTGTCTTGTTGGAAGACAAATCTCCGTCCCAGTCTAAGGTCTTTTGCAGACTCCATCAGGTTTTCTTCCAGAATGGTCCTGTATTTGGCTCCATCCATCTTCCCATCAATTTTAACCATCTTCCCTGTCCCTGCTGAAGAAAAGCAGGCCCAAACCATGATGCTGCCACCACCATGTTTGACAGTGGGGATGGTGTGTTCAGGGTGATGAGCTGTGTTGCTTTTACGCCAAACATAACGTTTTGCATTGTTGCCAAAAAGTTCGATTTTGGTTTCATCTGACCAGAGCACCTTCTTCCACATGTTTGGTGTGTCTCCCAGGAGGCTTGTGGCAAACTGTAAACGACACTTTTTATGGATATCTTTAAGAAATGGCTTTCTTCTTGCCACTCTTCCATAAAGGCCAGATTTGTGCAGTATACGACTGATTGTTGTCCTATGGACAGAGTCTCCCACCTCAGCTGTAGATCTCTGCAGTTCATCCAGAGTGATCATGGGCCTCTTGGCTGCATCTCTGATCAGTCTTCTCCTTGTATGAGCTGAAAGTTTAGAGGGACGGCCAGGTCTTGGTAGATTTGCAGTGGTCTGATACTCCTTCCATTTCAATATTATCGCTTGCACAGTGCTCCTTGGGATGTTTAAAGCTTGGGAAATCTTTTTGTATCCAAATCCGGCTTTAAACTTCTCCACAACAGTATCTCGGACCTGCCTGGTGTGTTCCTTGTTCTTCATGATGCTCTCTGCGCTTTAAACGGACCTCTGAGACTATCACAGTGCAGGTGCATTTATACGGAGACTTGATTACACACAGGTGGATTCTATTTATCATCATTAGTCATTTAGGTCAACATTGGATCATTCAGAGATCCTCACTGAACTTCTGGAGAGAGTTTGCTGCACTGAAAGTAAAGGGGCTGAATAATTTTGCACGCCCAATTTTTCAGTTTTTTATTTGTTAAAAAAGTTTGAAATATCCAATAAATTTCGTTCCACTTCATAATTGTGTCCCACTTGTTGTTGATTCTTCACAAAAAATTACAGTTTCATATCTTTATGTTTGAAGCCTGAAATGTGGCAAAAGGTCGCAAAGTTCAAGGGGGCCGAATACTTTCGCAAGGCACTGCATCTAATACTTAAGCATGATTTTATATATATATATAGCCACTGACTCATTGTGTGATTCTGAGCAAGTCACTTAACCTCCTTGTGCTCCACCTTTCAGGTTAGATGTTGTTGTAAGTGACTCTGCAGCTGCAAGTCACCTTGGATAAAGGCGTCTGTTAAATAAACAAATAATATTAACTATGACATGTATACAAATGTACTCACATTTCATCACAGCAGTGAAACATTTTTTCAATTGTGGTTGTGTCCTGTGAAACAAACAAAAATATCAATACAAAAAAAAAACCTCTAAAACAATAAAAACAGAAAGAAAATTAGCTGCATGTCATCTTATTAATTTAGTGTGTAACTCTTTATTGTACCTGTGTACCACTGTTGAGCCACTCCATAACAAGCTCAGCTGCTCAGCGTCAGAGACAAGATGAACAATGATCAGGAGATGTTCTGACCGAACTTCAAAGCTGCACATGAAGAGCTTGTTCTGAGGGTAATAAAGGGGAAGAAGCCTTAAGGCCACATTTGCTACGGGTATGAGAAGTCTTGTTTAGATTCACTTTGTATACATTTCTGTTTCAGTCATCACACTCTGGTGTCTTCAAATCACCCCTGTAAAGCTTCAAAGTAGCTTTCCACTTTGGTACGCCTAATAGTTTAATAAAATGTCTTGAATTAGTATTGTTGCAGCTAGTTCAGTTAGGCACTTTCATAGACAGCTTAACAATTCTGGCAGAAAGCAGGAGGCAACAGTAACACTTGACACATATTAAAAAGGGCACAACCATAAAAGAGGCTTAAATGTACGTAGTACTGTTTTACTGTCCAGGTCAATTACCTCATCTAACCCTTTATTATTTACTCCAACCATAAAAATAAAATAATCAAACTAGGAAGATACGGTAGTCTGTACCCATCAAGAATACCTTACCATCCAACAAGTATCCCCACTGCCTCAATACTTTGTTGGTGGAAGAGTTTAAACTTGAAATGTATTATTATCCTACACAGGTAGGCTCACATTGTATGTTTTACCAGTCACAGTTTATAATTTAAAATTGTTTGTTCTTGCCACTTCATACTATCAATGACCTGAACTCTTGCTCATCCCTAATACAGATCAAACTGTATAAGACATTACCTTAACTGTTATTCATTTTGGTGTTTAATCCACTATTGTTGATCCTAACCACAAGATGTATACCCTGTAAAAAAGACTGCTATAAAAGATGCATTTCAACTGGAAATCATTTCACGATTTTGAAAAATGAACTGCTAAAACAATTAATGACATAGGCGAAGAGTCTGAATTTGTGATTAGGCTCTAATCAAGTAAAGGGAAGTACAATAAATAGAAAATTATGAGACAAAGAATTCCAATGAGAATAATTAAATCTGAATTCAACAAGGGTAGATTTTTCTCCTGGGGATACACCATCGCTGAGATGACCGTTTCCTGATGTTTAACATCCTATTATCTTTTTTTTTCCTTTTGGATAAAATTGTAGGCCCTCTGTTTTTGGATGAAAATTTCAAAGATGATGAATAGTTAATAAACCAGATTAATCTGGAATAGGAATTAGATTTTCTCTCTTTGCACTTTTCATCTTTGGTGCCTCGGGCAGCAAACAAACCCACATATGTATGAACACATCTGGATAAATTGAGGAACATCCTTCTTGCAATCTTTTTTTTTTTTTTTTTAAACAAGAAATATAATCCTTTAAAATTAGGTCCCAGATTAGTATGAGCAAAAGCATGGTCCTGTTCAAACACCTGGTAGCATAGGGTTGAAGATCAGACTTTTTAGATGGAAAATAAGATTGGGGTATCTGTTATTTTTAAAGGTACCAGTAACTTTTAATTATTCAACTGGGTCACAGTTAATCCTCCTTTACAGCCCCCACACAATGTCATCAATTAAAGGATCACAGTCAAAAGTGATTATCCTATTACCTACAAAACCATAGGAGACAACAGATTGTGACTTAGTGCTTCAAAACAATATGGAATATGGGGGTGTGCTTGTTATCGAATCAAACAAGTTCCTCTAGCTTATCTTTGCTTTTAGGAATATGTTACCATTTACAGCACACTTTACATAAAACAGTATAATTTACTTGGATCAATATTTTCTTCTTTCTTTCCCTTATAATAAGTAGGCACTGTAAAATGACCACTTTACGGTTTGCACTGACTGTCATGATTGTTATCATGTTATTAATATCATCTGTTTCAGCAAAACCTTTGCCATGAATATTTTGAGAAAAATAAAATAAAAGCACTTACCTCTTAAATTTCTATCCTTTTATTTGGATTTAGACTTGATGGGATTGCAATTAAAGTGGCTCTTAACAGGTAGTGTACAGGATGGCGCAGTATAGAAGCTCATAATGAGTGTTGCACAGTATGAGGAAATTATGATGTGCTACCACCTGGCAGCTCACTAACACACTGGAATCATCCCAGCCAACAATAGAGAATTAGATACAGTATGTTATAGTGATTTTAGAAAAAGCTTTTTTTTCAGATCATTATGTTGATCTGTGCAGATTCTAAGCCCTCTTTATTGGTACTATTTTAAATAACAGACATGATATGATATTAGCATTGCAAACATTTAAGGTAATGTCAGGCAACAGCCGTAAAACATTGTGTATTTTAAACCCGGGCCACACTTAGAGCATTATCTCCCATATGAAGCCATTTAGCCTATAAAGTTCTTTATTTCAGCAAAAGATGCTAATAAGTCTTAGTTCCAATGGGAATAGAAGGATTGCTGAAGTTAATAGGCACGAATGAATCATAGAAATCTTGGGGAAAAACAGAATTTGAATACAGCTGTTTTACTCATCAAGATCTGGATTTGTATTATTCGATTAGCAGGTCTGTGTACAGCTCTGAAACATCTTTAATAGATCAACAGTTATGTTTAACATGTGGAATTTGCTTCTGCAGGGTCTATTTTTTACAAAATATCTGTACTTATTTGAAAAGCTTGTTCTGAGTGCAAACTATATAGTTTAAAAAAATAGATTAAAAAAAAACATAACAGATGCAATTTCACGATGAAGCATTTATATTATTATTATTATTAATTTATTAGCAGACGCCCTTATGCAGGGCGACTTACAAAATATCAGATTATTTTTTACATACAATTACCCATTTATACAGTCGGGTTTTTACTGGAGCAATCTAGGTAAAGTACCTTGCTCAAGGGTACAGTGTCCCCCACCTGGGATTGAACCCATGACCCTCTGGTCAAGAGTCCAGAGCCCTAACCACTACTCCACACTGCTGCCCAATTATTATATAAATTATCAAAGCATTCTGAAAAGCACTCTTGTGAGGGAAGTAATTCTTTAAACCAAGATTAACCGAGATTTAAAAGTCAGACAGATCTGAAAAAGCTTGGCTACACAAAAAAATGTAAAGTACATTAAATTCCCATTTCATAAATGTTTGTAAATATGACTGCAACTGTTGTGTCATATGAAGCTGAATCATAAATGTTAGCTTTTTAATTTTGACTTTTTTATTGTTGTTATTAATCATATATGCATTTTGTTCGTCACCTTTGAAAATGTACATTTATATAAGGTGCAAATGCTATTGGTTTGTATGAAACCTGGGTCGTCCAACACCCAAACATGTCCAAAAAATTAAGCCTAGACACGAGTGAATCATTATATGTGTGGAACAGACCTTTTATGATTCGTGTCTATTTTTCTAAATCACATCTGTTTTACAGCAAGGGATTTTCCGGTGAAGATTAGAAGAAAATAAGTCCAGTTATTAATTAACATTTGCCATTAAAGTTCATCCTTGCACAGTGCTTTTGTATACTGATTTTGTTTTTTTCTTTCTGCAGTCCAAACACAACTTTGGAAAACTTTAGTCACTGCCTTTTTCATCACGCTGTGTTCTTTTTTAATATTTCATCAATTCACTTTACCAGCAGCAATAGATTTTGTCTTCACAGCAGTTGATGTGAGGTGTTTTAACGTGTGATGAGAAATTGACTAATAATTCTCAAACAGTAATCCTTAAGTCAGTGTATTCATATCTTTATAATGGGGTGAATATCCTGTGACAAATTGACTACACAGTCCCCTACACAAATATGCTTTAATGAGAACACTTTTCTAAAATGTGCCAGGACCAACACTGGTAATGCATTGTGTGCATTTTGTTTGTTCACTGTAAATCATTTCATCTGTGTGATGTTCACAAAAATGGCCATGTGATGCTGCAGTATGTTATTTTACTTTTGGAATACTGGAGCGCAAGGACTCGGTGAATACATTGAAAATTACTTTATTTTAACAATGATTTAGAGCAACATTTGTGGTATATTTTATTTGTTTCTATTTTTACTGTTGGAAGGTTCAGGTACTGTCTCCATTTTGTTTCCTGTTAGTGCATCATAGTTGATGACAAAGGGAACTCCATTTCCTTGCAGTACATTATTCAGAATATTAAAATATGGAATTTACTCTATTATTTTAGCCAAGTGTTTAGATTAACACAAATTAATATACTATAAAGTAAAATCAAAACTTGTAGGGTGAATCCAGCATTAGACAGATCTAGCTTACCAACATTCTAGTTAGTTTAAAATACAAAAGAGTTGAACTAAAATGCGAAATTTAGCTAATATACAACACATTTGTATAGTTTAATATTGTGATTTTACACGTTTCTTCTTTAAACCTAGGCTAGCCTAATCTAATAATTATTAGCTGCCATTATCCTGTAACATAGACATTTAAAGGTTATTACCAAGTGGTTGTATAATAGACAACAAAACAATTCAATAAATACACTATGTAACACAATTTTTGATTCCTGGGTAGTAAGTGTTATTTCCTAATTGCTTATGCCTCAAAAGTATAGAAAATGGCTATTATTCCCCACAAACTTTGCTTTTGTGACCAGGACAGTGATATTTTGAAATTTACCTATTTCCAATGAGAAAACAGGCTAATTTGTGTCTTTTCGTTCACATAAAGTCAGAAAAAAACAACATATGAATCCAAATTAACATGTATTTATACTAAAGTAATACAAAAATGACTACAAAAGATTTAGAAGTGAGTAGTGTTTCGAGATTTACGATTATACTGTAAATCACTTTCACGAATCAGCCCCTAAATGTAGTCTCCCATCATGTTCTCGTTATACTGTCCTTGGTAGCGGCGTTCAAAGTCCAGTATATCCTGGTGGAAGCGCTCGCCTTGCTCCTCCGAGTATGCTCCCATGTTCTCCTTGAATTTATCAAGATGAGCATCAAGGATATGGACTTTGAGGGACATCCTACAGCCCATTGTGCCGTAGTTCTTCACCAGAGTCTCAACCAGCTCCACATAGTTTACGGCCTTGTGATTGCCCAGGAAGCCCCGAACCACTGCAACAAAGCTGTTCCAAGCCGCTTTCTCCTTACTAGTGAGCTTTTTGGGGAATTCATTGCACTCCAGGATCTTCTTTATCTGTGGTCCGACGAAGACACCGGCTTTGACCTTTGCCTCAGACAGCTTAGGGAAGAAGTCTTGAAGGTACTTGAAGGCTGCCGACTCCTTATCTAGAGCTCTGACAAATTGTTTCATAAGGCCCAATTTGATGTGCAGTGGTGGCATCAGCACCTTCCGAGGGTCCCAGCCGTACTCATCATACTTCAAGGCGTCCAGCAAGGTCTTGATGCTGTTGTAATCCTCTTTGAGGTGCACCGAGTGAGCCAGGAGAAGAGACGGGTACTTGTTACCATTATGGAGCAGCACGGCTTTGCGGCTCCTGGATGAGCTGTCAATGAAGGACAGTATAACGAGAACATGATGGGAGACTACATTTGGGGGCTGATTCGTGAAAGTGATTTACAGTATAATCGTAAATCTCGAAAAACTACTCGCTTCTAAATCTTTTGTAGTCATTTTTGTATTACTTTAGTATAAATACATGTTAATTTGGATTCATATGTTGTTTTTTTCTGACTTTATGTGAACGAAAAGACACAAATTAGCCCGTTTTCTCATTGGAAATAGGTACATTTCAAAATATCACTGTCCTGGTCACAAAAGCAAAGTTTGTGGGGAATAATAGCCATTTTCTATACTTTTGAGGCACAAGCAATTAGGAAATAACACTTACTACCCAGGAACCAAAAAAAAAAAAAATAATTTGTTACACGGTGATATCACCTGATGTGCACTACTATTTGTTATATAGGTCTCAAATGTGTAGTTTTAAAAGAAACACGTTATAGCAAACATGTATTTTAATTGTACACGAGGGAAAGAAATCTATTTTTGCAAGCCTAGTCTTTTAGTCATTATTTTTCTTATACTTCTAGAGAGTCTTTAGTTTCAATTGGAGTTATTGTTCCTAGACATATATATAGGTAGGCAGTGTTGAAACAGTTAATATACAACATCCTTCAGGATTTTTAACATATTGTCAAGAAATTATTTCCCCTTTTTCTTTTCTAATTTCTACAATACTGTACTTTTCATACATTTTACGTGAAACAAGTAGTAATAAAGACTGGAAAGTTGTAATGATTCATTATTTATAGTAATGTTATCACAATCCAAAACACACAGACATGCATATTTAATGATACGCCTTCCATTCAGACACACTTATAAATGTATCTACTTTCTTACCCCACTAACTCGTGTTAAAGGCTGGAAGTAGTAGTACTGGCCGAAATCCAGCACCAGTGTAAAAAAACTCAAGATCTGGGTGTAAAAGCACAGCTGTAGTAAAAGGCAGTGGTTGTCCTCCCCAACACAGTTATTAATCCTGCAGAGAGAACAGGGAAATGATTCTCTTCCATGTCAACTTAATAAAAGAGAGTATTCATTAATCAATTTCTACACATTATGTATGTACACATTTCCAAAAAAAGTTATATTTTTTCCAAGTAAACATACACAGGGATAAAACATAAGGATCCAAAATAGAATAAAAAGTTGTGTTGTTATATTTCTTTCTTTTTCATAACCAATAATCAGTTTCAATCCCTCCAAAATGTAATTTATTTCCACCATTTAATAAGATAAAAATACAGCTAAAAGAGGTCAAAAAATGGGTTTATAAGTTTATGTGCAACAATCAGATCCTCCACGCATTATATCATTAAAATAAGACCAGTGTAAATATGTGCAGTATGCACAAAAAAAAGGGTTAGCTTTGGGAATCACAGGTCAGTGGCTTGTATATTTGCAGTAGTATTCACAATTAACTTTCTGTATTAGCAATAAGAGTGCATATTTATAAACCATACTTCAAATAAACACCAGCCAGTTCTGAGATATAACAACCAGCTTATATTGAGAAGCAGTTTGTTTTCACATGATTTAGTTCCTTCCTGGAGACCACTGCCTGCAGCTTATACCTGACTCTCTGCAGCAACAAACGTGTCAGTCAGAAGCATATGGACTCCTACGTGCTATCAATCATCTTCAGTCAAATGTGACGTAAACCAGACATGCACATTTTAACATGCAAATAATCTTGTGATCCCTCTGTGATTTGAAACATGACGTAACAGATAACAATGCAACAGTACTTACATGCTCCAGGTAAAACACCTTACACCTGTTTACTTTCTGTAATATGTTGAATCCTTACCACAGACAGTGATGATCCATCCTCCGCACACAATGTCAACAGCGACTGCAGTGGTGGAACCTCTTTGGCCTCATCATGTTACATTTATTGCACAACTCGAATGAATCTCTTTCTGAAAAGAGAAAAGAATAAAGGATCAGTTTTCTCCTAAATGCAAGGTTAGTGGAGGTGTAGAACAGTCACTAGCCAAAGCCTAATCTAATACTGCTTTCCTATAGCAGATCCCCTTATATTTAAGTTTAAAATACAAAATCTGCATAGATCAGGTGAAAGCGGGTTTGCAAAGTTTTGATTCCTACTTAAAATGTAATACAGTATTTCCTCTAAAAACTCATGAAGAAACATGTATCTTGAAACTTGTGGGTGCATATGAAAAGTGAAACAAATAAGCATTTTAATTTTAATATCATGACCACAAAACCTTTACAAATATACATTAAGAGACTTATGAGCAAAAGATTTCACGATTTCCATGAAATTTACTCATTGCTGTGTAATATGTAGTTTCCAGTGAAACTTCCTATTTCTGAAAGATACATATTTACATATATACATATTTATCACTTAAAAATAAATACAGCAAATGTTTGCCTCATTGACACACTACCTGCTATACTACATTTAGGAAATTGAGCAGGTTTAGTTGATTGAACACACTGCATAAAGTTGCACAATTTCTTTAAAATGACCTTAATGAAAGAAACCAGCTGAATCGAAGATCGGAAATATTTCTGCTAAAGATCGCTCTGTCCAGTACATGAAGGGGACATTATATGTATCTGTTGTTATTTTCACATGTATTTATATTTTATGTTGTTTGAGGATGAAAACAGAATAAATGGACATAAAAATACAAAATATTCTATAACTGAGCATTTACTGTTTTTCAGGTAAGCATTTACATATGTAGGAACATTTGTTGTATGATAACTCAAGAGAAAATAATACCATTTTGAATGTGACAACACCATTTTTTCTGCTTTAATAAATATTATGTTTAAATCGTGCAATATCTTGAAATACCTATTAGACCATGAAATGCAGTGAAATAAGCAATTTTTTACCATAAAAAAGACAGCTCTATGTATGGTACATTTAAATCTAGAAGGTCTGAGCACCTCTGTTGTGCAATACTCGAGTCAGGAATGAAGGAAAGGTAGAGGAGAGGTTCCAACTTCTATTTATTCATAAGAAATGGGGCAGACACTAAAAAAAAACACTGCTACTACAAAATCCAAAGACAAGGATAAGCATGGAAATAACCACAGAGGAAGGACTTGGTCAAAAGTTATATGACTGCAGGTGAAAAGGTGATACTTGTTTTATTTATTAATTGATTTGATTTAACCATAGTACTTACAGCAACATTTCTTCAGTGTTTTGAATGACATTTGTTGGTGAAACAGGATTCCAAACACATTAACATTAGGGCATAATGACAAAATTAGAACTGCCATATGCATTAGTGTACTCTTTTTTCTTTTTTTTTTGTCTGTGCAAATCCTTGTGTAATTACCTCTTACATCTTTTACACCAGGAATGAGACGGATGTTTCAGATCACATTCAGTGGAATTCTGATCTACAATACCTCCTAGTGGTCAACCTGTAGTATAGCAGAGAGTGCATATAAACACTAGCAAAACTAACCAGTGTTGGTCTATGAACATTTAACACTTTGCCCAGTTTGGGGAGAGTAGCGATTCACTTTCTGCCATGTTTTGATATCATTTTATCTTTTAATGGCTGACTCAGTACAGCAGGACACACAGCACATCCCTGACTATGAGATAAAGACACATCATTACATTCTTTTTAGTTTTTGAAAAGGGCTAATATAATCCAGAGGACTTTTATGTTGCAGTTTATCCCTGTATATCTTGTAAAACACCAAGGGGCTTCGTTAAACCTACTTTGTGGCTTTTCAAAGATTTGGAGACCATGGCATGTTAACTTCTTGTAACTTTTTGCAAGAAGCTTTCAGACTAGGGAGTTTTTCTCCTCTGTGCAAAAATCTGTCTAGGTATCACCTTTCATACCATTCAGAGTCTGAGTGCTTAGTCTGCAATGCATTTCATATCCTGTCTCAAACTACAAGGCCTGCATTCAAATAGCTTTGAGTGCTTAATTATGTTATCCTGTTACTTGGTTGCCAGGGTAACCATTGATCAAATGGCCGCTTTTAATTTGGCCTTTCCTTCATTGGTTAATATGAAGTTAGTAGAGTTTTTTGCTGCTATAGCTGCCAAATAAAATATGTAATTACTTTTTATGATGGCTCAGATCTGAAGCTCACATGCCCTCTGCACCTGCACATAAGTTCCCATGGCAGCAATCAAAATGGCCTTAGATTTGTGGTGTATAAATACATTTTAAAATGTTGAGAGTAAAACATAAAAAATAAAACTGGTTTCAAAATCCATTTCAAGCAAGCACCAGCAAAAACCTGATTCTAAAAAAGAGAATCTTACAGAGTAAATCCTGCTTTTGGCTGGTAATTTGTCATCACAAGTGTAAAAGCCGAGGGACAGGTAATGTGAGAGCGCCATCTGGAAGACTTGAACAGCCTTACAACCACAATACAAATTCAAGCTGAATACTTTCTTTGTCTGCCAGTTTTGTTTTTTATGAAGTCAAATACTTTCTTGCAATAAAATGAAGACAATACAAGTGCTGTACACACAGTGCCATGAACAAGTATTTGCCCCGTCTGATTTTCTGCATTTTTGCATATTTTGACACTGAATGTTATCAGCTCTTCAACCAAAACCTAATATTAGATAAAAGGGACCCTGAGTGAACAAATAACACAAAAAATTGATATATATTTCATTTATTTATTAAATAAAGTTATGGAACACCCAATGCCCCCGTGTGAAAAAGTAATCGCCCCCTTAGACTCAATAACTGGTTACGCCACCTTTAGCAGCAATAACTGCAACCAAACGCTTCCTGTAGTTATTCATTAGTCTTTCACAGCGCCGTGGAGGAATTTTGGCCCACTCCTCCATGCAGAACTGCTTCAACTCAGTGACATTTGTGGGTTTTCGAGCATGAACTGCTCGTTTCAGGTCCTGCCACAACATCTCAATGGGGTTTAGGTCTGGACTTTGACTAGGCCATTCCAAAACTTTAAATTTCTTGTTCTTCAACCATTCTGATGTAGACTTGCTTGTGTGTTTTGGATCATTGACTTGCTGCATGACCCAGCTGTGCTTCAGCTTCAGCTCACGGACGGATGGCCTGACATTCTCCTGTAGAATTCTCTGACACAGAGCAGAATTCATGGTTCCTTCAATGATGGCAAGGCATCTAGGTCCTGATGCAGCAAAGCATCCCCAAACCATGACACTACCACAACCATGCTTGACCACTGGTATGAGGTTCTTACTGTGGAATGCAGTGTTTAGTTTTCACCAGACATAACGGGGCCCATATCGGCCAAAAAGTTCCACTTTCGACTCATCTGTCCATAGAACATTGCTCCAGAACTCTTGAGCATCATCCAGGTGCTTTTTGGCAAACTTGAGACAAGCATTCATGTTCTTCTTAGTGAGCAATGGTTTCTGCCTTGCTAATCTGCCATGAATCCCATTTTTGCCCAGTGTCTTTCTGATGGTGGAGTCATGAACACTGACCTTAGCCGAGGCGAGAGAGGCCTGCAGATCCCTGGATGTTGTTCTAGGGTTCTTTGTGATTTCCTGGACGATTTTACGCCTTGCACTTGGAGAGATTTTGGCAAAACGGCCACTCCTGGGAAGATTCACTACTGTCCCAAACTTTCTCCATTTGGACAATATGGCTCTGACTGTGGTTTGGTGGAGCCCCAGAGCCTTAGAAATGACTTTGTAACCCTTTCCAGACTGATAGGCATCAACAACTTTTTTCCGGAGGTCTTCAGGAATTTCTTTTGTTCATGGCATGATGTGCCTCTAGAACCTGTGTGCTGACAACTTCACTCTGATGGTAAGGGCCAAAGTTAGTCAGATTTATATTGGGCTGGCCCAAATCAGGCCTGGTTGTTAACCAAAGTACTCAAACAGCTGACCCTAATTATCCCTTTAATTAGGTTGAGTTAACAAGGGGGGGGGGCAATAACTTTTTCACATCTGAAGATTGCATGTTTGATTACCTTGCACACCAAACAAATGAAAGAAGCACCAAACTTTGGTGTCATTTTTTCTCTCAGACTCCCTCTATATACTACTACAACCCACAAAAAAATCTGACCAAATACAATGTGAAAAATGTGCAAAAATGCAGAAAATCAGACAGGGGGCAAATACTTTTTCACGGCACTGTATATACAGCTGATATTTTTCCAGCATGTACTTTTATGGTGTTGTATTCATGTTGCTTTGGTTGTAATCAGTGCCCCAGAGTCATTATAGGGGTGATTCTATGTGAAATCAAGACTGGTTTAATATGTCACCTCTTCAGAACTACAAAGAAAAAATATCATCTCAGTATTTAAGGTGATGACCTTAAATACCTCGTGTGTTTTCCTATCACTCAGTATGTTGCTGACAGATTTTGATGGCCTTTGGCCATCAAAATCTTCAGGAGATACTCAATTTGCAAACTATTGAGCATATAGTCCCTGAACTTACATGTTGTCGAGACAGGGTTCTGTAATGTTCCTACTTTAAAGCTATGTCACTGAGACAAAATAGAGCCAAATGATACATTCACAGTAAACCATATTTAACTGCATTCAGATTTATTTTAACAGGAGCACCAAAGAGATCTTACCAGAGTGGGGGATGTTTGAATTGTGTTGTAGTCTCCCTGGATCTGTAAAGGAGGCTCTAACCAGAGTGGTATTTTTATAGAACAGTCTTTATAACTTGAGCTGAATTATCATGTACAGTATACAATCTAAACTTGTCCTGTGGGTTGATTTGATCAACTAATATCCTGGTGGGATGAGCCACAGCATCTTTTTGTTTATGTTTTTCATCCCTGGAAAGTACTGTATCTCTGGTTATCTTGGGATAATCCCTAAAAATAAGTGGTTGATTCCCTGTTGTTTTAAACATTTGCTTACAAAGATTTAAAACATACCAAAACAATTCTAAACATCGAAATATATCTCTATAGGTGTGGTTTACAGAGTGCTGTCTCGTGCATTCCTTGTTTGTAAGGTTATGCAAACAGGACGCTAGGAGACAAAACTCCTAAAATAATAAACACATATACAAACATTATTTCATGTTACAATGAAAGAATGCTTGTTAAAACAACGACAACAACAACAACAACAACATTTAAAACGCCAGTAAAGTTGGCAGAAATTGTAATATTATCATTATGAGCTTTTTGTTTGGATGTCCAGAAAGAACATTTAGAAAAAACTGCATACAACAGTACACTTACATATTATCAGAGCAGATGAAATGTGACCTTCATCATAGTGAGGAAAGAGGATGAGTTTGGGAATGAAGACAGAGTTATAGATCCAAATGAAGAACACCCAGGTGAAGCAACACCAGCCTGTCAGGTCAATGACAAAATGAATCATAAGACCCTTTGTGGAAGGTCTTCTTTGTAATGTATTTCAGGCAAAAAATTAAAGGAATGTGTCAAATCCAAAAAAAATAAAATAATAATAATTAAATTAAATTAAAAATTAGAAACTACCGTATATTATTAATTCCCTGTCAGCACTGTAGATTAGTATTTAGCATGAGAATACTGGATATTCAAAATACTGCATATTTAAATGATCAAATTCAAGCTGACAAAACTTTCTTTAAAAACTGATACAGAATAGTTACTACACATGTTTGGATTTAGGCATTACAGGGCTTGAAGTAAAAACACAAGTGTGTGTATATGTGTGAGAATGCGACGGTGGATCCAGATGGGCCAATGGGTGATGCGTGGGCAGAGTCAGCATCTCTAGACCTGAGAGCGAGCCACCCAGTGAATTTAAAACAATCTGTGTGCATATATATATATATATATATATATGAAACCTCATCGTAAGAGGAAAAATAGATTGAACTATTGCCCTAACATCCTTACACCGCCAGACAATAGTCTCAGTCTGTCATGTAATTGGTTCACATCACTGTCAGTCCCGCCCCTTTTCAAAGGAACACCTTTCTCCCCTGCACTCTTCACGAGAGACAATGGCTGAACACCAATTCTGTGAGTTGACAGAAAATTAATTACAACACATGCTACAAAAGAAAGAAGCTCCAAACACTAAAATGGTGATTAAAACATCACTGTCACTGTTTTCTGACTTTCTGAAATTCAAACAAATTCAACTCAAAGATGTAAACAAATATGACGGGCAGTATATGAACTGGAGTATGCAGCAGTCCGCAAACCAAACGGAGATGGAGAAAAACTTTGATAACTATACAGGGTATGAACTTCAAAAACATTTTCTGTTATTTATTTATTCACTTATGCTGTATCAGCTAAATTTAAACAAAATATATGTATATAAGTCAATATGTATTTATTTATACTGTACCAGCTATATTTAAACAAAATATATAAAGTTGCATTTACTATTCAACCTTGTGCATTCTCTGAGTATTGATCTAGAGGAAAAAGTAACAATGTGGGCTTCTAATGGCACTAGCTTGGAGCTGAGGGGTTATGAACTTGCATATGGGACATGGGACTTCGTTGTTATGATGACACATTTGAAACTACCAAAAGCAAAGTTGTTTTTATAAGTTGTGGTGCCTGCCTACGGGGATAAGTGATTGACTGACCAACCATTTGTGAAAAAGCCATTTGCTGCATTCTCATGATAGCCAATCAGTCAATTTCAGGCACAACTGAAAGTCTTTGGTTTAGGAGGTCTTCGATGACAGAGACAGGTGTATTTAAAATGTGCTGCAAACAGGGAAGATTTTTTTTTTCTTTAAGAAAAACCATTAATTTAGTTTTTAAAACCCAACTTTTTGGTAGTTTCAAATGTGTCAGCGAAACAAAGAAGTCCCAAGTCCCATGCAGGTTCATAACCCCTCAGCTCCAAGCTAGTGCCAGTGGAAGAACATACTATTACTTTTTCCACAAGATCAGCGGTTCTCAAACTGGGGGGCCAGTTTTTTTTTGTTTTTTTTTTAAATGTTAAATTACACCGCACATCTTAACCTAGGCTACACTGTATAAAGGGTGGGTACTTTATTTGGGCTTTATTGGCTATTTTGATTGGATCACCAATAATACTTCCACCAATCAGAGGGTTGCATGCCATACAGTACTCGAAGCGATCCCGCCCTCTGTCAGACTGGTATACAGAACAGATTAAAGAAGCGCTGGACAAGAGAAATAATGGCAGTAATGAAGTCAATTCGCTTGAAAACATTAAAAGTAGACCGGACATTTCCATCAATGGATTTAAAAAAATGTGGAATTGATGATGCGATCAGAAGCCCAGAGGCAGTGTAAACTGCCTGCTAGTAGGACTGTTCTTTTTTATGTTAAGCATTTTTGTGTTTTTTTTTAAGGGTTTAATTAAGTAACAGCAAAAATTGTTTATGTCAGACTGTGACAGGGTAGCGTCGTGGGCCCAGATGTTATTCGGCAGGCAAGGAGACTCAGAGACAAGGAACTGCAGTTAACGCGCTTCTGCGCAGTTTAATCAACAAAAGGGAAATCCAAAAAGACAAACAAAACACTGCTCACAGAGCAAAAATAAAACAGTTAAACAAAACAGAACTTTCACAGTAAAACAAATCACAAAACAACTGGCGCAAGGGCCAAAACAAAAGGTTTAAACAAAATACAAAAAGGTAGGCTGGGCATTCGCCTTCACTACACTTCTTTTTCAAAAAATATAAACACAGCACAAACCAACAACCACTCACCCAAAACACCTCCCCCAAACAAAGGATTTTTCCCCTTTTTTATAGCATGTGGCTGGAGCCTAATTATCAATAATTCAATTAGCTCCAGCCACATTCTCACATGTATTTTGGCAGGGACAGGAAATTAACCCCATCCCTGCCAACCACCACCAAATCACCACACAACAATATTTACAGGCAGGGCTCTGCCCTGCTACACAGACTTATTGAAAGTCTGTAACAAAATGGTTGATATGTTGTAGATACGACTATTAATGCAGGCATTGTGCAGGTATCGCAGACAAGAGGAAAGGGGACACAGCCCAAAAATTTGAGAACCGCTGCTCTAGATAAATCCTCAGAGAATGCAAAGTTGAAGAAATAGCCAGTTTGGATAGAACTATGTGGCACTTTAGCTTAAACAAAGTGGCCATAAGCAATGCTCGAATGCATGACAAGTGCAACTTCAAAAATCTGCCAAAAATCCCAAATCCTCGGATACCATAATATTTTGCTTGATACTTGTAGATCTCATCAACATCTATCCAAACAAATCTTTGGGTGATTTTTTGGAGTCCCCCCACGCAAGTTATTACGGCCTAACCTTGGTACAAATAGCAAAAATTCTAATTTCAAGGGGGTTTAATGACCAGTGGTGGGACTTGAAACCAAATGTTTTTCACAGAATTTGGAAGACTGGTTCCTAAGGGTCTTACAGTAATACTTACATTTTAGGACCAACATCCCCTACAGAGTAAAGGGTTAGGCTAAAGTTCGAATAAAACTGGTCAGTTACCTCTTGTCTGGCAATTTGCCAGAAGTGAGTAGGGTGCTCCTAGTATTTTTTTTTCTGAAAAAACCCTATTCAATACGAGTAGAACAAGGTGCTACACATGACGGTAGCATCTAAATTGCACCCAGGGTGATTTTTCTGGTCAAGGTCCCTTTCTCACTTTAGGTTGACCTTTGCAAGGTTACAAGACGAAGGGGATATTAAAAAAAAATAATGGCTATCATTTCTGAACACAGCATGTCAGAAAACCCTTAGGTGAATTTTTCTAGGAAAATCTGAGACGGATGGGCAACGAAATGTCCCTTTTCGGGCTGAGTTGCGTGGAATGACCCACAATAGCGGCACCAACATCACACTTACATCTATGAATTCCACTGCCATGATCAATGTCTAGTGTGGCAGTTTGTTGGGTGGGGGGGTCGGGAACTGCATGCAGGGCAACATCAGGGGAAGTGTATATGTATGGTAAATTGTGAGACACAGGTGCATGACAGAAGGACTACCAGTAGTGCTGTAATATGAATCTATGTCCTAGCATAACTTTCTATTGTATGGAATTGCAGATGTTCAATGGTCTTTTGCAAGGGAGGAAGGGGTGATGGGCCGGCATTAGCACTCACAGTAACATGGATAGGGGGAATGGGAGCACTTTAAGAACAGGACACCCATGTGACAGATGTATGACAATAATATTGTCACCTGCAAAAATAGAAGCGTATGAGGTACACTGTTATGAAACTGTGTTTACATGGGCGAGTGGAATGTGCATTGTCATGTCAGTTTGAGAGGGCAGCACCAACAACATGGATCAACCAAGAGTTTTTCAGTGTCATACTGGATACTGTTAACTCTATCCTACCAGCAAGAACCGATCTGTCTAACTTTTTTTATAAGAAAGGTATGGCTTTGTGGCTAAATCATTATATTTAAGACAAATGCTAATTATTGGTTAATTATTAACCTCCCTTAACTGTTACCACAGTATTATCCAACAGGTAATACTGCCTGCTGAATATGATACGGGTGTTTATAAGTCACATTTACTTAGTTTAAAAAAAAGATCATTCATTCATTCAGTATAAGATCATTTGTTTCATGAAACTAAACATGACAGATTTGCTGAAAACATTTTCAACTGCATGCTGCTATCCGTTTGGGCTCATAATCAACTTGTGGTTTACAGAGATACTGTGCCATGCACTGTTGTCAACTGAGGTACTGTACAATGTATTAACTATTATATTGCAAAATGTCTATGTTTTTCCCAAACTAAAGCAAACATCAAAGAGAATATCCTGAGAGAGGGGGCAGGGTGGAGAAAGTTCAAGGGTTCTATTCATTTTTTTTTCTTTATCACTGCATTGATAATAAAAGCCATGTAAACAAGAGGTCACATCTAAAAAATGTTCACAACAGGACGCCCCTCCGGATCGATTGTTTTGGAAGGAATGGCCCACGAATAAATTGATAAAAACCCTCCTTAAAAACGGTAATGCGATTCCGGCAGGGAGTGATAGAGAGTTTATTTTCATTATCTATTGCAATTCAGTCTTTCCTCCGAAAAAACATAATCAGCTGCGCCCAGCCATTCAGCGTCCTAAAACAGACAGCAGGCAGTCTATTCCGGATCTAACCACCCCCACAACTAGCATCGCTAACCAGCAGCCAGCCATTGAAATCCAACAGTCGCAAATATTCAACGAGATAAAATCATTTATGCAGCCTTTTTCCGATACTCTATCTTCGGTCAGTTCTCAACTGTCGGATCTAGAAAAAAGGGTGTCTATTATGGAACAGGGAAAACAATCTACAGCGCAGTCATTAATTTCAGCATCAAATACTGCAGCACCGCCTACAGCTTCTTCCGGTCCAGTCCAGCAGTGTGGAGTAGTGGTTAGGGCTCTGGACTATTGACCAGAGGGTTGTGGGTTCAATCCCCGGTAGGTGACACTGCTGCTGTACCCTTGAGCAAGGTACTTTACCTAGATTGCTCCAGTAAAAAAAAAAAAAAAAACTGTATAAATGGGTAATTGTATGTAAAAATAATGTGATATCTTGTAACAATTGTAAGTCGCCCTGGATAAGGGCATCTGCTAAGAAATAAATTATTATTATTATTATTATTATTATTATTTCAGCCAGCGAAGCAGATTCTCCAATTTACAACCTTGCTACCGCATCTACATACGGATCCTCCTCTCCAGCGGCAGCTAGACGTCACACTATATCTCCACAAATCAGACGTATCATTCTCGAAGGTAAGGACATTAATCTTCTTTCACTATTAATGACGACTTCAGAATTCTTGCACCATAGAGTAGTCGATTGTGCAGAATTGGCGGTAACTCTAAAATCCAGAGATCCCAGACTGCTTAAAAATCTTACATTAGGGGAGTTTGTCCTTGCTTTCTCCATATTCAGAGATGTGTTATGCTCGGTATATCCTAACCGGAGAGCTGAATTGGAATCTTACGAATATTACATCGTGGAGCTGTCTGTCAGATACGGGGGGACTATGTTTTATGAGTATCATAAAGCATTCTCTGCAAAAGCAGCAGCGATATTGGCAGCAGATAATCACATCATCAATTGGGCAAAACCAGATCTATTTAATTGAATTTTTGGTGGTCTAAGGGCTAACGCATGTGGGGTCTGCGCTTCAACAGCTCATTCAACAGCCCTCTGCCCTAAAGCTGCAATTGCATCAACTTCTAAAGCACCCGGTTTCGCCGCTAATTCATACAGATCTTCAGTACCTAATCCTCTACATTCTTCAGCTCCCCTCGATCAATCTACAAGGAAAGACAAATATGGGCGCAGTATTAGATTTTCAGGAGGAAGACAAATCTGCAACAATTTCAATACTGGCTTCTGTTCGAATAGGCAATGCAATTTTATCCACATGTGCAGCAATTGCAGTGACGCTCACTCTAATACAACCTGCCCTTTAAAACGTAAGTGACTTTCCCCGATGCTCACCGTCTTTACTCCTATAAACATCCTGGCGTTATCAAGTAAATTACAGAATCATCCCGACAGTAACTTAATTAATTACCTGATCGACGGATTAAAAAATGTTTTTTCAACCGGTCTTACTCAAATTCCTTCTTCCTCGTTCCAAAGCAAAAATCTTTATTCAGCGACTCAAGAGCCACAATCAGTGCAGTCTCTCATCGAAAAAGAAATTAAAAAAGGATTTATAGTCAGTCCATTTTTAGCTCCTCCTCCTTTTCCAGTATACAGAATTAATCCTATCGGCATTGCCACGAGGAAAATGTCAGGAAAAAAGCGTCTCATTATTGATTTATCAGCACCACAGGGGTCAAGCACCAGCAGCATTAACTCATTAATTCCCCAAGATCAATTTTCCCTGCATTACATCACTATTGCAGATGCAATACATTCAATTAAATTAGCAGGTCGTGGTTCCTGGTTAGCAAAAGCAGATATATCAGACGCATTTAAAGTAATGCCAATCCATCCTTCTCTCCGTCACCTGTTTGGTATATGCTGGGAAGGGAAGTTTTATTTTGCCACTCAATTGACTTTCGGCTGCCGCAGCAGCCCGAAGATATTTGATACCCTGTCGGAAGCATTATGCTGGATTCTTCTTAATGTCTATCATGTCCCGTTCTTGCTCCACTCGCTGGATGATTTTTTAGTAATTTCTCCTCCTTCAGATGCACCAGCAGAAGCGATTTCCAATCTTAAAAGCTTATTTTCTGAAGTTGGCGTTCCGCTTTCAGAAGAAAAATCAATCGGTCCCCTTCATTCTTTGGAATTCCTTGGAATCATTCTAGATACAGAAAAGTTTGAAGCCCGCCTGCCTGAGTCTAAACTTAACCATATTCGTTTGCTCATTCAGGATTTTCAGATCAGTAAAACAATTAAAAAAACGGGCACTGCTTTCATTGCTGGGTTACTTTAATTTTGCAATACGTATCATTCCACAGGGGAGGACATTTATATCTCGGCTGCTAGCGCTGGCATCAACAGCAAAAAATCTGGACTCCTATTTAAATATCTCTTCAGAAGCTAGGAAAGACATTAAAATGTGGTCTGCACTTATTCAGCACTGGAACGGTCTCTCTATGTTGTATGATGATTTCATTTCTGCTCCTCACGATATGGCTTTATTTACTGATGCCTCATCTCTGGGATTCGGAGGTATATTTAATAATCAATGGTTTTGCAGTACATGGCCTGTGGAAATCGAGAACATATCTCCTCATCTAAAATCCACAGCTCTGCTAGAGATATACCCAATAGTAGCAGCTGCCCAGCTATGGGGTCATCTCTGGTCTAAGAAATCAATACTATTTTACTGTGATAATTCAACTACAGTGCATATTATAAATAAAGGACGTTCCTCCTCCGCTCTTATAATGCAATTGCTGCGGCGGCTAGTATGGATTTCAGTCTCTAATAACTTCCTAATACAAGCTCGCCACCTTCCGGGCATTTTTAACAATGCAGCTGATGCTCTTTCCCGTTTACAGATTTCCAAATTCCACAGTTTGCTGCCCTCAGCTCTGCAATATCCAGCAGCAACGCCACAGTTCAGTCAGCTGATTTTCAACTAAATCCAACTATTAATAAACTTCTTAATTCAGCTCAAGATTACATGGCATCAGCACTTGCCCCATCTACCAGATCCTCGTACTCTACAGGTTGGGCATGTTATGTAACTTTCTGTTTACAAAGCAGGATTAATCCTACTCCATTCAACCAGGACTGGATCATGGCGTTCATAGTGCATGCAAAGGACCCTCTACATCTGGCACCAGCTACAATCAGACTATATTTGTCAGGAATTCAGCATCAATTTCGCTTGATGTCCATCAATTGCCCAACTCTATTATCAATTCCAGCGGTTCGTCTCCTTTTACGAGGAATTTCCAAGTGCTCTCCGGCTCCTTCTTCTGCTCGCCTGCCTATTTCTATAGACATTCTCAGTTGAAGTACATTGCAGAGTAAAGACCATTTCATCCTCCGACCCTTTGTTTATCAATTCAAGCCTGTCCATTGTATCAAGGCATTGGTTTTCAACACACCTTTCCACCGTGGTATCCAGAGCAGGTCTTCCTTCGCAATTTTACACTCCTCATTCATTTAGAATAGGGGCAGCTACTTCAGCCGCAAAAGCCAACATTAACTAGCATTTAATTAAAAATATGGGGCGCTGGACTTCATCAGCAGTTGAAAGTTATATTCGTTCTTCATCATCTGAAATATCCTCCGCACATCAGTCCATTGCTAGTATGTCCGGAGTGGGGACGACCTTTCTGCCTGAGCCACCAAAGATTTCCTCCTAAGAAATAAAATTAAAGAAAGGTTTTTTTTTTTCTTTCCACTGTGCAGAGGGTCTTCACATAGTCATTAGGGTACAGTCTACGAACCCCTTTGTCATGTTAAGTGTTTGTTTTCTTTCGTCTAAATGTTTTCTTTTTTTATTCATTGGCGGTTCTCTCTTGGTTGCGTCAGCGGGGAGCCGGGGGTCCATCTTTTGGGGGGTTAGTGATTCCACTTTCTCCAACCCTTTGTTAAGCTCCGCTTCATTTACCTCATAGAGGAGGGTCCTCCATGAGTCAGAGGGGACCCCCGGCCAAACCCTTCCATCTGCATGTATGTTTCTTTTGGGATTCTTCTTTCAGGTCTGATGCCTCTACGTGAGGGTCCCCAAGCGGTGGCATCCCTCGTGTTTGTCAGGTCTCCTCAATGACGGTGGCCCCTCTCCTGTTTGTCGGGTCTCCTCAGCGACGGAACCCCCCTTCTATTATGTTGGGCTTCAAAGAGGTGGAACACCACGCATTATATGTTTTAACAAATACTAACTTTATGTTTTCTTTCCGGTTCGCGAGCCTCTTCGTATGTTGGGTAACCTCAGAGACGGTGCCCCTCTTGGTATGTCGGGTCACCTCAAAGACGGTGGCCCCCCTCCTGTTTGTCGGGTCTCCTCAGCGACAGAACCCCCCTACTGTATATGTTGGGTCAGGAAGAGCCGGAACCTCTTGTGTGTTATCAATACTAATTCATGTTTTCTTTCCGGTTCGCGAGCCTCTTCGTATGTCGGGTAACCTCAGAGACGGTGCCCCTCTCGTATGTCGGGTCACCTCAAAGACGGTGGCCCCCCTCCTGTCTGTCGTGTCTATCGATCAAGTAAATGTTGGGCCTTGAAGAGGTGGAGCCCCTCTCTCCATGTGTATATGTTTACTAACTCTGTCAGTAAACACTATCAGGTGGCATAGCTCCGCCCCATGAAATGTTAACCTATAAGTTGGGTTCAGGGGGCGGAGCTAGGCACCAACAACCTATCATCTGCTGTCATCAATTAAATCTACCTTATTTAAACATTAGTCACCTCTACATCGCTGTCTTGTGTTTTTTCGTTTCCTCCTCCTCCTTCCTCTAGCATCTCAACCGCCTTTGCATCGGTCTCCTCTGGGGGGTTAGTGATTCCACTTTCTCCAACCATTTGTTAAGCTCCGCTTCATTTACCTTATAGAGGAGGGTTCCCCATGAGTCAGAGGGGACCCCCGGCCAAACCCTTCCATCTGCATGTATGTTTCTTTTGGGATTCTTCTTTCAGGTCTGATGCCTCTATGTGAGGGTCCCCAAGCGGTGGCATCCCTCGTGTTTGTCGGGTCTCCTCAATGACGGTGGCCCCTCTCCTGTTTGTCGGGTCTCCTCAGCGACGGAACCCCCCTTCTATTATGTTGGGCTTCAAAGAGGTGGAACACCACGCATTATATGTTTTAACAAATACTAACTTTATGTTTTCTTTCCGGTTCGCGAGCCTCTTTGTATGTCGGGTCACCTCAAAGACGGTGGGCGGAGGCGGAGCCCCTCTCTCCATGTGTATATGTTTACTAACTCTGTCAATAAACACTATCAGGTGGCATAGCTCCGCCCCGTGAATCTATTGTTGCTTTTATGCTGTATGTAAGAACAGGAGTACATTTCTAGCAGTCAAACACAGAAACACATTCAAGTATAAACTGATAAACTAACTGGGATAAAAAAAAAATAGAAATAGAACTACCAATGCATTATTAATCTGTTCAAAATTTCAAAGGAACATTCAGTATAACAGTGACAATGGGCTCTGCTTTCAAAAAGGTTTGTAGTCAATTTTTCATTCAATATTTCTCATTATGTAAAAGGTGTTAAATATATTGTATTAAGCAGAGTACTTTTTAAGAGCACTATTTAAAGGCTGGTAGGGCATAAGAACAAAAAACGTGATTCACATAATAAGGACCACTTATATTGAACTGTATGGAAATCCAAAACAGTACAGATTACTGAATACCAAACCGCTTAAAATGTACAACTACAAAATCTGACAAATGCATTGCATATCACTTACAGCCATATAAAAAGTGTACAGTAGCCTACCGTACTACATGTAGGAATGGCAGCCAATTTGTACTTCTCTCAGTCTCCCCTGGTTTACTCACAATGGGCGTACT
Organism: Acipenser ruthenus; assembly: GCF_902713425.1. Lineage (NCBI taxonomy): Eukaryota > Metazoa > Chordata > Actinopteri > Acipenseriformes > Acipenseridae > Acipenser > Acipenser ruthenus. The sequence goes on along the minus strand of NC_081190.1, from coordinate 73,888,600 downwards.
GTTAGTTGCCTTATCTTTAAAATGAAAGGTATATTCACACCGGACGCAATGTTTAAAACAAATCTGTAGTACAACACACCGCGCCACGACAAAAAAGAACTAGAACGTGTAGTTTCGACACAAACCATTCACACTACCTGTGATGCGACTGGTCGACACTAAAGTGATGTGAAAAAAATAGGACTGATGTCTTTTTTTGCGATGTTGTCATGCGACAGCTAGGGACATGACTAGGGCGTCTGATTTTCGGGTGACGTTTTTTTCCAAATTCGGGTGAATGCTTTTTTAAAAACCAGATAGAATTATTTAATGAAAAAATCAGTTGCAATCGGTTGTATTTTTTTATATATATAATCAAGAAAGAATAAATAAATATTGTAAATTATGTGCCTATTCGGGGAGTTTTCAGATTTAACCCGAATGCAGAAAAAAACATTTGGGGGAGAAATCAGGTAAAACCCGAAAATCAGATGCCCTAGAAATGACCAATAACTAATCAGAGGATAGTCTCCTATCACATCACATGCACCTGTCGCCACTGGAGTGAAAGGTAGTGTCTCAGAGAAAGTATCACTTTATTGAGGTCATAAAACTGGAACACATTTTTTCAAAAACCTCATTAAATAGGCTATGTGGAATTTGAGTCTTTTCAAAGACAAGCTTGAGCGTGTTGTATACTTGAGTACAATTTAAAAATAGTTCCAGAAAACTCAAATCAAGTTCAAATACTTGACTGTCAAGTTTACTTAGTCTCCCAATACAAAACTTATCCAAATGACTCCAAAATATCTCCATAACATAATCTCATACAATTGATTCAATGTTAGGCTACATTTCAAGTTTAAAGGTAAACTAATTGATTCCAAGTCAAAGCTGACTGGCGAACAGTGTTATACCAAGGTGTGCATGAAATTTAGGGTTGTTAGTTTACAAAGACTGAAAGGTAACCATTCCAAGCAAACATAGCCTGTAACAGTTGTGAGTCATTGGAGGGAGATTTAGAACAACTCTTGCACAGCAATTACATAACATTTCTAGTTTTTGTAGAGATAACTGAAGTCAACAATCAATAGCAGGAGAGATATAATACATATATTTTCTACAGAAAAATAAATGAAATTGGGGGGGGGGGGGGGGGCTTTATTTTTATTTTTATTTTTTAAAGATTGCCTATTAATAATTAAAAGTGGTTACCAATCCAGATACCCATATACCATATTAAAACACAACATAGCAGACTTGAGATATACAGTCCTCAGGATGTATTCCAGTTTACTGCTATTTGGAGTTCTTATCACATAAAGAAAATGGCCAGTTAACAACACTATGAAGGATGGATATTGAACAGTATACTTTCCCTGTTAGCTGTATGAGACTACTAAAACACTAAAACAAACAAGAGATAAAATGGATGCAGCCTACTCTACCATTCTGTTTGATTATAGGCTACATTCTTTTTATAGATTATGTTCCCCACCCCCCATTATTACACATCACAAAACTTTTTAGGTTGCAAGACTATGGACTACAGGCATGCTTAAAAAGTTATGCTTTTAATTTTTACGGTCTTTTACATAGTTTTTAATGCAATGTATTATATTTTTCTACCATTAAGCAAAATGTAAGCAAATATTTATCATATGCACATTGGGTGTTGTAATTTTCTAAACTTGTGCAACTTTGAGGTGACTTCTCATTTTGTCTTGTTTGTCATGAATTGTATTTTTCTTTTACTATTAAAAGATAAATTGGTTGTCTGTTTTCAGTTAAGTTTGCAAAAAAAAGTGTAATTAACTGGCATTTGCTTTAAGTTTTCCTACACACCTTAGATTGCATATGTATCCATATCTGACAGCATATCGTTTTCTGACACTACACCAGTTGTAAAAACAAAATGTAAAAAATATATATTATTTGGTGGATATTTTACACTTCTCGCGTGAAAATAATTAGATAAGCATTTGTAAATTACCTAGTTGGATGCTAAAACGTAATGCTCACTGAACAACTATACAAAAACAAAATATTAGGGAGTCTGCATCCAAATTTAAATCTCTCGTTTGTTGTAACGTGTGTGTTGTTGAACAGCAAAATAACACTGTCCTTCATATACTAACCATTGCAACACTATCTCATTCAAAATACAAATTTAAGATAAGATTTTTTAAAATGTTTCTATTCATGCATTGTTCTTTTCACAACGTCAGCAATAGTTTCAATAATATTTATCTAATTCCCATTTTCCCCTCAACTACCGTAATACTTCCACCAATAAACGTAAAGCACAATCCCTCACTTATTTCCTGAGACCACTTTTTCAACGGCAGGGTGCAAGGGACAAAACAGTTCGAGGTGAGAAAGCATAAACCACAAAGCTGACACGCAGGCTGTTTAAGCTCCAGACCCTAGTCCCGTTCGGATCTAGTCCAATAGAAAGGCCAATTAGAGTTGTTCCGTCATGATTTATAACTTATACCTGTAAATATGAACAGTAATGGTATATGCAAACAAACTTTTACTTTATTTAAAATTGAAAAAAAAAAAACATACATTTGATTTATTTATATTTAAATGTGCCCTCATTTTCCACGTCACCTTTTTTTTTTTTTTTTTTACTAGCCCTACAAAGAGTGAGATTTTCTTTGATTTTGGTTATTTTCTGTCTGAGAATAACCTCAACCAGGTGGCATCCATGGGGAGCATTAGTGTAATTTGTTGTATGTGTTTGTATCAATAATTTTAGCTGATGTCGGAAGTTTGTAAGAATGAAGGACTACTGATACAAGTTTCTCGTCAACCCAAAACTACACGCACAACAGTTCTATGATTGTGCTCTGCAGTGACCAATATCTCTGACTTTTCACCTGGTAGGAGTTAACGTTTTGGCTGAGGGAGGATTTCTAAAAATACATTATTATTATTATTATTATTATTATTATTATTATTATTATTATTATTATTATCATTATCCACAGGAGACTGGTTAATTATGAAAATTTAAAATGACTTGCAGCAAATACATTTTCAACATTACGTTAGCACTGCTCCCGTCATGCTTGTGTCCGGCGTTAAGTACTTCCTGTTGCTGTACCGCAGTGTTGTGTTGTTGCTGTGTCAGTTCCTTATTCGGTTTCCTGAATACTTAAATAAAATCGTTTTTTATCCACTGTCGTGTTTATCAGCATGGCATCTTCCAACACTTACAGACTCCGCTGCTCCGTCCCAGGACACGAACTAGATGTTAGGGGACTGGCATCTACTTCGTTTCCCGAAGGCGCCTTTGTTTCTGTATCGAGAGACAGAACTGGCAGGGTATGGGTACCCAACATGGGGTAAGTGAGCGACACAGTACCTAGTGTGTACAAAAAGTATATATACTTCTTGTATGTAGATCGTGACATAATATTGATGGTTTGATCTAGGCTTTGTGACTGAGTTTAAATTGTAAAACGATCAATAGTTGCATACATTGATTACAGTGAGTTAAACTTTACATGTCATTGCTCGATGACTGCGCCAAATGTGCTACTTGTTTTGTAACATTAAGACAGTAATACGGTGTATTTTGTTTTACCAAAAGCAGGCATTAACTTTGTTAGGAAAGTGATGGGATACAATATTGTTTGTTTAATGTAATTATTGTAACAGTTGCTTGATTTATATCAGAAACTTCCCAGGCCTATTAATCTACCCAGAAAAAGTTTGGGTCACAATAAACTGTCAGAAGAATTAAGCTTCAGAGAGTTTAACCTTGTGTTGATATGTTTACAATTTTAACCCATGTGTGTGTGGGGAGCTGAGGTTGTGTCTTATGTTACATCTACACCCATTCAGTTGTAGAATGTTCACTGAACCAGAGTAGTTTTGAATTAACGTATACACACGATTTAAAATATTCATAGGTATGGCAGGAACTTATCTACATTGCTTATGTTGGTATTCTTGTCCAAAATAACAGGGCGAGAGTGTTTACACACAATATTACTGTATAGGGAATATATTTTACTGGCTGCTGATATTAAACTTTTTCATATGAATCTGAATTGATTAACGTTGTGCTGTACAGTTCCAGCAAGTGCATTTTACATAACTGGATCCTGGAAGTATTACCTTTGGCATTCAGCATTTCTAAACATTTAGTAATTTAGGCTATTTCCCTGCCTCCCTCCCTGGTGTGTCTTCTAGACTATTTGAGCTAAAGAGCTGTTCACCAGCCTTATCTATTGATCCCATTTCCCATAGTGGGGAAAACAGAAGTAAAGGGGTGATTTTAGTCTCTACTGATGTCACTATTTTAATGGTGTTCTTTATTTGAGTTACATAGTTGGAGTATTGCATGTTTATTTAAATGAATTTGCCAAAATCCAGGTAAATTAAGTAAGAAGGAATATGTATGTCTGACTTACCTTATGTATTACTTGCAAGGAAAGGACTGTGTCCAGCCAGGAATAATGTGGATGTAAAGGGACGTTTTTGGCGTGTGATATAGAGCCCTTCATGGCAGGACACTATATCATTATTCTGTTCTTACATGTTGGTGAAGGTGAAAACAGGAATACAATTCAGTGCTACCCCTGCACTTTTTTTATTTGGCAAAGCAAAAACAATGGGCACCTCGCCCTGTAAGAAAACTACACATAGTTCTTCAAAATCAAACAAAAAGCTTTCTCCTCTTGGAGTTCTAACTAAACTTGAGACCTCTTTTTACCCTACACCATCAATAGGGAAGCATAAATGTATCCCATAACTGCATGGAACTGTGGGCAACAGCCCCTCTCAGGAAGCCCATGGTCCAAGTGCTGTATACTATTGGGAATGCACATACCCAGGGGTATAGAGTTTATTTTTGTAAAGGATTTTTCTTGGCAACTCCATGGGTGAAAGTTTTCTGTAGAAAACTGTAAAATGTTTTCGCACATACTTGATTTTTGTGACCCTTTAGAGTTTTTTTTTTTTCTCCTATTGAACTGTAACTTGATTGAGACCATAGTCACCACGTCAGTGTATGCACACAACTATTCTATGTTTTGTTATGATTTTGCCTTTTAAACGGTTTAAAATGTAATAACAAAATCGAAAAAACGGAAAGTCATTCAGAACATGCCCGAAGTCTGACATTAAAAACCCACAATAAAACGCACCCTACTCAAACATTGGTTTGACCTATAGTCCACTTGGTTTGACCCATTTACAACAGCTAACATAAGCAGCGGTGTGACTGTAACAGAAGATGCTGGGCAGTTTGTGGAGACTACAAACAGCGATTCATTAAATATAGACTAGGCAGTAGTTTAGTTTGTTTTTCATTCTCTGTTAATTACATTATATGCATTGAAAAAAAGGCAGGAGAGAATCAGACGGTTAATTTTTTGTGAAGAATCAACAACAAGTGGGACACAATCATGAAGTGGAACGAAATTTATTGGATATTTCAAACTTTTTTAACAAATAAAAAACTGAAAAATTGGGCGTGCAAAATTATTCAGCCCCTTTACTTTCAGTGCAGCAAACTCTCTCCAGAAGTTCAGTGAGGATCTCTGAATGATCCAATGTTGACCTAAATGACTAATGATGATAAATAGAATCCACCTGTGTGTAATCAAGTCTCCGTATAAATGCACCTGCACTGTGATAGTCTCAGAGGTCCGTTTAAAGCGCAGAGAGCATCATGAAGAACAAGGAACACACCAGGCAGGTCCGAGATACTGTTGTGGAGAAGTTTAATCGGATTTGGATACAAAAAGATTTCCCAAGCTTTAAACATCCCAAGGAGCACTGTGCAAGCGATAATATTGAAATGGAAGGAGTATCAGACCACTGCAAATCTACCAAGACCTGGCCGTCCCTCTAAACTTTCAGCTCATACAAGGAGAAGACTGATCAGAGATGCAGCCAAGAGGCCCATGATCACTCTGGATGAACTGCAGAGATCTACAGCTGAGGTGGGAGACTCTGTCCATAGGACAACAATCAGTCGTATACTGCACAAATCTGGCCTTTATGGAAGAGTGGCAAGAAGAAAGCAATTTCTTAAAGATATCCATAAAAAGTGTCGTTTACAGTTTGCCACAAGCCTCCTGGGAGACACACCAAACATGTGGAAGAAGGTGCTCTGGTCAGATGAAACCAAAATCGAACTTTTTGGCAACAATGCAAAACGTTATGTTTGGCGTAAAAGCAACACAGCTCATCACCCTGAACACACCATCCCCACTGTCAAACATGGTGGTGGCAGCATCATGGGTTGGGCCTGCTTTTCTTCAGCAGGGACAGGGAAGATGGTTAAAATTGATGGGAAGATGGATGGAGCCAAATACAGGACCATTCTGGAAGAAAACCTGATGGAGTCTGCAAAAGACCTGAGACTGGGACGGAGATTTGTCTTCCAACAAGACAATGATCCAAAACATAAAGCAAAATCTACAATGGAATGGTTCACAAATAAACATATCCAGGTGTTAGAATGGCCAAGTCAAAGTCCAGACCTGAATCCAATCGAGAATCTGTGGAAAGAACTGAAAACTGCTGTTCACAAATGCTCTCCATCCAACCTCACTGAGCTCGAGCTGTTTTGCAAGGAGGAATGGGCAAAAATTTCAGTCTCTCGATGTGCAAAACTGATAGACATACCCCAAGCGACTTACAGCTGTAATCGCAGCAAAAGGTGGCGCTACAAAGTATTAACTTAAGGGGGCTGAATAATTTTGCACGCCCAATTTTTCAGTTTTTTATTTGTTAAAAAAGTTTGAAATATCCAATAAATTTCGTTCCACTTCATGATTGTGTCCCACTTGTTGTTGATTCTTCACAGAAAAATTACAGTTTCATATCTTTATGTTTGAAGCCTGAAATGTGGCAAAAGGTCGCAAAGTTCAAGGGCGCCGAATACTTTCGCAAGGCACTGTAATACTCTGAAGCAGCGGTATTTCCGAATAACAGAAGCCGGTTTTTACTTTTGTGAAGTAGACTGGAATTATTATTATTATTATTAATAATAATAATAATAATAATAATAATAATAATAATAATAATACAAACTTGTCGTTCTTTATTGAAATATATTTTCAACTTTCATATTGAAGCTTGTTGTTACTTATTCAATCAAACCAAGTAGGAATTTGTTTGCATCGTTTAAGACGTTTTTCAAGTCAAAAAATGACAATAGAGTCTTTAAAGGCACGTACTGGAAATCGTAAGGTAATCCCAATATTTTTGCTTTATTACTCTCCCTGTTGTTCTTGTTCAGCTCTTGTTAAAGGTATAAAATAACGTACCTGATCCGAAGCAAGTGCAAAACTTGCCCCAATATTTAAAGTAAAAAAATATAAATATTTTAAAACTATCAAGAAATGACTTGCTTGCTGTAGCAGAAGTTACATGTTGTTTTAAGTTATTTTATTTTGGGCAAATGTTGGCTTTGAACTCAATGGACCATATTTAGAAGCAAGCACAAAGGCAAAGACACAGTTTCTCGGAGGAATAAGACAATTTTAATGGTATAAAACAAGAAACAACTCTTGACTGGTCCATCCTACAACTAAGTTTATACTGTTAAACGTCTACTGTTGAAATGGTTTTATTTAGCAAAAAATATGTACAACATCTGATTGAGTTAAGCAGAGATTATATGATTTTTGCAGCTGAGGTTTTTTAAAATTAATATTATGTGAATTTGGCATACATGTAAAAGGTTTGATGAGTAACATTTTAAAAAATATGTTTAACTAGCCTCGTGTGATTTATCAGGTTGATCCATCTGGTAAAATGACAAGTTGTAAGTAAAATAATTTCAGGTTTTTTTTTTTTCTTTTTTTTTCTTCTACAAAGTCAAGTTCAAATAAGCTTCTGAAAGTGGTCCAAAATGGCTCAGAATGCATCTGAGAGCATGTACAATGCCAGAGCCAGATCCCCAGCCAAAAGAAACTCCTGGTTTTGCCCCAGGAGGTTTCAGTCAAAATGTCCATTGACCACTTTCACCCATGCAGCTAGGAAACTAGCTTAAAATTTTGATGTTTAGATGCAGGTATTCATGGAAAAAGGTGCCCTTTACCTGTACCATGTTAGAATTGCCACTTAAACATGGTCTCAGGAGGGTATAATATGCTTTGGGCTATGACAAGCATGATCAGAAAATTCAGCATTTACCCATGCTATTGCAACAGAATATCTACTTTACTGAGTTTTATTTAAAACAAAAAGCATATTGATGTAATAGCAAGTATAAAAAGTATAAAGACTAAGTGTTATTTATCAAGTAACAATAAAATCTAGGCTTAAATGAATATATTGTTTTCATGACTTAAAGCATTTGTAATTTTTTTTTTTTTTTTTTTTTGTGTGTGTCCAGTCCAAACAGGAGTTTTACAGAAATGCACTGTATGCACGGTCACACCAATTTTGTGTCCTGTGTGTGCATCATAGCTCCCAACGAAACCTACCCTCGAGGACTAATCGCAACAGGGGGAAATGACAACAACATCTGTGTCTTTTCACTGGACAGACCTGACCCTCTGTACGTTCTTAAGGGTCACAAAAACACTGGTAGGTTGCTTTTGCTAAATGTTAAACAAACATTATTGTTGTTGTTGTTGTTATTAAATGTTGTGAAAAACTTGCAGCAACTTGAGTGTGCGAACATGCACTTCTTAGTACTGTGCAGGTGTACTCTGTGCAGGGGCTATAGCTTTTCCTTGTCCGCCTATTGTCCCAAGAATTAATTTTGTGCAGTTAACTGTCAACAGCATGCACTCTTCAGTTTAACCATTGTAACATTTTATCTGTTTAATGTCGCCTAGTTTGTACCCTCTCTGCTGGAAAATTCGGGACACTGTTAAGTGGTTCATGGGATACTACAGCGAAAGTGTGGCTCAATGACAAATGCATGATGTCTCTGCAGGTACAAAATTGCATGAATTTTACACGTTAGTTTTTCTCTCTCTTGGTTTTCACATTAGTCATGTTCACATGCTTTACAGAGTTTTTGTTTGTCTAGGGTCACACAGCAGCAGTGTGGGCTGTAAAGATATTTCCTCAACAGGGATTAATGCTGACTGGATCAGCTGACAAAAGCATCAAACTGTGGAAGGCAGGCAGATGTGAGAAAACATACACTGGTAAGCATTTTTAAATGCATTGCCGTCATTTGATTGTTCTTCCACAAGGTGGCAGTACACTATGTTAAGAGTAGACTGTATTGGCAGGGTTCGACGTTAACCATGTCCCGGCGGTCTGGGGCCAGTAGAGATCGCAATTTGGCCTGTAGTTATGAAGCACCACAGACCCGGCTGAGCCGGTTAAATTTTTTAACTAGTATAATATATATATATAATTATAGTATAGTGCACATGGCTTCTGTTTCATGAATCCAGTAAAATAGACAAGTATGCCAAAAAGCTGAAAATAATAATTTACAAACCATTTTTTTTAAAACATAACTGTGCCCCACATACACCCCCATAACGGCGTAATTCAAACTACCACATAGTCCTAACCGAATTGAGGTTTTTGGTGGATTCAAACATGTCACTGTAACAAAGAAATCTTAAGTTCCACACGCAAGTTCATAACCCCTCAGTTCCAGGCTAGTGCCACTGGAGAATAACGCAGTTAGGACTATGTGGTACTTTAGACTCACCAAAGTGGCCGTAAGCAATGCTCGAATGCATGACAAATGCAACTTCAACCAACCCCCCCCCCCACGTTAGTTATTTTGGCCTAAACTTGATAGAAATATCGAAAATTCAGATTTCAAAGGGGGTTAATGACCAGTGGAGGGACTTGAAACCGAAAGTGTTTCACAGAATTTGGAAGAGTGGTCCCTAACATTTTTACAGCAATACTAACATTTTAGGACCCTCATCCCCTACAGGGCAAAGGGTTGGGCTGAAGTTTAAATAAAACTCGTCACTTACCCCTCGTCTGGCAACTTGCCAAAAGTGAGTTAGGAGCTCCTGGTATTTTCTTCTCGAAAGCCCTATTCATTATGTTTCGAACGAGGTGCTACACATGATGGTAGCATCTAAATTTCGCCCAGGGTGATTTTTCTGGTCAGGGTCACTTTTTAACTTTAGGTTGACCTTTGCCAGGTCACAGCTCGAAGGGGAAATTAACCCCAGGTGAATTTTCTAGCAAAATCTGAGACGGTCGGGCTGCGGCTCTGGTTGAGCTGGTATAGAATGACCCAATTTGGGTTTTCTACAACTAAGCAACCAATAAGCCAAAAGGAAAGCACAGAAAGAAATACATTCTGAAAAAAATATATAAACGAACATTTAGTGGAGACTTCATCTGGCTATTATGACAGTGAAAAAAAAAACTAATGTTCTACCTTGTTTGCCAGACTTTCAGATAAAACAGTTTTTTTTTGGTTGGGAATTCAATATTTGGTTTACATCATATCCAGTCTCACAGTAATAGTTCAAGATAGCAGGTGCTTGTCTACTGTGCCTGCAGCGAACAGTTCACAAGATGCACCTATGGATGCCCAGATACAGGATTGAATTGTCAAACTCTGGATCCGGTGTGTTCAGGTCAGAAATGCCATTTGCAATCTTTCCAGGACTCGTTGGTATCACACACTCTGTCAACGTCCCGGTCTGTACTCATGGGATGCCACCTCCGCAGTGAAGTCAACTCTTTTGTCTTAATAAGAAGTGTGCGCTGTGAAACTGCCTCCGAAACGAAAATCATTTTATGTTCCAACAAAGCTGGAAACTATATTGATTGCTTGAAAAAAGTAGCAACACAGGCATATCTCTGTCATGAATATATATATATAAAAAAAAAAAGGATCTGATTAACTTTTCATGTCAGATTGATTTTTGAATAAAAGTTCAGCTTTAATTAAAGATTTGTGCTTTTTTTGTACTGCGTTTTAATTCTTTAATGAATTGGATAAAGCAAAAGCATACATGAAACTAACAGGTACATGTATTCACAATTTCATCTCGTTAACTTACTCCAACAGTTTATCCTTCATTTTGATTGTCCTTTCGCTGTAATGAACCCCTTGATATAATGAACAAAAGGCTTGGACCTCAACAAGTTTGTTATAGCGAGGGTGTACTGTAGTGTTTATTATTAGGATTATTATAATTCAGTTAACGTTTTATCGTTGCTGTGACCATATGGTAACAGCTCTGTACACATTTGTACACATACATTTTCAAATCTTGAATACAGTATTTTCATTTTCTGACATGCACACAAATGTATGCATGTTAAAATGGCTGAAATAAAGTAGATTGAAAGGCTTCGCTTAGCCCCTTTTTTTTTGTTTTTATTGAGAGAGACGTGGGCTCTTCGGTTACCATACACAGTTAGAAATATACTGAAAATAAAAACCATCATAAAAAAGTGTGTGTGTGTGTATATATATATATATATATATATATATATATTGGCCAGATACAATTGCATCCGGGCTAGTAAAAACACTAGCTCAGTGGCCCAAGGGGCCAGTAGTTAAAAATCTAAACGTAGAGCTCTGATTGGACTGCAAAGTTTTGAAACACTGTTGTTTTTCCATTAACAACCTCCCAAATCAGCCTAAACACAACATCACAAGGATCTTTTCATCACATAAGCTTGTACAGGGGAAAGAACAAAATGCAATTTATAGGATAAAGCATAATGCTTTGCATGTGAGCAAATGAATATACAGACTGACCCTTATTGGCATAATTATTGAACTTTATTGTCTTTCTATTTCTTTAAGTTGTGAAATGTCAGATCATTTTTGATTTACAGATAGTCAACAGGATGTGGTCAACTGATTTTAGCAGCGAGCATCCTAAACAACATAATTTAAGATATTGATGATGATGATGATGATGCCAGATTTATGACACATGTATATTAGATCATCGTTACTGATTGATATTGTTCTTGTTTTGCTACTTTAGGTCATGAAGATTGCGTAAGAGGGTTAGCTGTTGTGAACAACACTGAGTTCTTCTCTTGCAGTAATGATGCCAGCATAAGAAGGTGGCATGTAGATGGAGAATGTCTGCAGGTTTATTATGGGCACACCAACTATATATACAGTATATCGGTCTTTCCCAATGGTCAAGGTAAATATAATATACTCGTTTTGTGACTGGTACTGTGCAAGTGGTTTATGCAGATTCAGATCATCTAAATATTTTTTCCAGGTTTCAGAATATGTTTTATTGAAAATAATGTGTTGTCCTCCCCAAATCGCCACCTGAAATGTTTCAGTAAAGAATAAGCATGTGTTTGATTCCGTTTTAGACTTCATTAGCACAGGAGAAGATCGATCCATACGAATTTGGAAAAATGGTGAATGTGCACAGACCATCAGGCTTCCTGCTCAGTCAGTGTGGTGCTGCTGTATTTTGGACAATGGGGACATAGTTGTTGGTGCAAGGTATTTTTGTTTTTGGTTACTTCAAAACTGTGGAAGTTGTATTTTCAAATTATTATTATTTTTTTTTTAAAATCATATTGTACTATCCTCTGGTTTTTGAAGTTTGCTGGGCAGATTTCACTTAACATCTTTTATTGTTTTAGTGACGGTATCATCAGAGTCTTTACAGAGTCTGATGAGCGGATAGCTAGTGCTGAAGATATTAAGGCTTTTGAAAATGAACTTTCCCAGACTACAATTGATGCTAAAACAGGAGATTTGGGAGATATTAAAATGGAGGAACTTCCAGGTAGAGAACACTTAAATGAGCCTGGTAAGTTTTGACAGGTACAGTATGATTGAGCTTGGATTTTTATCCAGTGCATTGTTTGACAAATCTATTCTTGATAACCCACCAGCTCATAGAATTTCAACTAGCCTTGTATTGTGGATGGGTGAGTGAATTTACTGTGGTTTAATAGCAGTGGTTACTTTTAATCAATACAATACGTGCAAGTTACTGTATAAATGGCTATTCATCATACATATTACAACAGTGATATAAGACACACATAAACCCTTGACAGTTCTAGATTGCATGGTGTAGTTTGGGTTTTAAACAAATGGACTCCTCTATTTTTGTAATGTTGTACTTCTATCCTGTGTACCTCCTTGTTTAACTATGTTAGATCTTGGATTGTGTTAAGCCTCCCTATTACTGTTAAGGTACCCGGGATGGGCAGACGCGGCTTATTAAAGATGGAGAGACGGTGCAGGCGTATCAGTGGAGTGTCTCTGACAGTAACTGGCTGAAGATTGGGGATGTCATTGGCTCATCTGGGGCAACACCGCAGACATCTGGAAGAGTACTGTTTGAAGGAAAAGTAAGTTCCACAGTATCAATCCCATTTGGAGCGGTATTCATATTGTACTTTTTATCCTGCACTGCTATTTAAACAATTTTTATTTCTGCAACCGTGTTTGCATGAGTGGTGTTTTAAAGATCTATTTAATAATGCTTCTTGAAAAGTAGAAATTACTAGTTTGGGGAGACCTGTGATGGATAGGGAGAGGCAATGGATACATTATTTAGAAATATTTTAAAGACGATGTAATGTGAAGTCAAAAGACTAATCAATATCTCAACATTTCTTTCTTTCTTTAGGAGTATGATTTTGTTTTTACCATTGATGTAAATGAAGGAGGTCCTTCAATGAAACTGCCCTATAATGTTGCTGATGACCCTTGGTTAACTGCACACGATTTTCTGGAAAAGAACGACTTGAACCCCATGTTCTTAGACCAGGTAGCCAACTTTATCATAGAGAACACTAAAGGAAATACTGTGGGACGCACAGAGACAGGACACTCGGATCCATTTACAGGTAAGTGCATTCTTCAAAAGGCTTCTTTTGTTGTGATTTATGATCCTGCTTTTATTGTAAGGATAAAAAAAAAAATCTATTTTGAAGAAAAAAATCCCAAATTGAGAACCCAGTAACACAGCTTTTAATAGGATTTACTTTGTTTTCCTATGTTTTCGTAAATCTTCAATTCTTCAACAACCATTCCATCAGATATGTCATTCCCTGTACATTATGTCCATGGGGATGCTTCATTTTTTTCATGTCTAAACACTTTTTGTGATATTGCATAGCAGTTTCTCCCATTCCAGGTTTTAATATGTGCTTGGTTAGGCCCAGTGTATAATACACTCAGGTGTGTCTTATTAAACTCCATGAATGGATCAAATTGCTATGGAGTGGGAGCCTTACTTCCATCCCTGGACTACTTCCTACTTTCTTATGTCTCCTTCCTCTCCCCCTGCAGGTTCAGGCCGCTATGTTCCTGCTTCTGCTGGTGGCTCCAGTGCAAGTGGAGCAGATCCCTTTACAGGTATGTAATTCTAGAACAAATATCAGATATTATCCCTTACTGGAAATGCTAATCAAAAGAGCATATTGACTGTGCAGTACTATTTATAACCTTAGTCGAGACAAGTTGGATGTACAGTAACTGTGTCTGAAGCAGTCCCAATGAATACGAATATATTTTTATAGAATACACTACTTGAGTTACATACACAGGATTTCACCAGCGCTATACTAGAAAAGTATGTGTAGTATTTAGGAACGTTTGCAGGTATACCAAGACAATAAAAGCTGTGTTGTGAAATATTATATAATAGGCCTGTATGGCTATTTGTTGCTTTCTTTTTTAACATTACATTAATGTTTTCTTCTTGAAGGCTCTGGGCGCTATATTCCTGGATCTGGTCCAAGTACAGTTGCACCTGCTGGGGTAGCAGATCCTTTTACAGGTAGGTTCATCTGATATTTTCAATACAGAAACGTAACTTCTGTCCACATTAGTTGTTACTGAACCAGGCTAATTTCCATTGTCTAACCGGGGAGGATAACATATAACTTTTCACATGATTGTCATGCTCCCATGTTTTATTTAGGGGATATGGAATGTGCATTTAGTATTTACACAGCAATGAGTTCAACTGAAACATCAAGAGAATGTATTCATATGTTTTTATCATTCTCTGCTATGCCTTTTACCAGGACATCTTAATAGAACTTTCATGTATTCCTGTTTTTTTTTTTTTTTTTTTTTTTTTTTTTTAAGGTGGAAGTGCTTACGCCTCAAATACACTGCAATCATCATCTGCTCCAACAAATATTTATTTTCCCAAGACAGACGCTGTAAAATTTGAGCAGGCAAATGCAACACAGATTTTGGGTATTCTTGGTCTCTCTTACTTCAGAAAAATAAGTATGTCTTGTCCTCAAGGGTCATTCCACGTGAGGATTTATAGGTTATCAGTTAAATAATTCTAGGTTTAGGACCAGGATAGTGGTTTAATTGGTTGTTGCAGAATGAAGGGTGTGGTTGGAACAAATACCTGGACTAGAATGGCACTTCTGATTTTCGGTTTTCACTGATAAAACACCACCCATACAAAAAAAAAATGAAATCGGTGTAAAGCCAATAAACGCTGGAAAAACACTGGAAATGGTTACTCAGTTGACGTCACCCCTTTCCAATTTTAAAAAACAAAAATGTAGAACAAAAAAACAAAAACTAACTACCTTTCCCGGTGCAGTTTGGCAATGTCCATCCTTCCTATCTTGTATCTATCATCGATTCATTCTGAATACTTTAAACCCACCTCAAATACTGCTGAGTGGCAGCAAATTTTAATTTTTTTGCATTTATTTTTCATTTCAAGCAGAGAATGGGTGAAATTGACCTTTATGCTTTAAAAAAACTTTTTATGCCATTTGAAAAAAAGTCTAATTTAGTGAAACCCCTTTATTCAACATGCAACAAAACCATAGTTACCAACATTGTAATAGAAATAACGTTTGGTCACAGCGGAGCTATTCCTTGTAAATATAGAGAACACAAATTTAAAAATGGTCTCAAATGGGGCTCCCAAGTGGCACATCCGGCGAAGGCGCTCCGCATGGAGCGCAGGATGCGCCCTTTAGCCTGGAGGTCGGCGGTTCGAGTCCAGGCTATTCCACTGCCAACCGTGGACGAGAGCTCCCAAGGGGCGGCGCACAATTTGCCGAGTGTCGCCCTGGTCGAGAGGGCTTAGGTTGGCCAGGGTGTCCTTGGCTCACCGCGCACCAGCGACCCCTGTGGACTGGCCGGGCACCTGCTGGCTTGTCTGTAAGCTTCCCAGAGCTGCGTTGTCCTCCGACGCTGTAGCTCTGAGGTGGCTGCATGGTGGGCCTGCAGAGTAAAAAGAAGTGGTCAGCTGACGGCACACGCTTCGGAGGATAGCATGTGTTTGTCTTCACCACTCTCGAGTCAGCGTGGGGGTGGTGTGGTGAGCTGAGCCTACAAATAATTGTCTATTTCAAATTGGGAGAAAAAGGTAAAAATCAATTGGCGAAAAAATGGTCTCAAATAAAGCATAGAAAATGCCGCATATCAAAGTGTATTACAGACTTTTATAGCATAAATTTACGAGTAAAAATAATATGCCCAGAACAAAACATTAGATAGTTGAACAGAACTAACTAAATAAGTATGAGCTCCACTCGTCTCCTGCTTCAGCACAGCTGGACTCAAAGTCACTGGAAGGCAAGGCAGATGGGCCCGCTTTGTCTTGCCGCTGAGACTTCAGCTGCCGGTCAGGGTATTGTGCACAATATTCATTAAGCGTTTGCCTTGTGTGCCTCATTTTCAAATCAAACTAGTAACCATCACCTTAACCCACTAATTTCAAAGTAGGCGCTTTGAATGACAGGCGCTGTTGCTGACAAATGAAAGCGCACAGTCAGTGCAGGTCTGGGTGATTGACAGTCATTTAAAACGAATGAGAGCATTCTAGCGCTGCTTCAGTCAACAAGATCTGTCGGAACAGGGTGAAACTACAGTACTAACAGACGACTGAGATGACTGACAGCGACCCCCCAGCCATTCAGAGCAGAACGGAGACGGGACAGACAGCAAGTACAAAAACTACACAAACTAGATTTCTAAGTGATTATTTTAGGTAAAAAAATAAAAAAAATAGCAAGTTGTTTTACTGACGTTTATCCTGTATAAATGTATTTTAGTCTATCATATTTTTTGGGAATTTGACGTTTAGAGCTTTACTGAATTTAGTATTGAAAAGTAGCAAGTCTAGTTTATATTACAGTTATATGGAATAAAACAAAATTGCAAATTGTGGCGAAATGCATAAAAATGTCTAGACACACAAACCCAAGAAGAATGTGCCCGTGCCCATAAGGATTGCGTTGTGGAAGACAGCAAAGGAAAGAAGGTACAACTTAAGTGTGCAAGTACTGTCGAGTTACTATACATATCCTGACAGAAAAAAACGCCTAGGCATTTTGGAAAGTAACCGAAAACAATAATTTCATACAGTATATAAAAAACGAAAGCCCCGAAAAAAAAAAAAAAAAACTTTTTTATAAAACTTGAATATAGCTAAAAATAAGCACTGAATAAGGAAATTTATAAAAACAGAAGGCCTAGTTATATAATTGGGCCAAACAGTCTTGAGCAGTCAATGCATTATTTAATCAGAATATGCTAAACATATAGAATTGATTTTAAATTGTTGTTTTGTTTTTTTGTTTTACTAAAACAAAAATCATTTTTGAAACCTCTCTTCCTTTCTGTAGCCAAGTTGAAGGAATTAAACAGAGGAGCACCAAATGAACAAACGTTGTCTGATGATGGTATCCAGAAGCTTGAAAAGCTGCTCTCAACTGTCTCCAATCTCAATGATGTACAAAAACCTACAACAGAGGAGATTGAGATACTGTGGAAAACTGCCCACTGGCCTGAAGGTACTTGCATCTTAAGGTGTAATTTCGTGAGACCGAACAGAACTGGACAATCTGATTTGACTCATTTGCAAAAATGTTATTATTATTATTATTATTATTATTATTATTATTATTATTATTATTATTATTATTATTATTTGTTTATTTAGCAGACGCCTTTACCCAAGGCGACTTACAGAGACTAAGGTGTGTGAACTATGCATCAGCTGCAGAGTCACTTACAATTACGTCTCACCCGAAAGACGGAGCACAAGGTAGTTAAGTGACTTGCTCAGGGCAACACAATGAGCCAGTGACACAGGTGGGATTTGAAACGGGGACCTCCTGGTTATAAGCCCATTTCTTTAACCACTGGACCACAATTAAAGTTCCCCTTAATTGCGATTTAATTAAATCAATTTAACTTCACTCGCTGTTTGTGTTCAGTTTGAATTAAAAATAAGGAGCTCCTTTTTTTTTTTTTTCCTTTTTTTGAAAATGAAACAGAATAAAAAAAAGGGACATCACGTGATCAAAAATAAAAACCAAAAAACGAAGACCCTTATCTGTACTGTATAGCGAGATTTGTAATATATTTGACCAATAATAATATTATTAATGTTACAGTTTATTACATATGATATTAATACGGCTTGGAACTTTCTGACTTAAAAAAATCATCACAAAGCAAAAACAACAGCATCCCCAAATTGCTCTCAGCCATGATGCTAGTACAGAAAAATAGAACAAACTGATTTCGCGAAAAGGCTAAAACCTGTTCCTGCTCCACATCGAACAAGCAGAACATGTCCGAGTCTGTTTGTCAAACGAAATTCCACCTTTAGTAGAATTTTGGATTTTGCAAGAGGTAGGTTCCACCCACGGTTGCCATGACAACCCAGATAACAATTGATTTTTGCTTGTTTAATTTAACTGAAATATTTTGATTGCTTAATGTAAGTAATTGGAACGTTTTTAGACACTTTTTATAAGCATGTGTGCTGTGTGTTATGAGCTGACTTTGCCTACATCCATAACTAGAGAATTAAACATTGTCAGCAGCCCAGAGCACTTTGTGCACTTGAATGGGAAAACTTCTATGCAGCTGCATGACTTTTAGCTGGTTGGTAGACAAGACTAGTCTTTTGTCTACCAACCAGAGAACTGTGAGGGTCTGGAACCAACTCCCCAGTAATGTTGTTGAATCTGACATCCTGGGATCCTTCAAGAAGCTGCTTGATGAGATTCTGGGATCAATAAGCTACTAACAAACAAACGAGCAAGATGGGCCGAATGGCCTCCTCTCGTTTGTAAACTTTCTTATGTTCTTTAGTGCCAATAACCTAGCTCTTTCTTCAGCACACTGGCTAATTGTAGTAATAGAAATGAAGATAAAGTATAACTTCAGTTTTAACTTCCCACCATCACCCATGCTTGTTTTAGATATTGTCTTTCCTGTCTTGGATATCCTTCGCCTAGCTGTGAGGCACCCTGTGGTGAATGAACAGTTCTACAGTGATAAAGATGGTGTTCAGTTCTGCAATCATCTGCTAAACCTGATGGCCCCCCAGGGGAAACCAGCTAATCAAATGCTGGTCCTTAGGACTCTGTGCAATAGCTTTGCAGGCCAGTGGGGCCAGACGCTGCTGATGTCAATGAGGGAGACGGTGATGTCACAGGCAATGCAACTGAGAACAGTCAACAACAAGAACATTCACGTTGCACTGGCCACCCTGGTCCTTAATTATGCAGGGTGCCTGCATAAGGTAGCTGACCTTGAAGGAAAGGCGCAATGCCTTTCCATGGTCAGCACTATCCTTGAGGTGGTTCAAGACAAGGAGGCCGTCTTCAGGCTTCTGGTGGCACTGGGGACAACCATCGGCAATGACGGCACTGCAAGAGATCTGGCACAGTCGCTGGGAGTCAAATCTCAAATCAATAAATATTCCACTGTAACTGACCCAGCTAAATTAGGGGAATGCTGTAAGTTGGTTCTGAATCAACTGTAGTCTTTATTTTTTTTTTTTTTTCAGTTTAATATTTACAACAAGGTTTTGCTGATTTTAATTTCACATTCTGCTGCAATAAAGTGATGGTAAAGTACTGTTGAAAAGCATGATTATTGCCAAACCGTATTTCCTGAAAGGCCTGCCATAACATTAGACATACTGCAACTGCAAAAACAGTTTGTTGTATAATGGTGGTAACATTGCTTTTGTCAAGGTAGTAAGTGTTAACGCTTTTTTCACATGTCGACTTTATTTAATCTGTCACAACAGACATTTAATGAAAATAAAAAATGTAAATAACTCATAATGGGCCCTGTTCACAAATGTATGTATTGTTTTAAGCAATGTTTTGTTAGGAATTATTATTATTATTATTTGTTTATTTAGCAGACGCCTTTATCCAAGGTGACTTAGAGACTAAACTTTGTGAACCGCAGACTTCATTTAAATCAATCAAAACAGGCTTTAAAAAACAAAATGACGACATTCTTTTTGTGTGTGTGTGTGAATAGGGCCCAAATAAAGCTTTGTGGATAGAGCCCTGAGTGTATCCTAATCTGAAGTCACCCTGTCTTTGTGTGTATTTTTACATGAGCATACAGTCAATGTAGGTCATATTGCATGTTACTGATAGCTAAAGCCCCATGAAATTATTTTTATTTATCATTTTTCATTTTATTTTTCACTAATTTCATTTTATTTTGTTTTATCCACTATTTTTTTATTTCATTTTATTAGATACACATTAACTCAAATAGATGTATATAAATAAAAACAAAGTATACATCATGTTTTTGCTATATACATATTTTTTATTAAGCATTATCCATTTTTTATTATTATTTTCTTATAAACAGACCTAGCACAGAAAAATTATTTAGTTACCATAATTTCTCATTAACGATTGTAACGGTAGCATATGTGAAGTCTCACACTATTTTTAATTAACTGCCTATTTACAGTAAATACTGCACATGCCCGCTATAAAAATACAATAAGATAAAATAAAAATACAAAAATATTTTTATTACTGCACAATGGAAATCAAATCAACAAACAAACAAAATTGCTTATTTCAGAATGTTGTACAGTTTAGCATTAACTCAAAAAACAGGTTACTGAAAGAAAATTTGCATATTTTACGCATTCAATCTAGCAGCAATATTCAAATTAAGAATTAAACACAAGCATACCACAGAACTCTACGCTTTCTTTTTTCATGGTTTGTCGTCTCACAATCTGAATACTTTGGGGAGAAAAAAAAAAACAGTACATGAGACAAGAAATCATGGTATTGGATAAGCTGGCATTCTGACACCTGAGCCCAAACGGCGTGTTAATAATATCTACAGAGCCAAAATTATTCTTAACTGCATCTTTCACACTGTTGCTTAGTTTCATGAACCACAACACAAAGTAATTGATTTCCACTTCGCTCAGCAGTGGCACGTTCACAATACATTCCTTCAACATATTTTTTATCCACTGATGCTCGAGTGGCTGTCTCCAGTGGATTAAACAGGTGGCCAAGAGAAGTCAGGAGAAATTCTTTGCAGCGTGGATTAGGCATTTTAGAAGCAAATGTCTCTTCTCTTCCATCATAATTTTAATTCCCAAACCACTCGCTCCAAGTTATATATCTGCGCAAGTGCTAGTCAGAGCTTCCGTTTCCCTTCAGACCGTGTCTATAGTAACGGCTGAGCCTTGACAACTATGATTTCAACTATTTATTTAAAGTAGTTTTTGTATAAACTCAAATTTAAAAATGTCATTCTATGTTTGCTTTTGTTTTATATTTGAATTTCGTTTTATGTGTTGAATTTTGTTTTATTTCGTTCTATTTCATATTTGCGAAAAACACGGGGCTCTACCGATAGCTGTAATTTTTAATTTGCTTGTTTTGGGGGTGAATGTCAGAGACTAGGGTTTGTGAACTATGCATCAGCTAAAGAGTCACTTACAACTACATCTTACCTAAAAGACAGCACAATGAGGTTAACTGACTTGCTCAATGTTACTCAGTGAGTGAGCTGGGATTTGAACTGGGGACCTCCTGGTACAAGTCCTTTTCTTTAACCACTGTACCACACAGGTGTTTACATTAATGGGCTCTAGCAAGAGCCTACTGCTACCTGAAGAATTACCTCAGGTTTGCTACAACACCAAGAGCAACAAGACAAGAACACCTCAAGCATCAGACAAAGCCTGTTTTACACAACAGTCCCAGAATGCTTTGCTGTCAAGCTCCTCCACTAACATCTCTCTAAAACAAAAAAATACTATTTTACACCAAGATATTCTAGGCTGATTGTCTTGACATTATAAAAACATATGCAGTCTGTTTCACTTGCCCAAGGTCCACTGATGAAATATATAACTTCATCAACATGGTGAATGATGATATTACATAACTGATAAGAAAAATGAACTTTTCTGAACACGGTTCTTCATCGGTGCATGTGCAGAGATCAGTTTTTAGTACTGTGTAAAAACTTTAGCAATTGCAGTAGTTATTTGAGATCTGTTATTGAAATGCAGAAATATACTTTATTTTACTGTAAATGTACAATATAGTATTAAGCATTATATTTTTCTGTAGAAATGCAAGTTTGTAATAGAATATCTTTGCCATAGCTGTTGTGCTATAACCAGCACCCCCTGAGCCAGCACCACACTCCAAACAGGCCTAGCAGCTCTCAGGCAACAGGAAAAATGAAGGTAAAATGTCATAGTTAATATATTTTGAAGTAACATATACCAAATCTCATGTCATATTTTGACAGTGACCCATAACATTTATAGAAAGTGAAACAGACAGTTTCAAAGCAACCAGCCCTGAGACTAATTTTGAAAGTTCAATCAATCAATCAATCTTTATTTTATATAGCGCCTTTCATAGTGGACCACCATCACAAAGCGCTTTACAAGATAGTGAGGAACAATGCATAATACATTAAATACAGTGAAATACAGGGCATAGTACATTGAATACAAACAATAAAAAAATGCAAATACATTAAATACAGGCATATTACATTACATTCAAGGCTAGGGTGTGAATTCTAAACATTGTGGATGCGTGTGCCATACATAATCATACAAAAAAGATGGAGTGAAAAACCTGAAATAGCAATTTAGACAACAGCTAATAACAGATATCAGGCTTAAAGAGCACTGAAAGCAAGAGCTAACAAGTGGGTCTTGAGAGTTGATTTGAAGCGAGCGACTGTGGGGGCTGCATTCACTGAAGCTGGGAGAAAGTTCCAGAGAGTCAGGGCCTTGAAGCTAAAAGAGCGCTCTCCAGGTGTGGTGTACTTTTGCTTCGGTATAACAAGCAAGCCAGAGTCAGAGGACCTCAGCTTGTGTGCAGGGACATAGCGGAAAGTTATGCAAAAGCAATTGTGCTGAATGTTAAAACAATTTAAGTTTGACTATCTTACCACTCACAGTATGTATTGCTTTTTAACACCCTGTGGTGTTTGTTTTAGTAATCTTTATCAAATCCCTATTACCTCTGCCCAACTGCATGCTTCTGATAATACAACTTTACACCTGTCTTTATTTAATGTTAGATCTCTCTCTAATAAAACACCTTAATTAATTATTTTATTAAGGACTTTAACCTGGATATTTTAACTTGAACTGAAACTTGGCTTGGAGCTGTTTCCTTGATTGAGGCTTCTCCAAATTATTCTTTCATTCATAAAGCACAGGAGGGCATAGAGCTGGACTTGCCACCATCATCCACAATGAATATATAATTAAACAGAATTTTTGAGGGATACTCATCTTTTGAACTGTTAACTTAAACACTAAATAACAAATTACCTGTTCTCACTGTAATTATATATCGGCTGCCTAAGTCAAACATAATTTCTTACTGATTTGAGTTCTTTTTTATCACTATTGTCTGTCAATTATGATAGAATTATTCTATTGGGTGATTTGAATATCTATATCGATATTAAATCTGATTCTAAATGTTCAGAATTTTGGGGGTTATTGGATTCCTTATATTTTGTCCAGCATGTTCAGGGTCCAACTCATAATCATGGCCATGCTTTAGATTTAGTAATTTCCAATGGCCTGGTTGTTCAAAATATGGCCGTAACTAGCTGTGAGGACCCGAGGTTGTGTCCTCAGTTGTTTTTTTTTTTCATCATCAATGTTGATGCTCATGTAAAAATCTTGGTAAAATACAAAAGACTCCTTAATTTTCTCTGTTGGTTTGCCATGTCACATAGATTTGGAGGTTGAATAGTAAATACCAAGCAGTCATATAAATACTGCCAGCTATGGCTTGGAACCTAAGTGACCTCGGTAGAATGCTAAATCTGCTAAATAGAATGTTGCCCTGTGTAGGTAATTAGATAGCTAATTGCAAATGTAAAAAATAACTAAACAGCAGCTGCACAAGCTAGTTGCTTGCGTGCCTTGCAATGAAAGAAAAGTTCCTGTATGTAGGATGGGTAAAGCAGGCACCGTATAATTAAATACAAAACAGTGAAGCACCATCTTTCTGTATTTTGTAGAAGTGTAAATACTCCGGTAAACATAAATAACATTAATAATACTCATACTTTGATTTTTTTTTTTATTATTATTATTATTATTATTTCCCTTTAAAACTGCCATTTCTGAAAAAAACACCGTCTCAAGCATATTCAAACTGGTAGAAAATGAATACAAATATTAAATTAAAATCTAAAACACACATTTAAGTATAGTATAGTAACTGAAGAAGTGCAATGTAATTTATTTTTGCTTGTATGTATGCTGCCGACTCACTGTCATTTCGATACTATAGTATCGAAGACGTAAGATCTCATATCTCAGCCGTCCAATCACCAATCTTTTTTTCATAACCATGACAACGGTGCGGAGGTGGGTGGGACGGATACATTTTTTGAACCACAAGGATGCGCTAGACTCGCCGCAGCGGATTACAGTCTGATACGGTTTTGCATGAAATGTTTTTAATTGTCAATCGCTCCATAAATGGGTGGGCCCAGGCCCCTCAGTCCCAAGCGTGGCGCCGCCCCTGAGTTATATCAGAATTAAATATACTGTAGTAGAAACTGACAGCATCAAAAAGTGAGAAGGTGATTTTAACTCTTTCAAAATGTAAAATGCATTGTGAATAACTGTATTTTATTAGCAAAAATACTTGTAGCTTTTTGCTGACTTAATACAGTCGTGACGGCAATCGTTTATAGAAACAAAATGAGTGAGCTTGGATTCAGGGGATATGATGTTATTTGTGTCCCTGGATCCGCCTGATTGGTTTGTAGTGTAAAGCAGATATTCAGATGCCTGGGGCCTGTTCCGCTCTCTTTCGCTCAGACTGAGAAAACAACATGGAGACAGCAGGCAAAGTGAGTGCAAAGTGTATTCTTTATTTAATACAAACTAATGTAAAATACGCAGCTGTAAATGTTTTTTGGCAGTATTTTGTTAATGTCGTTATACCCTTTTCTTTAGAATGCAAGTTGATGTGTAATATTTAAAAAACAAATTATTAGGGTTGTCGTCATGCTTAACTGTTAAATTGTTAACCTCGGTCCTTGCAAATGCTGCATTTTGTTGATGCTGCTATTTATTTAGTAGTTATTCTTGACAGGATAATCAACTGTTTTTTACAATGTGTAAATAAAACACCGATTTGACTAAATAGGTTATAAAAGAGCAATGAAAATTGTGCAATTTGTCTTAAACTAAAAAAAAAAAAAAAAAAAAAAAAAAAGTTGGTCGACGTTAAACAAATGTAAAGAAAAACGCTAAATTTGTTTGCAGTCGTACAGGCTCCGGAAACGGTTAATTTAAGTTAACAACAAAAATTGACCGTCAGATTCAGGGCTGGTGCAGTACTACAGGCCTAACCGACAAAAAGTCGAATTGTTATAGTAAAATAACTCCTATGGTGAATATCATTTATACATTAATTTTTATTTCAGAGAAGGAAAACAAACCTCTGTTTCTTGCACTTGCAGATACCCATAATTAAAACTCAAATAGAACTGAAACCATGAATGTAAAGTTGTATCTATTGTGCGGTTATTTATTACTGAAGGGAAAGTGAGTCTGAAGGGAAAACACACAAAAACTACTTCAAGAAAACAGGATAAGAGTATTCAACTTGTCTAAGATGTCTCCAAAAAAAAAAGACTTTTAGAATAATTCATATTAGACCAGTGCTTTTGATTGTTGGTGCTATGGTACTGAAATGGATTGCCAATCTTCCTTGGTAAACCACTGTAGTGACTCGGACCATTCAGAGCCACCGTTGTGCTTCTATTGCCTCCCAGTATCCACCACTACAGTTACACTGCATTGCCATTGAAGATCATTTAAAAAAATGATTGTGTATTGGGATAATTCATTCTGTTAATTGCATTTTAAAGAGATGTCTTGTTCTTGGTATGATGACATAGCTGAGTTTGTTTGTTTTTTAAACCACTCAAATTAGAGGGCTATAAACCTGTTAGCAATATTTGGATTCACCCTCTCATTCTGATAAGTACAGTAGGAGTAAGATGTTACAGTTGTGTATTGGTGATATTGGGTTATCCTGGTGTGGTTAAATTATCCTGGTAAGGTTTTTTCAGAGCCTTTGCTGAACTGTTTCTGAGTAGTAAGTCATCTGCCTGTCTCTATGGTAAGTAAGACCATCAAAGAAACAAGATATCTTGTAAAATCGTTTATAGTTTGCTGGTAAGCAATCAGAAAGAGGATCCATATTGAATGCTATGCTTTATATTCTAAAAGAAAGTAAAATAAACATTGTTTCTGGCAAACTTATTTGTGCTGTTAACTGCATTCTTGTGCAGGTTATCAAATGCAAGGCGGCTGTTGCCTGGGAAGCTAAGAAACCCCTGTCTGTCGAGGAGGTGGAGGTGGCACCACCGAAGGCTCATGAAGTTCGTATTAAGGTAATTATTATTCTGTTGCATAATAGTGGTCTGTCTTATTTATTCCAAATCAGGATGTATGTTAATTTACTAGTAACCTAATCTTGTTTTGGACAAATCGAAGCGCTCCTTTATGCATTTTAAAATTAATTAGATTAATAATTTCTTAGCCATCTTCCATTGTCTGGTTTGTCCAGTCCAGAAAATCCATGTTGAATGTGATGGAGCTTTCACAAATGTTATTTTTGTTTTTTTCCAGGGGTTTATTGGCATGAAACAAGACCTCTGTTGTTGATTTGTAGTGCTAATAAGTCATTTTTTTATTTCAACTGTGTAAAATATAAAATATGGCACAATGTATACATACATAAATACTGTATTATACTAGCTCTTATTAAAAAAAAATATATGGGGCTTCCGAGTGGCGCATCCAGTAAAAGCACTCGCTAGAGTGCAGGATGCGCTCTATAGCCTGGACGTCGCCGGTTCGAGTCCAGGCTATTCCACAGCCGACCGTGGACGGGAGCTTCCAGGGGGCGGCGCTCAATTGGCCGAGCGTCGCCCTGGGGGAGGGAGGGTTAGGTCGGCCGGGGTGTCCTCGGCTCACCGCGCACCAGCGACCCCTGTAGTCTGGCCGGGCGCCTGCGGGCTTGCCTGTAAGCTGCCCAGAGCTGCGTTGTCCTCCGACACTGTAGCTCTGAGGTGGCTGCACGGTGAGTTCACAGTGTGTAAAGAAGCGGGCGGCTGATGGCACACACTTCGGAGGACAGCGTGTGTTCATCTTCGCCCCTCCCGAGTCAGCGCAGGGGTGGTAGCGGTGAGCTGAGCATAATAAAATAATTGTGCATTTCAAATTGGGGAGAAAATAATAAAAAAATATATATATACGCACAAACAGTGGCTCTCAAAAGTATTCACCCCCCTTTGGATTTTTCCACATTTTATTGTGTTACAACATGGAATCAAAATTGATTTAATTAGGAGTTTTTGCTGCTGATCAACACAAAGTCCATAATGTCAAAGTGAAAAATAAAATCTACAAATTGTTCTAAATTAATTACAAATACAAAACAGAAAATAATTAATTGCGTAAGTATTCACCCCCTTGAGTCAATATTTGGTAGAAGCACCTTTGGCAGCAATTACAGCCATGAGTCTATTTGGATAAGTCTCTACCAGCTTTGCACATCTGGACACTGCAATTTTTGCCCATTCTTCTTTGCAAAATTGCTCAAGCTCCGTCAAGTTGGATGGGGACCTTTGGTGAACAGCAATGTTCAACTATTTCCATATATTCTCAATTGGATTGAGGTCCGGGTTTTGACTGGGCCACTCCAGCACATTGACCTTTTTGTTTTTAAGCCACTCCAGTGTGGCTTTGGCTGTATGTTTGGGGTCATTGTCCTGCTGGAAGATGAATCTTTTCCCAAGTCCTAGGTCTCTTGCAGACTTCAGCAGGTTTTCCTCCAGGATTTCTCTGTACTTTGCTGCATCCATTTTGCCCTCTTATCTTCACAAGCTTTCCAGGCCCTGACGCAGAGAAGCATTCCCATAGCATGATGCTGCCACCACCATGCTTCACGGTAGGGATGGTGTTCTCAGGATGATGTGTGGTGTTAGGCTTGTGCCAAACATAGTGCTTAGCGTTGAGGCCAAAAAGCTCTATTTTGGTCTCATCAGACCATAGAATCTTCTTCCACTTGGTCTCAGAGTCTCCCACATGCCTTCTGGCAAATTCTAGCCGAGATTTGATGAGTTTTTTTCAACAATGGCTTTCTTTTTGCCACTCTCCCATAAAGGCCAGTTTTGTGAAGCACCTGGGCTATTGTTGCCGTATGCACAGTGTCTCCCAGCTCAGCCGTGTAAGACTGTTAACTTCTTTAGAGTTGCCATAGGCCCCTTGGCGGCCTCCCAGACTAGTGCCCTTCTCGCCCGGATACTCAGTTTTTGAGGACGGCCTGTTCTAGACAGATTCACAGTTGTGCCATATTCTCTCCATTTCTTAATAATGGACTTTATTGTGCTCCGTGGGATATTCAATGCCTTGGAAATGTTCTTATATCCTACCCCTGATTGGTGCTTTTGAAGAACCTTATTCCGGATTTGCTTTGAATGTTCCTTCGTCTTCATGATGTAGTTTTTGTTAGGAAATGTACTAACCAACTGTGGGACCTCCCAGAAATCATGTGAAACACCTTAATTGCACACAGGTGGACTCCATTCAACTAATTATGTGACTTCTAAAGACAATTGGTTGCACCAGAGCTTATTTAGGTGTGTCATATCAAAGGGGGTGAATACTTATGCAATCAGTTAGTTTCTGTTTTATATTTGTAATTAATTTAGAATAATTTGTAGATTTTATTTTTCACTTTGACATTATGGACTTTTTTTGTGTTGATCAGTGGCAAAAACTCCTAATTAAATCCATTTTGATTCCATGTTGTAACACATAAAATGTGGAAAAGTCCAAGGGGGGTGAATACTTTTGAGAGCTACTGTGTGCGCGTGTGTGTGTGTGTGTGTGTGTGTGTGTATATAAATAATATATATATATATTAGTAACAAAAGTTTTGCTTTTGTGGATGAGGGAAAAAGTTAAAAGAAATGGATGTCTACAATTTATTTTTCAGCAAATGTTTTTGCAAAACTCCAAAAAATGCAAATTCAAAAGTATTCATACCCTTTGATGCTATGATAGTATTGTCTACAAGGTGGGTGACAGAAATTGTAATATGATAAGGCAGAACCTAATTCTTGAAAATGTTCACCTACAATCCAGCATTCTTAGAGTATAAAAGGGTTAGGCATTGGATGATTGCTGTCATTACCAACAAGTCAATATGGGAAAAATTAAAGAGCTATCTGAAGACCTTAGGCAGAACATTATTTATTGGCATAAAGCTGGAGAAGGATACAAGAAGATTTCCAACCATATGAGTGTCCCAATTTCAACCACTGTTTCTATTATCAAGAAGTACAAAACTCATGGTACTGTCACAATGCTCCCTCGGTCTGGAAGAAAGAAGGTTTTTTTCACCAGGAACAAGTGGAAGAATTGTGAGGAAGGTTAGTAACAATCCAAGATTGACTGCCAAAGATGTTCAAAATGAATTGGCTGCAAGTGGGACTGGGGTTTCCATTGCAACCATAGGTCGAGTATTGCATGGTGAAGCTCTAAATGGTCGAAGGCCAAGGAATAAGTCACTCTTAAGAAAACATTACGAGGACATTCTTTTAAATTTTGCAAAACAGCATTTGATTGATGTATAAGAGTTCTGATCAAAGGTTTTGTGGAGTGAAGAAACAAAAATCGAGCTATTTGGGCACGCTGATAGTCGTTACATTTGGAGAAAGTCTGATGAGGCGTACAAAGAAAAGAACACCATACCTACTGTCAAGCATGGAGGTGGTAATAGCCTTCTACGGCACAGGAAATTTAGTTCCAGTACATGGTTAAATGGATTCCGTAGCATACCGAAAGATACTGGCCAGTCATCTGAAACCTTCCGCTACAATACTTGGTTTAAAGAACAACTGGACTTTCCAACACAACAACGATCCAAAGCACAAAGAGGTTATTGCTAAAGGTGCCTCAACTAGCTATTAATTTCATTTTCCTTGTCGGTATGAATTATCATTTTTTGGAGTTTTGCAAAAAATGTGCGGAAACAAATAATTGTAGATATCTATGTTTTGTAACTTTTTTCCTCGTCCACAAGAGCAAAACTTTTGCTACAAAAGATTTTTCCTATAATTTGTTTTTGAAAAATTTATTTTGGGAGATGTAAACTTTTGACTACAACTGTATATAGATATACTACAGATCGGGACGGGTACCTGAAAACCTGGTTACCTGTCGGGTTTTAAATTACCAGATGCTACCCGGGTCTCTATACTACCTGGGTATCGATTTATTTGAGAATTTAAAGAAAATGTAGAAAATATGACAATACAGTTTTAAGTGCGGGTCTCTGGCCGGCATAATAGACAATGTTAAAACAAGTTTTTGCATTAAGCCTTTTCTTAACTGACCAGGATATCAATGTTTTACAGAAAACAGTAACACACAGCGAACGGCATGTACACCTCAATAATAACTGCGGTGACTATTCTTCTTGGGAACTAAATTGGAAACAAACATCAAAACAGACGCACATGTCTCTCTTGTGACCTGCCGTCAAAACTCAGCTGGCTCAATTTACGGAAGCTATTGCGACAGTCCATAACATAATAGCGGTACTCTACTACTGTTAGTTTTAAAACTGAACATAACAGCCATGTTTAACAGCGGAGTATGGCCAATACATGTTGCAAAGAATCCAGTGGAAATGATGTACATTTAACATTAATAACTTTAAACTGAGATGTATTTTTTTAATGTTGTTTATTATTATTATTAATAATAATAATAATAATAATAATAATAATATTATGTTTCCAGTACTGAGAGGTTACACAAGTGTACAGATCTGAAGGGACTAAATATTTGTGTACTATATAGTATTTAAATATGTATCCTGCACTAAAATCATTAATACCGGGTATTTTTCATGGTGGGTTCCTGGTTCTGGATTTTCTACCCGTGCAGACCTCATTTATTTATTTATATATATATATATATATATATATATATATATATATATATATATATAGTTATATATATATATATATATATAGTTATATATATATATATATAGTTATATATATATATATATATATATATATATATATATATATATATATATATATATATATATATATATATAGTTACCAGGCAGGGAGGGAGTTAAGCCTCCCTGCCAGAACACGTGCAAACGCACGCTTGTTTACTGTTTAATTAATTGTATTGTTTTATTGTTAATTGTCACCCGCACCTGGTAATTATTGTAAATTATTGCCAGTCTGTTCTGGGCTGATGTGTGTGAAGAAGCCTGACTGTGCGCGTGTGCGTAGTCGTAGTGAAAAGCCTTTTTGTGTTGTCTCAAAACTGTGTGTTTGGTTTCATTTTATGCCGGTAAACAGTTTAGCTGTCCAGTTTATTAGATAGGTTCCAGTGTGTGATAGTTAGGGATCGAACACAGCTAGGTGTTTATTTTTGTTTAATTAAAAATACTGTGTCTGTGCTTAAGTCCACTTGTGTCCTGGGTCATAATTTTAAAGAGGCTACAAACGTAAGTGAGGCTTTGCTTGTTTATATATATAATTACACACACACACATTTAAGAGTGGACTTCACACATAATATCTTCATGTTCTTTGTGGTGTAAGAATGAGCAGCTAACTACAGTATATATTTAAACTTGTGTTTTTGCTAACCAGGTCATTGCTACTGGAGTGTGTCACACTGATGCCTACACTTTGAGTGGAGCTGATCCTGAGGGCCTCTTCCCTGTGATTCTGGGACATGAAGGAGCTGGAATTGTGGAGAGTGTTGGTGAGGGAGTGACCAAATTCAAACCAGGTAAATCAATTGTATTTCTAGCCATATACTGCAGGGTTAGAAACTTACTAGTCCTTATGTAAACTTACTAGTCCTTATGTGAATTGCCTAAATAGTAAACAACAACAGTTAAGGTCCCTAAAAATATTAGGCGTATTGTATTTTCCTAAAAAATAAACAATGTTATAGATGTAGAATGTATTTTATTTATTTATTTATTTAACACAAGCACCTTAGTAAATGCTCCTACAGATTGATTAGTCACCTGTTTTCATCTAGTTACTGAGAGACTACTGTACTGTGTGCTGAGAAACTGACACTGACAGCACCAGACGGGATGATGGAGGAAAACAATTCTCTCAGCTGTGTCACCTTGCCGACCATGAAGCTCCACCTGAAATTGACACCAATGACACAAATAAAATGTTTACGTAATTGTTCATTACATGTGTTGCTATTTACAAAGACACTGAATTTACAAGGTTTGATACTAATGAGAGCATAAAAAATACAAAAACAAGGGAAATGCAGATCTTTTCAAGAAAGCTGGGGGTCTTGGTATAAATGGATTTTAATATGTGAAGGATTGCCTTCCGGGGGTGTGTTTTTTTTGCAGATTTCATTCTTGGCTCTCATAAGCAATTTGGACAGTTTTCAAAACAATTTTTGCTATATTTTTTTGGAAATATTTATTATAAAAAACTGAACTATATATATATAATATATATAATATAATCTCTCACAGGCAAGATGGGGGGAAAGTCTGATTGTAGCAGTGCAGAATATCTTGTTCTTTATGATAAGCGGCACAAGAAATATCTCGATACAGAATACAAACATAAATTATGGGAAAATATAAGGAAATCGGAAAGTAAGCTTTGGTATATTAAAATAAACACACTGTTTTAATTGCAGGTTTTCATTAAATGTCCGGGTGTAGCTTTTAGAAAGTGCATGCCATGAGATACGGTGGCCCATTGTTACATATAGACTGAACTACAAAACAAAGTCATGTAGCTAATTATAACCACTAGCGTACGCAGGTAAGTGGTATTGTATTTACAGCAAATTAAACTGTCAAACGGTTTTATGTCGGTCATATATGTTGGTATATGTGTGTTTTTTCCCAATAATGTAAAACACTGTGCTGTCTGCACATTTTTTCAGATTTATTTGTTAGAAATGTTAGCTAAATGTTGACTTGCCAAGTTTAACAAAAAACAGATTTATTTCTTAAAAACCAAGATCTAACATGTCGGCTAAATATTCTTGCTAAAGTGTAAAAAAAAAAAAAGAAGAATCCAGAATAAAACCACATCTTAAAATATAAAGTTAAGTTGTAACGGTGTTCATTGTGGTAAATGTTTATTTGTTGTAAAATGTTTAGTAAAACGTGGCCTTTGCTAATCACATCAAGTCTTTTTTTTTTTGTGGTGGAGTCACAACGCGGTATAAATCTCTTCATATTGTTTTTAAATGACTTTACACTTTAAAGATGCAACGCGTTTCAGTAAAATCAAACGCCCAATAAACTTTGCATCCCGCAGAGAGGGAGAGCACAAATGTAAAACGTCATTAAGTGGGGTTGGCATTGCAGGGGAGATGAAGGGAGGTTTCAATTGACTTTTTATGCATTTAACGCAAGACTCTGAACGTGAGAGTATAGCTGTACATTTGTTTTAAGCACTCGCCCGGAGGACTGCGGAGACACAGACATTAACGAGTCCTCATCAGATTTAATTCACCTCGGGCGAGCGTGAATTTCTAACCCTGTACTGTCTACAGATTACTCTACCTCTTCTGCTTTCCTGCTTGTTTTAAGCCATCACCAGAGTCTTTGATTTCTAAGAATGTTCTTATTTCTTCTTAGGGGACAAAGTGATCCCTCTGTACATTCCACAATGTGGAGAGTGCAAGTTCTGCAAGAATCCCAAGACCAACCTGTGTCAAAAGATCAGGTAAGCAGCCTGTCATAAATTCTGAGTACATACTGCAGTGCTACCCCTTTATAACGCAGTATTCCACTGTATAAAGAGAATACAAGTTCTTGTGAAATAGCATTATGTGGCGAATGGGAGCCATGACCATATCTCTTTATAACCTGTTTCACGATATAAAGGGCCACCTTATGATGAGGGAGCACTATACCTTTGTACAGTATCTCCATATTTCAAAGTGTTTTCATGCATTGTTTAACACAGGCAGCTGTAACAGGTTTTGTCACTGAGGGTTGTTTAAATCATATCACTTTTCTGTATTGGCAGGATTACCCAGGGTCAAGGTTTGATGCCTGATAAGACATCCAGGTTTACCTGCAAGGGGAAATCCATCTACCACTTCATGGGGACCAGCACTTTCTCAGAGTACACTGTAGTGGCTGATATCTCAGTGGCCAAGGTGGATGACTCTGCCCCTCTTGACAAAGTCTGCTTGCTCGGCTGTGGCATTTCCACTGGGTATGGAGCTGCACTCAACACCGCCAAGGTTACTGCTGCATTTTTGTTTTGCGGGTTTAAAGGATTCCTGCAGTGTCTTTGTTGTTTTTTTAAGTATCATATAGCTCTAGTGTTAAGTATTGCATATTTCTGTGATGTCCTGCATATCTGTAGCCGGCGGTCCTGCGTACCTGCCCATTTAAAAAATATGCATAGTAATTTTACTGCATAGCTTGTCTGCCTCCCCTCCCGCCTCCCCTAAAACTTCCACTGACTACATGTCCCAGAATACTATGTCTTCACTTATTAAAAAACTGTACACAAGCAAAACCAACCCATCAAACATTATCCAATCTCTGGCTAGTCCTGTTGTCTTTGCAGCCAATTGCAGTAAGAATAAGAAAAATTTGAATTTTTTTGTATTATTTTTGTGTTGATGTTATTGTTTGAGTGTGTTAGTATTAGGGTAGGTGTGTGGCAGCACAGCAGGGTGAAAGCCCTGCCAGAGCAGTGCTGTGTGGTGTGGGGAGGGGAGGGGAATCTTTGGTGGCAAGGAGGAAATTAAAATCCTTCCTGCAAACGCACGTGGGAATGTGGCTGGAGAAGGCAATTGAATGAATGGTTAAATGATTAATTAAGGGTTCACTGGTGTATAAAATAGGTGTTCACGGGTGTTAGTGAGGATTATTTTTTGGTCATGTGCTGGTTTATTTTGCTCCTGGGTTTTGTTTGTTTTGTAGATATGATTAAAGAGTGCATCTGCATTTTTAAACCTGCTGTTTCCTGTGTTTGAGTCTGCTCCTGGTTAATAGCTTGCCAGTGATGCC
The DNA here is from genome assembly GCF_902713425.1 of Acipenser ruthenus. Classification (NCBI taxonomy): domain Eukaryota; kingdom Metazoa; phylum Chordata; class Actinopteri; order Acipenseriformes; family Acipenseridae; genus Acipenser; species Acipenser ruthenus. Next base: position 73,853,311 of record NC_081190.1, on the reverse strand, counting down.
ATGTTAAATATATGCTACTAGTAAGTTGCATTGTTTCTTCAGGGGCTCTCCTCTTCTCCCACTCCCCCTGTCTACAGGTTGAACCTGGCTCTAACTGCGCTGTGTTTGGTCTGGGAGCAGTGGGTTTGGCCACCATAATGGGATGTAAGGCAGCAGGAGCCTCTCGGATCATTGCAGTCGATATCAATAAAGACAAGTTTGAGAAGGCGAAGGAGTTTGGAGCCACAGAGTGCCTTAACCCCCAGGATCACAGCAAACCTGTCCAGGAGGTGCTGGTTGAAATGACGGACGGAGGGGTGGATTATTCATTTGAGTGCATCGGCAACGTCGGGGTTATGGTGAGTTCCTATCAAACTGAGCTGTCCTCATAATATTTTGTTGGTGTATGAAGCAAAGGTAGAATTGGGACTACAACCAGTGCATTATTTGGATTTATTGCACCAACAGAGTTTAGCATTCTGCATTCCCAGAATTTAATGGGACAATCCACTGATAAACTAACTGTGTTCCAGAGGTCTGCCCTGGAGGCGTGTCACAAGGGCTGGGGAACTAGTGTTATCATTGGTGTGGCAGCATCAGGACAAGAGATCTCAACCCGTCCTTTCCAGCTGGTCACAGGACGCACATGGAAGGGAACTGCGTTTGGAGGTGAGAATACATTTCTAGTTGCCCTTGTCAGTTTTGTACACCTAATTCGGAATCGGCACTGTTGGCCAAACTTAAAACTTGACCTACTGTCAAGCATGGAGGTGGTAATGTCCTTCTATGGGTCTGTTTTTCCTCTAATGGCATATAATAAAATGGATTCCATAGCATGCCAAAAGATATTGGCCAATCATCTGAAACCCTCCACTACAAAACTTAGTTTAAAGTGCAACTGGACGTTCCAACACGACAACGATCCAAAGCACACATCAAAATCTATTTCAGAATGGTTAAAGAAGAATAAAATCAAGGTTCTGGAATGGCCTAGTCAAAGTCCCGATCCAGAGAATCTTTGGTATGAGTTGAAGAAAGCTGTGCACAAGAGAAGTCCTCGGAATCTGAATGAACTGTAACAATTTTGCATTGAAGAAACGGTTAAAAATCACTAAAGAATCATGCCAAAAGCTCATTGACAAGTAACCTAACGGTTTATTATTAACCAGGTTATTATTGCTAAAGGCGCCTCAACTAGCTGTTAATTTCTTTTTCCATGCTAGAGTATGAATACTTTTGAATCAGCATTTTTTCCTTTTAAATAATTGTAGACATCCTATTTCTTGCAACTTTTTTTTTTTTTTCCCTCGTCCACAAAAGCAAACCTCTTGCTACAAATTGTTTTTTCTTAATTCTTTGTTTTTGAGGAATTTCTAGAAATTATGAATTTCCATTGGGGTATATAAACTTTTGACTACAACTGTGTATATATCTCTTAAAACATCTTATGAAAGAAAAAGGTGGTCGAGTGTATGCAAAATTAAAGGGGGCACCATGATCTACTCTTGCTTGGGGCACCAGAAGCTCCAAGACTGGCCCTAGAAGTCGGCCATTTTGGAATTCCAGCAAGGTAGCTCTGAGATTGACTCGCTACAGTTATGTAGTGCTCTTGGCGTGCAGGTTGTTCAATAGAAAGTGCCATGTAACTCTCTGGAGCGCTCTGCCTATTGAAGTTTCACAGTCTGAGAGCCTCTGTAGAAAGGCCCACCCCTACAGCAATGTTGCTAGGGGACAGCAACACAAGGAGAGAGTGGCTTCCACAGCAGTCTTTTAGGGAGCTCAGCCCATACACACAGTGCCAGGACTTTACTCGCTGTCTTTGTTTTTTTTCATTACCGGTAAGATTAACATAAGATTTTACCAGAGCCAAATCAAATTTTGTTTTCTTGGACGTGTTTACATTGTCTTGTTGACCTAATGCATTTTTTGAGCATCGGTGTCGGCTGGGTGTTGAGTTTGTAACAAACATTTATTGCTCGAGCTAATCTGGATTGACAGAGAAAGTACAACTTTGATCCAACTTTTTTTAGTATGGGCCAAAGTGTAAATATAGCTACTATCCATGTAATTATTTTTTTCACAGATCTGTTATAATTTTTATGCAGTGAATAAGGTTGTTTGGATTGGCATCTAAAAAAAAGTTATATTTAAAGTACATATGGGCCTCTCTTTTTTTATTATTTATTTTATATAAAATTTCCTGGTAATGTATTGGTGTGCATTTGATTTAAATGTATCCAGAAATTGATTTTATAGTAGAACACAGCACCTCCCCAGAGCAAGGCACACTTAAACAAACTTTATTCACATAAATAAAAAAAATACAGTAACAGTGAAAGTTAACTGTGGTGTACTCATCATCTATTAGTTTATTTGCTTGTAGCTAATTAAAACTGAATTTTAGACCTGTGATTTTTTTATAAGGCAGTTTAACTTTTAAAGTGAAGCTGACGAGAGAGAATACTGGGGAGTTGAAGTTAAACCTGTACTGCGTGTCAAAACAAGCTGATGTAGGTGGAGGTGGTACCATCTGTGCCTCTACTTTTCCAATAAGGATTGTCTTTTGTGTGTGTGTGAGATTTATTTATTTATTTTTTAAAAAACAGGGTTTAAGAGTGTGGAGAGTGTACCAAAGCTGGTGGCTGATTACATGGCAAAGAAAATAAAGGTGGATGAGTTCATCACCCACATTCTGCCCTTTGACAAAGTGAATGAGGGGTTTGACCTGATGCATGCTGGAAAAAGGTAAAATACCAGATGACCAAGATGAAATATAACATTCAAAACAATGTTCTTTCCACCTGCTTACCTTTACTGTTCTTTAAACTAGTTACGAATGAATGTAACATGTTCATTATTGAAATGCCAGGGGAAATCTAGAGGATTACAGAAATGTTCCCCAATACAAAACTCTTAACGCCACCAATGTATTGTGTAACCAATTCTAAAACAATTTAAAGGAGTGCTAAACACATTTTTAAAATAAATGTTCTTGTCTCATTAACACAGATTCAACGCACAATAAGTTATATTAACAAAGCTAATAAGGGGTATGAAAATGGATTTAAAGCATTGGTTAGTACCCCTACTCCATGTGCATGGGGTTCTATCCAGTTCTAGAGTAGTGTTAGATGTAATTGGAGTTACCTCTTGTTTAAATTAGATTCTAAAATATTAACTAAATATTGTGTAATGATGTGAAAAAAACAGAATTTGAAATCAGCCTAAAGTTAATCCCTTTTTTTTTTCCCCTTTCTTTTGCAGCATCCGATCGGTTTTGATGTTTTGAATTCCCTGCCAGGGGCAAGTGGTCACAAGTACAGTTGCCTTCTCATGTTCTGGCTTGTTTTAAATATTTTTCAATACTGAACTGCCCTAATCCAAACAGCACTTACTAACAAATCCTGTTTCTTACACTGTAATTGGTCAAGATCTGACATCAGCAATTTTCTGGGATTATGGGGGTCGTTATAGAAAAATCTTAATGTTTTGCTGCAACCTGTCTGAATTAGTAAGTTTTATTAAATCGCCACAGGTTTAGCATTCTCTTTAAGATGGCTTTTCAACTCACTTAGATCATTGTTGTCTTCTCCTCTTCCCCCAGCATCACTGTTAGTAGCAGTTAATTAGTGCTGCCAAGGGTTACTTGACAAAAGGGTTAGAATTTATTTTTTTCACTGGAAAAAGTGGTTAAACATTTTTTTCTAACAATTTTCAAATTGGACAGAAAGCAACCAACAGCACGAATTTTGTTAAATAAAGTTGAAACTTTCAAAAAGGTAGATGTGTAATATATATATAGGTACATGTTACTGAAATTGGATGTTTGTTAGGTATTTGAATTTCAAATGTACCTAAAGGTTTTACATGTCTTTCAGGTAACCAGATTGTTGACATTTTCACAAGGCTCAACCATTCATAGCTGAGGTTTCAGTATTGGTCTACAAAAATAAGTTTTTCATGATATAATCTTTCTTTTTATTTTTATTATTAAATGAAAAGCTGAATAAGCCCTCTGCCTCTGTGGAGGTGCAGTGGCTATAGGAATCAACACAGCTCTGTCTTAAACAAGTACATGTAAGATAGCATTGACACAATTCATCCCTTTTAGAATAATTTACAACCTCCCTATATTTAAAAATCTGCAAATCACTTGTGTAGATAATACATTCCATCAGAACAATAAAATAATAATCTGGTGTAAGTGTTTTACTAGGAAATGAGGCACTTGTTGATAAGACGATGCAACTAGGATCCAATGCTAAAGGTGGGGAAAATATCGGTGCCGTAGGCAACTTTAAAATACTGTTCGTTAAGTGGGATCTCTCTTATTTGTAACTTCACTGCTAAGAAAGAACTGCCTCCAGCTTCAAGGTCTTAGTTTGTCCTTTTAAATAAAATGTAAAAATACCACAGGAAGATTGTCGGAAATTGAAATCTGACCTGGGTAACGAGTCACCGAATCGTTAACGAGAGACCAAATATGTATCTTCTCTCATTACTGCTTTGTACAAGCCACACATTTTACCAAATGGAGTGTCTAAAACTGTATCAAACAAATTAGGGAAGTTATTACTCCAACATTAGCAATCCCACTGTGGCCAATGAAAATACTTTAGTACTGCAGCTCAATAGATATATACATATAGATTTTTTCCCTTTTGTATTCTCTTCCCCTCCTCCTATTAGTTCCTAAGAGTGTTTGTAGCTGTCAAGCAACTGCATTGTGCACCAGGTTTAACGAATCACACCATTAACATTTTACTTAATTAATTTGAATGTGATTTTGGCATATTCTACAGTGAAGCACCACCAAATTATGAAGTTACTGCCAGGATAAGCTGAGCTATCATGTATGATTAGGAAACTTCATTTTAAACAAAGTCATCTAAGTCAAACCCTGTATAGAACATGAGAGGATATTAAAGTCAGTGGTTCTTGACTATAAAATACCCAATATAGGAAATTCAAACCAGGTGTCTTTTAAATACTTGTATTAAAAAAAAAAAAAAAAAAAAAAAGAGGAGAGCAAAACAATCCCACAGGCACTGCAGTCTGTTACTGTAATGTAAACAGTGCCCTGCACAGAGACAAAAGGCCTAGAGTGACAGCAGCAACCCCTAAATGTGTGACATGTAGTGCGGGCGCCCGTTGTCTTCCAAGCGTCGAGTAAGGATCTCGCAGCCAGTCTCGGTCACCAGTAGAGTGTGCTCAAACTGGGCAGACCGCTTCCCATCACGGGTCACTGCAGTCCAACCGTCCGGCCAGGTCTCATCCTGCCAACCACCTGCACACAGACATAAGGGAAACAGTCAGTTTTCACATTATCACTGAAAATGAACCAATTACACTCTGCAATATTATATATTCACACTTCAGACAAAAACTCACCTTCACAAATCATTGGCTCTATGGTGAACACATGCCCTGGCTTCATCACCCCAACAGCCTTGTTTTCTAAAACAGTAAAATAAGTTTGTTTGATACAAATCAAAATTAAATCTTGTTAGATTTTCTTGAATTTGCAAAAGCTTTGAAAGCCTGTAATAAAACAATACTTACTAGCATAATGTGGCACATTTGGTGCAGTGTGGAACAGTTTATGAATACCGTGTCCACAGTAGCTTCTTACTACAGAAAACCCATTGGCTTGTGCATGTTTCTGGATTATGTTGCCCAGCTCCCTGTAACGAACACCTGGCTTTACTGCAAAACAAACAAGGGTGGCAATCAACCACACACAAACTGCAAGCAGACAATACATCGGTTCATGCAACTCTAGTAAACAGCACATCCATGAGGAAATCCAGGGTCATTACAATAGACAAAAATACCCTTCAGAAAAACTTAATACTAGAAAATGGACTGAAAAAAATAAATAGGACACTGGAGTTTCAAACATGCTTACCTGAATCAATGGATTGCATTAGGCATTCGAAAGTAGTCTGCACTAATTTCTTGGCTGCCTCATCCACTTCCCCAACAAAGAAGGTCTCGTTAAGATCCCCATGGTACCCATTGCGATACACAGTTATATCCACTACAGGGAGGAAAGACCATGAAATAGGGCGTTAGTATCAGTATGGGTGCTGTAGACAATGCAAGATAACAAATACACAAATGCAATGTTATGCAAAAATAGGTTATCATCCTTCAGAGGAGTGGGGTGTGTAGACTTACTTTAGAGCATGCAATTGATTAAAATGTTAATATTGTTCTATAGTGCTAGAGGACTGAAAAACTACTTGCCATTTAAAATATCTCCATCTTCCAGGGATCTGCCGTCTGGAATTCCATGGCAGATCACTTCGTTTACCGACGTACAGCAGGACTTGGGAAAGTTGTAATAATTTAGTGGAGAAGGATAGCAGTTTCTAGCAGTACATGCCTGGAAAAGTGACAAAGCAGTAAACATGTTATTAGTGTAATACACAGTATGTATACAACTGTCCAATTTAGCTTTTTATGAACAAGCATTCCAATAGGTTTGGAATACAAACTGCAAATCAGAAATTATGTGTGTGAAAATAAAGCCTTTTAGTAAAGACAGAAAGGGCTGGACACAGCACGCTAGGAAGGGATTTCCATAGATAAGGTGCAAGATTCTTCTGACACACACAGAAAGTAACCCTCACATAAGAATAGAGACTGGAGCTATATGAAAATAATGCAACAGATCAACCAAATATGTAATGTCACTGAAGCATGCATTTAATTTTAATATCAACCTCAACTAAAATAACTAAAACTCTTGTGACTATCTTAAATTCAAACTTGTTATAAGGTGGATGAAGGCTAATAAGATTTTACCAGATGCACAGCATGGTCAATCTCTTCAGTAGTAATCCCTGGCTTTATCATCAAAGAGGCTATATCCAGCACTTCCCTAGCAAGCTACAACACAAAAGCACAAAATGTTACATTAAAAAAATAAAATAAAAAAGGCTAGAACAGGTTACAGAGATTTATTAAAAAACAGGACTAGGGAAATCTGCCTCATGATGTTGAAAACCCAATGCTCAATTATGAGCCAGGTGGTCAGCGATTTAAATCCGTCTGTCAGACCCTAACATCGTGTGAGGAGGCAGGTGTTATGTGTTAATCCCATATCACGCACAGGGGGGAGAAAGACAGCCTGAAGGTCCCATATTGGGCCACATTAAGAAAAAGATGACGACACATTTCATACACAAAACAGCACTATAGTTTCATGATCTAAAGAGAACAGCAGATACAAATACTGTCTACAATAATCCACCTGGGGTTCTCCCAAGGACATGTATTGACCTTAGTCTTAACATTATTACATACCCTAAAAGATACAGGAAAAGGGCAGCAGGTAATCAGATTTAATCATTTTAAATGATATTAGGATCTGCCCCTGTTTAAACATTAAAAAAAGATCCCGTAAATCAGGAATGTCCTCAACTGTGCATCAAGAAAAATACATTGACTGGAAACTGCATGAAAATGTTAAAAAAAAAAAAAAAACCATTAAAATCGCTCAAGTAAATCTTAAAAGGACAAGAGACACGCAAGGGATGTTAAGAAGCAATTAAAAGGTATTACCTTGCACACCACCCTCATTCCTTCTATATCTTCTGAAGAAAGGATTTTAATTTGGGAGGTGCCCTTTAGGGATTGCTCTGACTCAGACATTCCTACAATTAAAAAGGTTGGTTACTTTTTAGTAACAATAACATCATAGTTCCACAGAATAAATGGATGGCTTTGAAGCAAGAGTGGGCCAATGGACTTTTTTTTCCAAATTTGAGACAATAATAAAGGGTGGTCAGCTTTCGCTTCACATTCTATTGAACAAGAACACAGCGAAACAGTGAGGTGGCCTCCTCTTTTTCCATTAGGTTTGGTTCAGACAGATCTGTTAAAAAACAATGAAAAATCCCAAGTGAAATAGCCATTTAAAAAATAGATAAATAAAATCTACAATTACCACAGGACACATACCTGCCATGAGGCCCACTTCTGCAGCTGCAGTAGTAAGCAAGGCAAGAAAAAAGCTTTATAAATAAACAAGAAACTCAAAGTCCTTTGAAATTGGATTGCTTCATTTCTAAAAGCCTTTTTATACCTCATTTCCATTCACCCCCAGACAGAGGAAAGCCTTGATCAACCTGACTGCAATTCAGTTCTGCTTGGACCCCTCTGCCTGAACTACCTTCCATGAACCAACTGGAAGTGGTTACTGTTTGATGCTTTTTTTGCACAGCATTACTATTATATGTGTGTTGAATGCTTTTCTTTTAGACAGTACCCCCCCAAATTTGGATTACTGCTAGTTTTTACCTGCCGTTTACCTGAGTTTTTCAATTCGACAGATTAAATTACTGACATGTATTTTAGGAATTTGCTGTAAATGAGGTATAGATGTTTTTGCAGGTCTGCAGCAGAAATCATTTAGTACTGCAGTACAAGCAAACAATAAGGAAGCACTTCAATAACAAAACTAAACACTTCATACATCTCATATTTAAAAAGATATTTGTTTTTTGGCACATGTATCATTGGATTAGAAATATCAAGCTACCTTAGTTCTCTGGATCTTACCTAGCAAGGTCATTGTTTAATATTTTCAGGATTAGGAAACTTTGTCTCAAAGATTCCCACCTTTGGCTCAACCCATTTACAATTCAGGACACATGTTTACATACAAATGCTGCTGCTGATCAAAAATAAATACCAATTAAACAATACACTTTGCTGTAACTGCTTACACGCTACGGTCCTGCTCAGAAGAATATCCTGTGAACTGCAAGTCAACCACCATAATCTAGAAAAAAAAAAAAAAAAAAAAACTGTTGGAAAAATACAGATGCATTACCTAATGGATGATCAGCGTAATCAGGTCTCTGGATATAGCTCGGTACAGGCCTCATTGGAGTCTAATCAGAGGAAAGAGGTGGTTATGCAGTGTCAAGAATAACACTGTTAGGTGCTGGGTTATTATGTATTAAATAACACATGGTTTTCATTAATGTCCTGTGGAGCATAACACAAACTATTGAGCAACCAGAAGGTCTCAAACATGCACTTCTGAAAGGTTCACTTGTTTTTACCAAACATGTATTTTCATTTTAAAACATGCTATCTGGTATTAGGATTAAAGCAATCTCAGTTTACAAGCCGTACACTTC